>NC_081415.1:441870135-442470135 GCF_030272615.1 Cryptomeria japonica | reverse complement strand
TGGATCTCTTAAAGACATATTACAATCTCTTTATTAATTTCTTTCAGATTTGACAAAGGATTTGGAGATCTAGGAACCACATCTAGATCCGTCAATTTTAAAACATCTACTGAACCATTTCTATGCTAATATGTCTTTACTATTTTATAAACTCTCTTCAAAACACATACAATCATAAATTTTTAGAATCACATACTTCTCCCATCACTTAACTGAAACTTTCAAAACATGAAGTATGTAAAGTGCATATTTGTTTTCCTTTTAATGGTGATTGTTTCACCTCATAAGGAACAAAATTATTTCATGAATACCTGGAGAAAAAATTGTTGTTGCTGTTCACTTCACTTCTGACTGGAAATTTGAAGAACTCCTCCAAATCTCAAGTTTGTTCTTACAGATTCGTCACCTCCCTGAAGAGGTATAAATTTAACCACTGATCTTCACTCTAAAACACTTTCAGATTTCTAGGTTATACCACATAGCATAATCACATAATAATTTTCATATTTTCAAAGCAACAAGACTTTCCAGGATACATTTTCAAATCTGAAAATAACTTTCAAATTTACAACACTTTTATGACTCTTTCCTCAAATTGGATAGGCACAACTCTGGGATTCGATTCAACATGAATTATTATAACACTTCCCCAGCAGAGTCGCCATTTTTGTTGTTCATCAAAACTAATTAACCCAAGTTTATCTACAATTGATTCTATGAAATAGTTATTTTCAAACAATGGAATACTTCAGAACTTGGACAACATAACATAGGATCCTAATTGATCCTCGTGCACTTCAGGTTCTGCTAGACCTAGTTGGGACACCCTTTTGATGCACTAAATACAATAATTACAGACATATGACTTCATCAACAATAAGCAGATAGATCATTCCACAAACTCGCCCAATTCAGAAACACACTACAGATTGGCTAAATCTGTATAAACCATAGATGAAACAGAGCTTGGAATGAAAAGAACACACCCCTAAACACAAAGGGAAATAGATTTTTTTTAAATGTATAAATCTGAAACTATCCCCACATCTTTCAAAGACCAGTGCCTTGTTCATTGGGCAACAAAGTCACACATAGAACTGCAAAATGTAAATCATAGTTGCAAATTTATTTTCCTTACAAGATATTCCTGCATTAATACCTTATACCAATGCATTACTTGATTCCTTTACAAAATTATCAAATCAGGGACACATATTCCATTTTATTCATGACTGATTATAGAATTAAAAACCTTCATTGAAGGATACCTACAAACAATCACACAATCTCCTTGAAATTGACAAATTCCATCCTCCTTGAGGATTCAATTTATAAAAATGAAATACATGCCTAGAGACAATATTGTGTGGAATTTGCTCATGCCTGACACAAGTAAGATCTAGAACTAGAAAAAAATCTGCCATCCTACAATGCAACCTCTATACCCTAAAACAAACCAAAGAACTTTCACAAATTTGTGTCAAGAAGTTCAGAACTAGAAGCCATGAAATTTGTAGCACTTCCTCCAAAATTTTGGAACCCTTACAATTGAGAAGAAATGGGAATAAGAAGAGGAGAGAAAAAGATTAGATCTGCATAACACACTGCCAAGTGTCCCTTCTTCCCTAACTGAAAAATATTTCCTTTCCTTCCCATGGAAACTGTGCTTGAAATATCTCATATTTGTTAAAACAAACTTCATGACTGTATTCCTCATTCTGAGAGCTTTCCAGTGATATATAATACTTGCCAATTTGACCAAAAAATTAGTTTATGGGCGAATTAATTCTAAATATGCACCTATCATTTAAATTTTTGAATTTCTCCCCATAGTTGAAACTATATATTTAATTTTGATATTTCACCTTTTAAACTTCTAACGCCCTGCCATGTGGTAGCTTGTGATTTGTCAGGAGGGTCCACTGGGCGCCACCTGGGATGACACCTCATCTTTCACCACTTGTCAGCCACTCGGATCACCACTGGACTGCTTGCTTGTTGCCTCGTGGACCGCCACCTGTTACCCATGTCACCGCCACCTCACTTGGACCCGCTAGCTCACTTGGCATTGGACCTGTCACCTATACGACATGTCATCTTTCGCCATTTCATGATGGCTAATGGGCGTGCATCTTCACTCCACAAAATCGTGTCGATCGTCGATATGCTGCGAACTTGCTCACTCATTAATCTTTCACCATTTTGTGATGCTTAACTCTCGCACATCTTCCCTTCACAAAATCGTGCGCACCGTCGATCTTCTCTAAACCTGCATGATCTTTAACCTATCCGTTATCTACAAAATTTGCCTACCTTGGGATCCATGCCTATGTGGGGTCCACCTAGTCACCACTTAGCCTCCTTAGTTGCCTCGAGAAATGCACCCACATGCATTGGGTCCACCTGGTCGCCCAACCAGAATCTTGTATCAAAAGCCCTTGATACTTTGACATTATACTAGTGTGGAGCTTTGGTTTTAAATATCACAAACTTCCATTCCCCAGAGAATGTGGGATAATGCTCTGCCTGGGACTGTGCATTCTTGAAAGCTTTCTTTGAGTTCTCCATGGCTGCCAATGGCATTTGGTTGAAACTTTCAATGCCTCCTTTCCTGCATGTGAAGGGAAAACACACCTGAAGATTGCATTCATTTGAATATTTCTATGTTCTAAACCATGTGTGGGAGGAGGGAGGCCCATCTTGCTGTTTACATTTTCCATTGGAGTTTTAACCTTCCACACCACGCCAAATGTGGGTCTTTTGCCTATAGATTGCATTTTACCTTGGAGTTTATACCTCATTCTTTTAACAGTCAAAGACCCACGCAGTGGGGAGGGGATTGGCTAGGCTTTATGCCTGAAAACTTGCAATTTGTCTTTAAAAGTTTCCATCGTTGCATCTCACGTGGGAGGGGGTTTGGCACTCACTGCCAATTAGATTTACTTTGAAAGTTTAAATTCTTCTCCAAATGCCTACCAAATGCATTTGTTAAAACTTACAAAACCCTCTCCCTTCCACACAGGAGAACTTTGGCATTTGATTTTAAAGTTTTCTAAAAATCTTCAACACCATTTGCATCTGCCTGAAGGTTTCTATTGCATTTTCCACATGTTCAGTTGCCACTCCAATTCATTTACCACACAGGGAGAAATGCTGATTATGGCAAATTGCAACTACACCTTGCAATTGAAATTCTAAAATTTTTATTTGCTAGCCAAAGGAAAACCATAGAAAAAAAACCTCTCTGTTATATGCCCACATAATGAAACGAAATCATCTCTTAATAAACCAATTTTCCAATATGCATTTGAGCTGGTATTGATATGGATTACTCTGAATTAAGACCATTTCACCATAAATTTAATGCATAGGCATTTATCTAGGTCGGGCCCCAAAGTGGGTCCGGCTAAAAAAAAATTCGTTTTCATGCAACTGACCTTCGAAATGCCTTAGGAACCTTAAACATACCTCTGGAATCAATTGGCACTATTTTCAGATCATCATACTGAGTTTTACAACTTTCAGGCATTTGTGCCACATTTTCGCATTTAATCGCGAAAATGTAATTTTCAAACTAGTCAAAACACCTTTTTGGACTTTGCAAATTTATAGGGGTGTACTCTAATATACAAACATGAACTCTACTATGCATTTTTTCAAGATGAATCCCGAGTGAAGAGATATTAATGGTCAAAGATGACCAACTAGCTTTGTCGACACTGCGGACCTGATGAAGTCAATGTGTAGGCAACTCATGATGCCTTTCTTAAAAATATCAAATGATCTCCGTAGACCCTCAAATCCGAGGCATAGGTACCTTGAAGTACATATCAAAACTTAGAATTCTTATTTTGACCAAAAGGTTGATTGGGTGCAAATGGTGTGCTCATGAAAATAGCAACTTTAACTGATATAGCAATGAAAGGACGGAACACTGAAACAGATGGCTCAAGAAACCCTTTTGAAAACTGATCAAACGAATTGACAGGAGCTTGAAACTGGAAACATAGGTTTTCATTTATACCAACAATATCCTGAAATAAACATTCTGACATGACACTCACTGAGGCAACTTTTACACTTATGCAAAACAGGGCTCCGACTAGCAGCTGAAACAAGGACTTGTCAAACCATACAAACTGCAAATAGATTGAGCCTGCTAAACTGAGCAAATGGATTCACAAAGACTTGAAATTTTGCATGGATGCACACTTTTATGCATAGATTATAGTGCACTTTGAATTTCTTCATGATGATCAACAGGGAAAATGATATAAGCAGTCAAATTAGGCTACTTAATAAAATGTGCATTTACAACTATGATGCACTTTCAGCTCACCCCTTGAAATGGGTAGTAGATAAATTGATCCAAACTGAATTGTGAAAGTTGTAACACACTGCATAAGCTAAATGAAAGGTTTTCAACAAGTTTCCAAGCCTTACCCTTTGAAAATCAACTAGCTCCATTTTACCCTCTCTCTAACTAGGCCATTCAAACTAACTCATTTTATGATCATTTGGAAATGCAGAGAAATTTTTTGAAATGGGCCTCTAAAATTGACTCAAATTTAATGAGTCCCAACACTTCCCATTAAGAAAAATAACTCCCTTACCTTTAACCATACAGGGCGAGTCATTGCCAAATCTGACAACACCGCCATCAAATTCCTTCAAGGAAAGAAATTTGCTTTGATCACTGATCATGTGATATGAACAACCACTATCAATGATCCAATAATCAGAGTTATCAATTCTAGACACTAGTGCTTTCTGATTTGATATCTCTTCCTTAATAGTTAGAAACACAATATCTTCACTAGCATCATCATCAGATTCTTCATTAGTAATACCACTGTCAATAGCAACAAGACAATCTCTCTTTCCTTTACCCTTATATTTCTTAAATTTGTCTCTCTTGTATTCATTTTCACCATTAGGGCAATTAGCTGCTATATGACCAATCTTATTGCAAGCAAAACATTTCAATGCTAGCTTACCTCTGTATTTCCCAGTGCCTCTAGGTAGTCATTTTGCCAACAGTGCTTCAAGCTCCACTAAAGTGTCTTCATCATCAACATCTCTGCTGGATCTATATTCATAGCTATGGCCGGCATCTCTACTTCTTCTCGTAGATGGGTTAGAAATAAAAGCTTTGAATGCAGATTATGATTTTTGTACAGTACCACTGTCATGCCCAAACTTTTGGGCAAAAACACACACAACAAATTTTTTTTGAACACTTAATTACATGCAACCTATGCTTAATTAGATGTGACAACTTAACAGGTTGCTTCGTGTGAAACCTTAAGTTATAATAAAACACCCTTCTAACGTGAGTGATGAATAGAACAAATTTATCTAGAAGCCTTAGGTTTCTATGAAACCCCTAGACGATAAAGTTAGGATATTCCTATCATAACAAATTTAGATGACTCCTATAATCAAATAGAACAATATGATTTTATAGGGACAATAATATATTCATATCGAATGTCCCTTTTTTTACCGTTTGCAATTTATAATTCTTAATTAGATCTGTTTCTACTAAATAGGCGTTAATATTATTACTTGATTCAAAATTAATCATTTATCTCCTAAAAAGTTTCCTTCGTCCATGATAATACATCCCTCCTTTATACTCGATTAAATCTTGCATCTATAAATTCATTATTAATATGATTTTAAAGTAATAATATTAAGTTATTGAGCAATTGAAAATTGAAGTGTCAAACATTAAAATGTTAATTGCTTTATTTAGTATAAGATTCCATCTAGGCTAAAAGAGTTCGCAAGATCCAAGTCTTGGACTTATTTTCGAAAATATTTAATTCCACCATGATATCCTCTTCCGAGGAAATTATTATAATCCCACCATTAAATAAATGAATTAATTCATTTAATCAATAATTTCCAATAACCTTTTAATTACTTAGGAACTAAATTAATTAGTCCTGGCACAAAGATTTTTAAAACCCATTATTCAATTTAACAATAATAAAAATGTGTCTATCAATCTCGACTAAGGGCCAAATAAACCCATAGTGGAAATTGCTCTTAGATAATTAAATCTAGACTTGCCTAAATTTGGGTGGACTCAAACTAATCCCTTATGGCCGAATATCTTACAAATGAAATTATTATAATCTCTAAAAAGTTAAACTCCCAAAAGAATTTAAAATTTAAAACATCAAAATCAAGTATTTAATTTCCTATATGCTTATAAAAAACATATATAAAATTTCTAAAGATTAAACGTCATAAGTATTTTAAATTTAAACATCTTATTTAAATATACCCATATGTTTGTTAAAAACATATATAAATTATAAGCACCTAATAAAATATTAGATCTACAATATGCCCTTAAACAAACATTTTTATTAAATGTTTAAATTATAATAAACATTAATATTTATAATAAAGTATAAAATTCATTAATATATATAACAAATTATATATATTTTCCTTTAACCACCATCATTAACAAATTACCCATAAAAAACCCTAACTATAATATATAAATTAAAAATGCCCTTTCTTTACTTTCATTTCTTATTACCTCTATTTTTGAATACCCTAACCCAAACTGGGTTAGGGTTTCGTATTATATATATATTTTTTTGCTTGCAGGGTTCGAATTTTTCTATGGCACCCTTTTTGTTTGTAGGGCCGAGGGTTTATAGGGGCCGCGGGGCACACGGAGGGTGGTGTCGGAGGAGGGGAGGCAAAGGCCGTGGGGGCTCCCCACAAGGCGGTCGAAGCTGCGCCTATGGGTCACGGCCCACAGTGGGGGGCCGAGGCCACCACTGTGGTACGCGGCCCACAGAGCGGCTGGGGTCGCCTGTGGGTAGTGACCCACAGTGGCGGCCGAAGCCACTATTGTGGTACGCGGCCCACAGAGCGACCGCGATCGCTTATGGTTAGCTAAACCACAGGGAGGGAGCCAAGGGCTCCTCCCTCATGCCAATCCCCATTTTTTTTTTAAATTTCTCTCTTTTTTTTTTTTTAAATAGTAATATATTAATATATATATATATATATATATATATTTATATACATATATATATATATATATATTTATATACATACATATATATATATGTATATATATATATATATATATATATACTCTTTTTTTTTTAATGTATACATTTAAATATTCAGCATTAAAAAATATAGTTTGACAGTCAATAATTAGTTCATTTCTCATGTATAATTCATTGATATATTTAGCAGATATTCGATTTAAATACATGTATATATATATATATATTTTTAAAACAGATTAGATTAGTGCAAAGATAATAGGTATTGAAAATGTAAAACCTACATGTATAAAAAAAAATACTTAAATCTACTATTGTTTTCCCTTAACTTAGAGCTAGTTATTTCAATAGAACAGAAATAGGATAAATATTATTTCCTTTCAATACATATAGATTTCCTTTGAATTTAAAAGTGACAATAGTTAGATTTATGTATTTTCCACTAACATGCTTTTACCTAAAGGAAAAACAAGACAAATTGTTTTTTCATCCACAGCTGCAAATAACATTTTCTAAAGTTCATTTAAACAATAAACAGATATAATGTATATTTCAATAATAACCCCTAAAAATATCTATTTATGCTTTCTTGAGTTCAAATGATAAATGTAGATCAATATTTTTTTAATTTTTTTTTAAGAGGCCACTTTATTAATATTTAGATTTACACCATATATATATATTTTTTTCACTACACTACTAGCTTCTAACTATTTTCATTTCTTTTCAAAAAAGCTTAATAAAGCATAAACAAATTTCTGTTCTAATATATTGCAACAAGTAGTTTTTTTTTTTGATAAAAATTACCTCAAATAGCTAAATGGAAATTACCCTATTTCTTTATTCTTTTCTTAGCAAGAATATGTTCAAGTAATTGTTACATCTTTATTTCATAATGAAACTAAAATAAATAGTATATTCAATACATTTGATAACTTTTGAAATAGGTAGATCTCAATCTTAACCTCTCATTTCTACTAATGAGGGCTTCCCAAACATATACATTTTGCTACTAAAATTCAAATAAATTTATGATCCACTCAAGCCTTCTTCTTTCCTTCTCTTCCAAGCAACCTGCAATATAAAATTTAAGGTTTTGACCATGGAGTTCTCACCTCCCAGCCTAGGCTTACTAGAAGCCACCCCCGAGCTTGGAGAACCAAGCCCTAGACAGGTTATAGACATGCAAACACAAGAAGCAAGGGAAAAATCACATAACAATCACTTTCCCAACCAAGGCTACACTTCATCACAACATGTGATGATTTCACATGGGTGGTAGTGGACCAAGTACCCTGAGGAGACTGCAAACATAGTAGAACACAAAGCCACCTCATGGCAAGCAATGTTAGTTCATAAGATCACTAACCCCACATCCTTATGCCCCCCAAGGCAATCATGCCTTATTTCCCTCCTTATGATCCCCAAATGCATAAACAAGCCATGCAGCAAGGGTCACATATATATCCCTTGAGATCACTCTCATAACGAGAGCCTCTCACTCGAGGGCTATCAAACTTCTACCACCCACAAGACCATCCTCTCTCCCAAGAGTAGGAGGCCTTGGTTACTCCCAAAGCATAGAAAAATGCATACAGGAAGTAAAATATAGAACACAAAAATAATTTTCACAAGGGAAAAATACAAGAATCTAGCCTTTTCATACAAGCAAATCTTTTCAACATAACATGCAACATGGAAACAATACAAAGAGGAGTTAAACCAACCTTCAAACTGCTCAAAGGTATGCTAGATCTAGTTGAGGATGAGCAGCCCAATTCCACAATCCTCGTTTCTCTACACTTAGCCAAATTCCTATACCAAATCTTTTTCTTTCAAAATTTCCTTGTCTCCAAAAATGAAGAGTGGGTGATTACTCGAAAAATATCTCATTCTTTCCTAAGAAGACCTCAATCAGAGTTCTCACAGGTTTCTAAAATTGAAAAAAGAAAAAGTCTGAAAAAGATCAAAAAGGGATCTCTCATCAAAAAGGAAAGTTAACTAACCTAGATGATGCCTTCCAAATTCAATTTTCGCACATCTTAGAAAACTCACTTTTTAGGGTGACTAAACAACCACATGGGAGTTGTCACATGCCTCAAATTACTCCTAACCCTTAGGTATACCTTATGGGATTTGGGAAACACCTTTAAACTACCCCTAGGAGTCCATTTAACCCTTTTTAAACCCATCTAAAGTTAACTTTCGGGTAAAACCTAAGTTGACCACCCCAAGGATTCTCTACCCAAGGAAAATATAGAACCACATTAAATTATTTGAAAAAGCTATGGTTAAAACAACTCCCTCCAAGAGACAATTCAAAAATCAAGACATAAATCAACACGTGTCAAGTGACACAATAAAATACTTTACAACATTACACATGAAATTTTGTCTCTTATTGGATTTACACAAATTAATAAATTCAATTTAACACACATGCAACATACACTTTCACAAATAAAATATGATACAAACGAGGTGTTGTCTCTCCAAATAGACAAACCCTAGTTTCACGAACGTACATAGGTCTAGGTTTGGTTCTCCATAATATTTCCATGGTCACATGGATAATTTTCCTGCGCATACCAATTACACATTAGTACTTCCAAATAACCTCATATAACATTTAAACACATGAATAAGAATACACGTCAAACACTCTGCATACAATTGATATTAAACAAAAATCAATATGTCTTGTATCAAAATAAATCCACATAAGAAATTATCATAATCCTCATAATTTTGATCCATACATATTCATACATCCTATTTCTATCATCATAGTAAAGTCCTGCAAATCCAATAATGACATACATCATCTCAAATTTATCCTATTCTAGAATCATATAAAGTTATTTATCCATTACACATTGAAATGTACACCTCAAGGTGAAATGATTTCGTAACCTAGTTCAATTACTTTTCTCACCAATCTATTTGTCTAACATAGCCCATCCTATTGAACTATAACATTTATTAGTAAGGTCAACCATGGTCAACTGAGTTAATCAGAGCTTGATTGGGGAGGGGCTCTACAACCATCATAGCCATTTAGTTCAAAAGCAGTAAGTTTTCAATGATAGAGTCAAGAGTTACCTTTGTTTTGTCAATAGATTTCAGCTCTTAAATGGCTGCAACTTGGATGGCATAGACCGGTAGCAGGGTTCTCAGTACCTTACTGATCACTATGGCATCTTCCACTTTCCCTCCTGCACTCTTTATTTCACCAACTATCTCTTTTATCCATTGACCATGCTGCTGGATATTATCACCTTTAGACATTCTCATGTCATCAAACTTTCCTCTTAAACTCTCCTCTTTAGCAATCTTAACATGTTCATCACCGCTATAAATCTCTTCAAGTTTTTTCTATACTTCATAAGTAGTTTCAAGAGCATGAACATCTACATATTCAACATCAGACAGGGAACTGATAATAGCCTTTAATGCTTGATGATTCTCTTGTTGTTCTTTCTTCTGATCATCAGTCAGAGTTCCAGTAGGTGTAGTATACTTAGTTTCTATATGATCCCAATACTGACTACCAAGACTCTTAATGTAAATCTTCATTCTATCACTCCATATCCTATAGTTATCTTTGTTGAACTTCGAACCTTCTTTCTTCATCATGATCTACAAGATCTTTTCCTCAAGTTGTTAGGCTTTTAGGTTAAAGAGGACCTAAGGCGCTCTGATACCAATTGATGGTATAATGAAAGAATAAGTATCTGGTAGAATACTGAGAGGGGGGGTGAATCAGTATATTGAAAAACTGATACAAACCGCCAAACTCAAATTCAAACTCACAAAGTAAACTTTCACTTATCAAGATCAATACTCAACATTAACCAACATCAACCAGTTTGACTATTATGACAACTTAACTGTAAACAACTTCAATCTTGTAAACATAAAAAATGCTTAATCATATGTCAACATATTCATCTCTCAATGCTTCCAATAATCATGCCTTATCAGAATAGTTAAGTAGTTAATCAAATCAATAAATAAGATTATAACCACAAAAGCATTCACCACTTGACACAAATAATTCTACGTGGAAAACCCAAATAGGTAAAACCATGGTGAGATGAGACTCACAAGGATAACTATCTGAACTCTTCTAAAGTTCACCCTATTAGGAAACAAGCCTGTTAAAGCTTTTACAATAAGTCCTGTTAAGAACTAGTTTTAGTTAGGAATCACCCGGTTACGGGATTTACAAATATGCCTTGATGAAAACCACAATACCCTATTAGGAGTAACCTCGCTGGAGGATTTGAGAATCCAAACTAATGGACCACCTTATTAGAGGATTTAGAAAGTAACCAAGCTTGTTAGATCTTACCCAATTAGGGGATTTCAATTTTTGTTGTAATTGTTAGAAAATAATAGGTTTTCTTGATCTGTTTGAATAACACTACATCTACTTGATCAAATCCTTCTTAAGCTTCAATCTTCCTTTACTCAAACTACAGATCCATCCACCGGTTAGGCAACCACACACTCAACTGGTTTCTACCAATCTTGTTAACTTTACCAACACTTAACAAAATAATATCATCGACCTTAGATACAAATCAACTAGGTTGGTAACACAACAAAAACATAATTCTCATCATCAAAATTACAAACAAGTCGGTACAATCTTGACCGTTAGAAATCATAACAATCTCTTCACATTCTTCAAGAAAATTTCAACTGCTCCATGATCACCGCTTCATCGGACTTTGTAACTCATCATGCACTATGCATTAGATGCAATCCACTTGCTCCTTTCCAAGATAACAAACACGCCAAATCAATCTAAAATAATCCTCATACAATGATCACACGTGTCTCCATCATTATTGCTCAACATTAGATCTTATACCAACAAACTTGATCGATTAGGGTTTAATAGAAAACAACTGGTAGGGTTTATCGATTACATAACATAGAAAGGTTTAACCCTTTACACTAGTTCAACTTAAAAACTACTATATACCAGTTTATAACATCTTCCTTAAATTTTATCATATCAGTTACAAGACAATAGCAATAACAACAATAACATCATCAATATCATGAATATCATTCACCAGTTCAATTGACATCATTTACAACATATCATTAATGCAATCTATATGCAAAAGGCAAAGAATCTAAAAATGCCAACAATAGAATGGTCACAATTGTCTACTAAATTCATCTGGAGAGAAGAGCTTGAAGTGATTAAAGGCCGAGTGATTCTATGAAAGCTTCTGCAATTGGGTTTACTTTGCAAAATAGTAAGTGATCTTCCAATCCTCATTCTTTCAACATTACATCTGAGATGGAGGCGTCATCATCTAAAAAAACAAGGGCTAGAAAAATCAAAGACCCCCAACCTCAGGAAATTAGGGACCAAAACAAACCTAAATGACACAGGAAAGAAGGGAGACCTCTAGACCAAGACTTGTTGGACCAATTCCCTTCCTCAAGTCATCGTTCAAAGAAAATCAAGTCAGATGATGAGGGATTGGAAGATATATTAAAAAACCTAGGGGATATTTGGATGAAAATTCAAGTTCATGAACTTTTTATCTTCAGTTATGTGAGGAGATCCACGATAGAGCCAATCTATAACTTATTGACATTGAATTTAGGGCAGCTTGCAGTCCCCAATGTCTTTGTAAGTGTAGTATTGATAAAAGTATTGGTGGATAGGTATGACCCTATGACAAAATTTGTCTATGACTACATGGGTAACCCATTGATAGGCATCACCAATGATTACATTGAGAAATTGTTCGAATTGGACTGGGGATGTGAAGAGTATATTGATATGAGAAAACTCACACAAGAGTACTATAATATGTAGCATATCTATAATCGATGGATGCTTCCTCCACACAGACCAAGGTCAGGAGGATCTTTCATTCCATTTATAGATGATGAAAAAGCCTCATTTGATGTCAATTTATTCCACCCATATTTCAAATATACATACTATTGTGCGGCACAAGTTTTGGGTGTAGAAGCTTCTCCCCTTATGGACATTGTCGCCATGGTTACCAATATAGATATTCAATCTAAAGACCCTTCTATGTTTGATTATGCCACTTTCTTAGTGGACACTATGAACCATGGGCTTGAAAAACTTAAGAGTGACATGATTAACATCTATTTCAAACAATATTCCCACTTGGTACACCTATTGCTCTATATTGGACAAGAGATAGGGTTATGTGCTAAAGATCTAGGTGTTAGAGAATATGATAAGGCTGGAGTCTCTAGAACCTATTCAGTTGTGGTTGTCAGCCTAGGATCAAAGATAAAACAACAATCAATACATGCATTTTGAATAATTCTTTGTGAAGCCTCTACACAAAGTGCTAGGATACCCTTGTGATTTTTCGTTGTCTCCACAGATTAAGAGATTTTTAAGACCAAAAGAATTCGGTGAATAGAGTCAAATAACCCATAATTGGGGAGATTGATATTGCTTCCTAGATTATACACATATTAGGGTATATGGATTTGAAGGAAAACCCTTTTTACTTCTAATGACAGTACCAAATAGGGTTGCTTACCTATAAATTATCAGACAATTGTCTCAAGCTAGTGCAAAACATCTCACAAATCATGGAAAGAAATCAATAGTGCCTAGATTGTTAGTGTTTTAAGATTTTACTGTTAAAAGTTCAAAAAGTTATAATTTGTTGCAAAACAAGTTAGAGTACTACCACCTTGCGGAAGGGGAACAAAGACCCAACTTTGACCCAGAAGGCTACATACAATGAGCTAGAGCATCACAAAAGTTGAAAGTCGAGGAGCATACCCCTATGACGATTGATGATTTTATCAGGAATATGGAAAGAGAACAGGCAATGAAGAAAAGGGCAACTTATGATAAAATTGCTAATGCCTATGAGTGGAAGGTCAGCCAAGGGAAGATCAATGAGAAAATTTTGGAGGGGATTGATGACCCTACGACCATAGTTGAGAAATTGTTGCTACATGAGTTGGATGTTGTAAATAATGTTCCACAATAAGTTTTTAGAAATAGTTCTAAAAGTGTGAGGGAAACTGAACCCATAGCACATTTATCTCCCTAGTCAATTGTTGAATATATTCCTACTAATTCACAAGACAATATTTCTCCACCCAGGTTGAGATATGAGCAACAGATGGATTTGGCTACAAGCCAATATCACGTGCAAGAAGTGGATGACACCAGGATCTTGGAACATGAAGAGTTCATATCAAATCAAGATTTCATCCATACACCGGAACTTAATACTTTCTTATGTCAATATAGGGGAAAGATAATGAAACAACAGGCAGGAGAGAGAGATGAGGAGGAAAATTTGTAAATGTTGTAGGAGGACATTGACAAAGAAATGAAATAAATGACCCTTCAAAGGGGGAGGCAGTTACTCAAAGAAGTAGGTGTGATCATTTATCATGGGTGGGAGATGAAGTCTGCCCTTTTTTTTGACAGTTTCTTGAAGAAGAATCACCATGGAAAATAGATTGTGCCAACCAAGATCGATAGAATATTCTTTGGTTCAGGATATGATCCATATCAGAAGGCTTTATTACTATGGGCCTTATACCTTAGAAATGAGAGGCCACTCCTTGTAGACACTGATGAAGCTTTCAGGCACCTTATTATCTAGCAAGTGGGTAAAACAAATCCAAGGATAACTGCACAATTAAATTCTAGATGTGGCTAGGCTAAACAAGGATCAGATTGAGTACTTGGTCAGAGAAAACCATACACTCAAATCCTTATATGAAAAGGTGCAAGTGGAAAAATAGCATTGGCAAGATAAAGCATTACAACTAGAATCAGTACCTAGGATCACTGAAATTGTGGAATCCTCATTTGAGGCCTTGCAAGATACAAGCTATTGGTGGTTAAAGAATGAGAAATTGGTGAAGAAACTCAATGAGAAATTGGTGAAGAAACTCAAGGGAGCCAAAAGGAGAGCCAACAAAATTGTGAGTGATGTGGTGAACCACCGGTTCAAAGCCATGATGTCATACTCAACCAATTTCTGGAGGACATACACCAGCACCATAAAGGCCCTAAATGAGCATATGAGATTACAAGAGCATTTGATGGAAGTAATGAACAAGATTGACTCAATTATTGTAGAGGAAAAGGGCGAAGGGAATGCATTCATGGAAGCACACCATAGGTTTGGTAAAGAACTAAATAATGATATTCTGACATTGGAAAATGCCAACATACCCCAAATCCCTTCAATTATTCATGATGGAGACCTTGTGTCACTAGAACAATGGCAAGCCGAGTTGACAGGGCAAATGAGAAGCTGGACACAGAAGAGGACTTGGCACCCCATGTCAATTTGTTGGTATATGAGTTCCCCTAGTTAGAATATGATATGAAGAGATGGAGCAAAGATGTTTGTTGCTACAAGGATGCAGAATACATATATCATTTGGGGATATTAAATTTGTTTATGCTCAATTAAAGTAGAAATGACATTTAGTTAGTTAATGAATTTCAAAGGGGCACACCCTTTCATTTTGAAATTGTTTGGATCTCATATAAGTATGAGGGGAGTTTTGTAATATTAAGATATCATCAGCAAGAAGACTATTTTTATGTTTAGAATTTTAATCAATATAAGCATATGCATTTCCTCTACATGTGTTATGGATAAATGTTGTTTTAGTAACCTGTTCTCTTATGTTATTATCTCGAATAGATAAGGTTGCTTTAAAAATTTCTCAGTATGGAAAATTGGTTGCTTTCATTTTCAATTTGAAAAAACAAGATTGTATGTGAAACATAATTGTTCCTTATATTTCTTTCTTAATTGGTCTTTCAGAAGGAAAGTTAAACTCATTTAAGAGAATTGTAGTGGAAAAGGTCAATTTATAAACACTTGGGAGAAGGACAACTAATAGATCCATCAGAAGGGTGGATTTAAAAAACTGTCACGTAGGAGTTATATGTGGGATCTTGGAAGACATAGACTCTGTGACCCAATATAAGGATAGGCACTCATCATTACTCAATTATTTACTCAAAATAATACTTTACTTTGCCATATTGAATACACTTCAATTTAATTCAAGTAGTAGGATTGATAAAGCAGGTAGAGTAGGGAATAAGTTGAGATCAATAGGGAAGATTAAGGTTAGTAGATAACACAAATAAGAAACATAAATTATGTAAGAATATATAGACTTCAAGCATAAATATTGAATAGCTTATACAACAACAATCTTGAACTCATTAGTAGCACTCTATTTTGGGACTTTATGCCATTCTGAGATAGGGAGAAAACCAAAGTGAAACATTGAATCTGCTATAAAAAGCATTAGTTAAAAGAAACAACTAGTGAGTAGGTATAGCCACCTAGGTCCTCCAAAGCCTAAAGTGAGGGAGTTAACAACTTAATTGGTTCACTCCACAAGTTGGTCAGATCAATTGGAGAGTTTGAAGATAGGAGTTGGCATTTCCTTAGAACATATCCAATCTGTTGATTTGAGATCCAATAGATTCCATGCTTAAGAAGTATTGTTATGTGGGAAATGCCTCTAATGAATGATTGATATGTTGAAATGAAGAATTGGATCAGTTGGTTCCTAAGACACTTTGATGGATTCCCATGATGCTCTGCATCATGAAGAAACCCTAAGAGTACTTGAAGAACCATTGGTCACTCTGCATCACTTTCTCTACTCAAACTTGACCAACTTTAGGCATTTATAGGCCCATATGAAAATTACAAACTTTAACCACTCCCTTTTCAACCGATGGCTAAGAAATCATATGCAACATTTGCAAAAAACAAAGTTGCATTTTTACACTTTTTACAACTTTTTCCCACTTTTTGTGCTTTTGACACCTCAAACCTTAGAGACCTTATCAAACACATTAAACTTGATTTGAGTTAGATTTGTTTGGGTTTTTATGAGGCTTAGAACAAGTGATAATTGTTTGAAGAGATCAGAGTGATGTCAAATGAATCCTAGGTTGAGTTGGTAGTGAGAAGAAAGAGTTTGTTGTCATAGGGAATAGGAATGATCAGTCAAAGAAGAGTTTGGGTACAAAGACATGTCAAATATGAGTAATCAGGTGATTTGAGGATGGGAAAAGGTGGGAAGGGGTAAAATTATTGTGAAACAGTTGTGGGAAGCTTGAACATTTATGGAAAGACGTGAGGTCTCTATTGTGAGGATCCTTGAAAAGTGGAATACATGGAAGAAAGCAAGAAATCTACAAATGAAAGATGAGACAAAAATACATAGGCTGAAGCAAAAGTTGCCAATACAAAAGGCATACTTGAGAAAATGTACTATTTGAGGTAATAAAGGAGAAGAGAGGGGTTGACCAAACACATATATCATGATCTCCATCCCGCCAAATCTTCATTTATTAGGTTACCTTGGAAGCATTTATACTTTCATTATATGCAATATAGATTTTTAATAGTGGTTTATTATTTTCCCCAATACTTGTTATCCATCTTCATACATAATTTTAAAATGCACTTACCTTACAAGTAGACTCCATTTTATGAGAATGAATGTCCAATGGAGAGTCAGAGCTTGGCACAAATCCCAATGAGGTAGTGTGTCTATTCTAAAACAAAATGAACAAATGTTAAGGAATGAACAAAGGAAGTGTGTCTATTCTAGAACAAAATAAACTCCCAAAACCAATGAGGAATGCATTCACTTGTAATGGGGAACTGTCTTGTAGAAGCATGTTCACAAACTACAACATTGAATATGTAGCCTGCAAACAAGATGCTTCACATAAATAAGAATAATAGTGGAGCATAATGAAATATTGAAAAGTGTGTTACCTTATTAAGCTTCTCTTTGTTTCAATAATAGTTTAATATTCTTTACTTAATAGGGCCAACCACATGAAGGTGGAAGCTCATTTGGCCCCTCCCCCCCCCCACTAATATCACTCTAAATTCCCCATTAACGTCTAACATTATTTCATCCATTAATGAAACATAACATTCATTCATTATCACGTAACATTCAATATTAACACATAACATTCATTAACACGTAACATTCATTAACACATATCATTCATTAACATTCATTAACAAGTAACATTCATCAACATTCATTAACACATATCATTCATTAACACATAATTAAATTCACTAACACATAAAATCCAGTTGTTAACATATAATAAGATTACAATCATTTTTTTTTCTTTCTTTTTGAAGCTTGGATGTAAAGACTAATTGGACCATTGTTGTCTTCATCATTTGTGCCCTCTTCAGTTCTTCTGCCCTCTGCTCATGATCTAATTAATGTATGCCTAGTCATGTACTCACGATGAGGACGTGTATGCAAAGGGGGGTTTGCTGCTGTGAGATTTTGCCAAGATCTAGAGGCAATGAAAAGCACAAATAAGAGAGAACAAAATAGATGATAGGAATAAACTATATTCTATCAAGATGCAAAAAGTGATCAACTGGATCATCAATCATTGTTCAATAGTTGTTTACAATGTAGATGAGTCTGCTTATATAGGCAATGCTATATGGATATGTGAGCACACAATCATGACATGTGGCTCAATGAGGAACAAGGGTAGGTAAGAAATAGGTGTCGTAGGTAGGAGAAACAATAAAATATTCCACATGAGGTGGATCACCCACTGAAGGTGGAATTATCCCTCCACAATAAGTGGATATGATAGAGTAGTAACAAGATCAATACCATAAAAGGTGGAAATTCTCCTACACACACTATCCCAATGTAGCACAAACAACCAAGTGTCTCATACCCAAACTACTATGAAATGCATTACTTAAGTAAGGTGTAATAATATCCAAGATGAATAATTATTTACACCAACACCCCCCCTTAAGTGCAACTTAGGGGAATGCACTTAAATCTACAATGCAACTAAGAAATGCAAGATGGGTCCCGACTACGAGGCCATGTTAGGTACCCATGTACAAATGCAAATGCATGCAAAACAATGCAATGAAATCTCTCACAAAGCGGGGAAAGAGAGAAAAACCCAATGGGAAAAAACCCTCCCCCAAAAGAGAGATGAAATCTATACAAGAGAACTCTCATAGAAGTATGTGAGGAACAAAACCCCATGTGAGGAAAAAGTCCCCCCCATATGAGAGAAGAAGAGAAGCTAGGAAGCCCCCCCTCAATGTATAATCTACACCAATAATAGAAGCTCAAGAATGAATGAAGAAACTACTCCAAGAATATTGAGCAATATTCCTCCCCTTAGGAAGAAACAAAACCAAAGGTGGATCCATGAAGTCTCCCCAATCATGAAGGGAAGATGTATGAAAAAAACTCATGATGAAAGGAATCTTTAAAAACTGCTCAAGTGTCTCCATGTCAAAGCTAAAAGATACCCCCTCCAAAGGTGGTAAACTACCCCACACTGCTGAAAAAGGTACTCCAAGATCTAGTGGAGATGAATGTAGAACAATAGCCAAAGACACATGTCTCCTCAAAGGATAAAGAGACCTCCTCCAACTGTTGTGCGTAAGTATCCACAATCATGTCAACCTCAAAAGAATGATCATGTAGAGAATGAACAAGAGTGTCAGAGTGTTCCCTCACAACAATCGAAGAAGGATCATCTTCATCAAAGAGAAGATAAATATCAGCAATGGTGTCTCCCAAATCTGCAATGTAGGATTCCACAAACAAACCTGCAATGTCTGTCAAGTAGTTATCCCAAGAATCTGAAGTTGGAAGATAAGATATATCTTGTTGCACTGAATCATGTGAAGGCAAAATTGTCGCAGTATCTGCATCATCAGGGGCAATAGGGGATGTGATATCAATAAGAGGAGATGAAACACAAGGCTCAAGAACGGGGTCAGATGTAAGAATACCCATGTTCAAGTACCCAAATTTCTCTTCTGAATCATCACAAGAAGTGTGATCATCATGTATAGAATCATCATATGTGAAATTATCATCATCAAAAAAATCTAAAAAGGAGTATAACCGAGATGCATGATCAACCACCCCAGTCGCAATGATAGCTCTAGTCTCCGAGTCTCTAATGAAAACTGACTCAAGTGTGAACTCCACAATTCTCTTAGCTACGCCATGTGTGATTTGATAGATGGAAAGGAGATTATTTGTCAAATGGGGTACACACAACACATCATTAAAGGAGTTATCCCCAATAGCAATAGATCCTTTCACAATCACATCCATGTATGTATGATTGCCCATCAAAATATGCGGCATGGTGCAAGGCTCAAATGAAGAGAACATAGACTACGAAGATGCCATATGATGAGAAGCCCCTAAATCTAGAAGCCATCTCCCTAAATCATGACTTGTAGTAGCATAAAGAGATTTTCCTTTTCTTGTCCCAAAAGAGCGAGTCTTCCCACTTGTAGAAGCCATGAATGCTTGCCCTTTTCCTTTTTATTGTGAGGAAGTGGAAGTTGATGAATCAACCTTCTTATAAGCATTAGGCAAATCAATGTTATGCTTTTTGAGGATATGTGTGAGCTCATAAATTTTCTTAGTATGGAAATGATGCTCCTCATGACCAAACTTTTTTCAATAGGCACAAGTAGGTCTCTCCCTCTTTGGTGAATTATCCCTCTTGGAAGAGGATGAATCTCCTTGTTGTGGAGAAGGTGATTCTTTGTCCTTAGGCTTTGATTGCCATTTCTTCTTGTTTGAGTTGTCCTTTCCTTGATTTCCTTTGTTCCCTTTATTTTCCACTAATGATTGAGACTTAGAAGCCTTAAGAATGCCCATGCTTATCAACTTATTTTATTCTATTATCAACATTTCAATGAAAGCATCAAATGTAGGCATTGTGTAGCTTGAACCCATTGTCATCCTATGGGTTTAGAAACTAGAAACAAATGTTGCATATTCTTGTGGAAGTTTGCCCATGAAATTGAAGATCAATTGAATATCCTTCTTATTGATGCCACAATCCTTGAGTTGTGCCATCAACTCTTTTGCCTTAGTGACATAATCTTGTATAGTATCAAAGTTCTTGGGATCTAACATGGTGAAATCAATATCAATTTGATATCCCCTAATCTAATCAACTTGACCATACAAGTCTTGAAACTTTTTCCAAGCATCCTTGATTAGAGTACATTTCTCAATATGAAAAATGAGATCCTTTGAACATACTTTCTTAAGGTACCAATTGCCATGATATTTTTAGTGAGCCAATCCAAGTGACCAACAAGATCAGCCTTAGGATTGGCGGGAGCAACAATAGATCCATCAATATAATGAGTTAGCCCTTTTTCTATAAGTTTACTCCATGCATCAATTTTACAAGTAGCATAATTATGAGGAGTTAAGAGAGAAAATTTAGGAGAACCCATAGTAGAAGAAAGGAAAAAACACAAGATAAAGAGAGGCACAATCACACAAGACACCCCCCCAAATTACTCAATCAAGAAACCCCCCCCCCAAAAAAAATCATGATTTGGCACTTTATACTTAGTGCGTGTACAATAGGCTGCTTGTAAAACAAGGCAAGGTGGACTTCTGATTTCAATTTTACAACTTCTCAAAATGAGATATAAGGGACTTCAACAAATACTACTAGTGATCTAAACTGAGATCCAAGCAAAATACAAGTACCAAATAGGCCAAAAAATGACCAAATATTGAAAGTACAATTTCTAGTCAACATCAGTGTAAACAAATGGTGGATTATGAAATTAGACAAAAATTATGCACTTTCAAAAAAAATGACACCTGAAAAGGAGTCCATATGAGCCCAAACGAAGCCTCCAAAGTTGTAAAAATCATGATTTCATGATTTCAAAAAAACTTGTATCCAAAAATCAAAAACCTCTTGTACCCCTATACAGATCACAAAATTATACCCCAAAACAAAAAAAAATTCTCCAAAAAAGGAGTCTGGATGAGTGAGATATCGCTATTTGAAAATTGCCTGCAAAATTATAATTTCTGGAAAATTTCCGTCGTAGCTTCAAACTTTAAATGTCTCTAGATTTGGCCTCCGAAGTTCGGTTTGGATGAAACAAAAGGCAAAAATGACTTTCTTGGACCTCATCAATCCAATGGTAACCTCATATTTTACCCATCAAGGTTCAATAATAACCTACAATAGAAAGCTCCAAAATACACAACCCTAAATAGCATCAAATTTCTCTCAATTGGCAAACTAATGACACTCTAATGGCTCTGATACCATGTGATATTTTTCCAAGATCTAGAGGCAATAAAAATCACAAATAAGAGAGAACAAAATAGATGATAAGAATAAATTGTATTCTATCAAGATGCAAAATATGATCAACTGGATCATCAATCGTTGTTCAATTGTTGTTTACAATGTAGTTGAGCCTACTTATATAGGCAAGGCTATATGGATATGTGAGCACACAATCATGACATGTGGCTCAATGAGAAACAAGGGTAGGTAAGAAATAGCTGTGGTAGGTAGGAGAAATAATAAAATATTCCACATGAGGTGGATCGCCCACCAAAGGTGGAATTATCACTCCACAATAAGTGGATATAATAGAGTAGTAACAAGATCAACACCATAAAAGGTGGAAATTTTCCTACACACACTATCTCAATGTGACACAAACACCCAAATGTCTCATACCCAAACTACTATGAAATGCATTACCTAAGTAAACTTAAGTAAGGTGTAATAATATCCAAGATGAATAATTATTTACACCAACAACTGCAATAACAAAGAAATTGGTTAAATTCATGAGTTTTATTATTATTGTTACAAGTATTTTATTAATTAAAAGAAAATTACAGGGGTGCTCTTTACCTGATGGGGCCACATCATCTTCCTGATCATTTTGTCTAGCTTCAACCTGAACATCCCGAACACCCTCTAAATCCTCTGAAGTTGAAACACGAAAGGTCAAATTAATCAATACACCAATTGCAATTAAATTCATGTAAAGGAATAATAGTGGTCCTTTTTACCTGGTGGGGCCCCATCATGTTCTTGATGTTGTCAACCTGGATCATGCTCAACTTGGTCACCACAGTCTACATGCTCTAAAATAAAAATAAAAAAGGTTACATTAATTACTACACCAATTTCAATAAAGATGTTTAATTGTATTAATCATTACATAAAAAAATTTATTTAGCACATGAATACCTCCAGTACCGGGATGCACACCATGAACTTCATCATGTGCAGGTTGTGTTCCATCCTGTCCAGGATGCATTCCAACGTCGTGTGCATTGTAATGATTGTTTGATTATTTAAAACAAATATAGTCACATTATGTTGGAAATTAACATCGAATAGATTATTGCTCAAGTATTCAATTTTAAATAATTTTCATTTAGCTTATTTACATGATTGACCGATGCACCAGAATCTTCTTTTTGCCCACTCAATCCTTTTATATGTTTAGCCATGGTTCCATAGCCCTCCCGGAAGGTAATTTTCATGTCATCTT
The DNA here is from genome assembly GCF_030272615.1 of Cryptomeria japonica. Lineage (NCBI taxonomy): Eukaryota > Viridiplantae > Streptophyta > Pinopsida > Cupressales > Cupressaceae > Cryptomeria > Cryptomeria japonica. Next base: position 442,446,659 of record NC_081415.1, on the reverse strand, counting down.
CTATGGGCACTCTATTGAATTCAGAGCCCTGCATTTTTGCTTAATATCATGAATTTTGCTTGTATTATTTAATGATTAAAAAAAATTATTAGCAGTTTATTATTTTGATGTGATATTTCATTTATTGATACTTACGATTCATATGGTAACTTTCATATAACCACCAGAGATGAGTTTGTGTTGCCCATTCTTTTCTAGTCTTGCCTTAGTTGCCTTTGATGTGTTGAGCAGTCTATGAAAAGTTTGAAATATGTTAGATTATATAAATATAAAGAGTAATTGGTACATAATTACATTCTTAATAGTATCACATACCTTTTTCTGCTTGGTGGTGTATTTCCTTTTTTCCTTTCAACTCTCTCCTTTTCATCCAAAATCATGTCCTTCCACTCCCTCTCTAGAATCATGGGGGGATGCTCATACTTTTTGATCTTCTCTAAATGTGTCCTATACTGGTCCCTCACATACTTTAGATGTTTGCCAACTTGGTCAAGGACCTTGCTTTTCTTGAATGTGTCATTTCTGAACAACCCAACCAAATGGTTTATGAGTTCATCTTTTAACTTTTTTTCTTGCTCATTCCACCATTTATGTATGGTGTGCCCAAAGATCTCCAATGTAATTTCATTAAGTTTTTTTGTAAAAAAATATCATTTCTTGCAAACAAATCATGGGGTGATTAGTCCAAAATGAGTGATCAATAAGTAAATTACACTTGGACTATATATAATAATAAGTTTAAAGTACCTGGAACCTTCTCTATCTTTATGGGAAGAAAATATTCGGTCACCACAAATGTGACCGACAATGTTCCCATACTAGCAATATGGGAAGATCCAAAAAATATTGCTATGGTATCACCACTAGTGGCCTTTGCATCCTCATGTACATGTCTTGTTGCTGAAAATGAATCCACTATGAAATGCCACCAAGAAAGAACACTTCAAGGGAAATAAACACATAAAAAAAGAGAGCAAAAGAGGGATCTACCAACTCCAGGGTCAGTATGATGTGCACTAGAGGATGTCTGCATGTTGTGCATTGCCGACATTGCAGTTGGAAATATAGGTGGGGATAATGGCATCTGACGAGGCGGTGTTTGCATAGGAACATTGACATCACCTAAAGAATAATACATTAAATATACAAAACATTAATCTTGTTAGATGTCTCAAACCCATCCACTTGGTGTATCTAGATGAGTTTGTTCTTGAATTATGCCTCTTATATATATTGAAATTGTTGATGAACATGTTGAAAGGGTAGATTGAATCAGTTTGGATCCTTGGAAGGTTGGTATTTCCATGATATTGGTTTAGGAATGCCTCTGAAATACAACCTATATTGGAAGGTTGAATGGATCATATTAGGATCCAAGTGAGAAATATTTGGTGTCTTTGTATCAGTGAGAGGAATCATGCAATAAAAATAGTAGGGAACAATATTGAAGACAAAGATCTTAGTTAAAAAAGAAGTATTGGGGTTGTTATGAAGAATGAATAGTTTTATGATCTATAAAAGAGGAAACATATGGTCTGAAAAAGATATCAAAACACAAGTGATAGTAGTCACATGTTTGGTAACAACAAGGAGCCTGTGAACACATAAAGGATATATCAGAGCATCAAAGTAGTTTTAATGTATGGAACATGGTCATCACCTGAACTACCTAGAGTACCCTAATCATGGCCAGCAGCTTGATGAGGACGCAATATTTCCTGTAAAAACAACATGTACATATTTTAGTTCATGACATAAAAGAGTATAAAATATAAACCATTTTTGAACTTATGTTATAATTAAATATTTCATTACTGCTTACTTCCAAGTTTTGTGCTCTCTGCATCAATTGTTGCAGCTTCTCTTTTATTGCATTAGTTTGAGGGACTTGGTATGTCAAAGTAAGAATTTCTCTATTATTATTTTTTTGGATCTTTCTCATCATTTCGACAAGGTTTGTGGAATATGCGATGTCATCATCACATAATAGTGATTCCAGCTCTATATAGATGTCATCAAGTAATGCAGGTGTCTTTCCCCAAACATCCATCTGTGACAAGAATATTAGTAACATTATAAAAATTAATCCAAAACCCTAAAGAAAAGAATATAATAATATAACATTTTGCTTCTATCTAATTTGTACAATTACAATGAGGTTTACCTGCTGGGTAGAAGGGCTAGGAACTACATCCCTATCTATGCTATGTGTTGGATGAATGTCGCCCTGTGACAAAGATTAAATATAAAAAAAAACATTAGTGAAATGAAACCAATAGACTTAGCAAAAAAATTTAATAATAAAATGGTATATTGGAGTCATTAATTGAAGGTTGGTTTAAATGCTATATAGTACATACCACCCCCATGATAGTAATTTTTTTTGTATCTATGCGATTCAAATTGTAATTGATTAGCAGCTCTTCCCCTACACTTATTGATTTGATCACACATACAATAAAATGATTTCCCTCGTGAGCCTCGAATATGCAATTGGGTTGCTTATTAGTTGACCCAGGTCATGTACTATTTATAAAACCTGCAATATTCCCTATTTCTTTTGGCCTTCCATCAATGTACATAGCCACTCTTTTACTTTGATCATTATCTTTCTGTTGTATATGATTCGCTGAGAGTGCATACTATGCATACATTTTTAATATCGAACAATCTACATCCAATTTTTATAATTCTAACAAGGTTCGACATACCCCATCAATTCAACAACTTTGTTGTAATAGACCTTTATGCCATCCATGGAAAATAGGCCCAAACTATGTAATGATAATGGTGTTATGCGATATATCCTCTCGTTAACACAAAAATTAGTGTTTATTGGAGGAAGTTCCTTGGGTACCCATTGTTTCTATAGATGTTTGTACCTCAAGGGCACCTTGATGTAGCCTATGCTCTCATCATCATAAGAAAATGACTTCTCTTGAGCAAGAAAAAATTGCATGCGTTTATTGAATTTTCTCCTAATCTTTTGACCTGTAGTTGATCTCACTCTTTTAGACATGCTACATGTCTCACTTTTGTCTTCTCTTCCCAAATTTCCCTCGCTTGAGGAAGATAGATCTGACAAATACCTATTTGCAGTACCTGCACTCCATCAAATGAGAGAGATATTTGGTATAGGATCGATTGTTATTGTGAGAGGAAATAAATTTTAGGATTCCATGGAGAGATGAAATTTTTTTTGTAATAGATGGTTCATCGTATGTTGTTGATATTTTGCAAATGAGGGTAATGTTGACAAAGAAGTCATCCCTAAAGTTGATGTCGAGATTAAAATTTGAATAAGCCCAACTGGGGCCTCAAGTGTTGATAACTGTATTAGAGTTGTTGCTAATGTTGAGGTTTGAAAAATAGGGGTTGTTTGTTTTCCTAATAATTTTGGAGTTTTAAAAACTCATAAAAGCATATAGGAGGGAAGAGAAGGTGGAATGAGCTATAACATGTGGTTTCGATGAAAAAAAATCAAAGTTTTGACAAAATATTGTTGCTAAAACCTGGCTTATTATTAAAGAGAAAGGAAGCAATTAATAAATGGTTTCTATAGGGTGTATTGACTTATACCTATCGATCCATGACACTGTGCAGGATCCTCTTCAAAGGGGTTTAGGTTCCTGCATATGTAATTCATTTATCTTATATTAGCTAAAAATTACATGATACGTATGTTAAAAATTACATAGTAGACAACATGAACAATATGGAGACATCATAATCATTGCATTTTTTTTCCTTACCTTTCATTTATCTAGAAAGTACAGGGTCCTCAACAAAAGGATTGACGACGTCTGTAGTCAATTACCTATTTCCACCAAGGATGACAGAATCACATAAAATATATACATGTAATTAGAACCAACAATTGAGCATCATAAGCATTACATGATACATATGCTAAAAATTACATAGTAGACAACATTAACAATATGCAGACATCATAATCATTGTAAGTTTTTTAATTCCTTACCTTTCATTTATCTAGAAAGTGCAGGGTCCTCAACAATTGAGCATCATAAGCATTACATTTGTAATTTGATAAACAATAAATACATTAAATATATGAGTAATAATAGAAACATATGTATCATAAATCACATATGTATCATCATAAACATGTTGTAATCCATCATATATGTTGTAATCCATCACATGTGTATCATAAATCACATATGTATCATCATAAACATGTTGTAATCCATCACATATGTATCATAAATCACCATCCATCACATAGCTAATAAATAGTCAACATTCAATAAATAAACACAAACTTCAAAAAATGTCACACAAAATGAGGGCTAACCAACACTCTATCTGTCTCCATCTCCTGCGGGTTGCATGGTTCTACTATTAGGACATCATGAATTATCATCTTCTACTTTTTCGATATCTTCTTATTCCATCACATTTTACTTTATCGACCTTCCTCTTGGACCATGTCTAACAACAAATGACCAACCTAGTTTATGAGGAACCTCTGAGTAAAATACCTTCTCACATTGGCTTGGAAGAACATAGGGCTCATTTCTAGCTCGCTCAAATGATCTTTTATTAACCATTGCAAATCCATTAGCATGTTCAATAACAGTTCTGTCAGGATCATTTTCATTCAATCGTAGCCTATACCATTGGACAATGAAAAGAACTAATTTGAAGGACCTAAAGTCACACTCAAGTATATCATCCAAAATTCAATAGTATCAATTTTCTGAGACTCGAGGATGTATGTCGCTTCTAGACAAAATGTTAGTCACCTAAAATACTGCACTTATTCCAGAATCACAAGTTTTCTTCGTGTCATCCAGCTTTTTGATGCGAAATTTATGACCATTGCACCACATAGCCTTGTGGTGTTTCACCTACAAAATGTCAAACATATATAATATGTACATCATTACAATTAGAAAAAAATTAAATAATATGGGTTATTAATATATTTATACGTACCTGTTTATCTCTTAAACCATATGCTAAATCAATTTCCCATTGTGTAACACTAGAATCTCCATTACGATGAGCTTCTTTAACCAAGGAAGCCACACCTTCCCATGTTAATGCACAACCAGATTGTTGACATCGTTGAATCTATACCGTCATCCAATCAAGATTATTTGCAATATACAAATGTAGTGCATCCCACTCTCGAGCAACTGTACAAAAAATAACTAGAAATTTACAACTGAAGTATATTGAAGATTATGAATAAATTAACTGCAATATATATAATAACTATAATATCAAATAATTACCTCTCACTTTCCTCATTCTACCTTTCCCCATCAGGTACTCCCCTTCAAATTTGTTAATGGAGTTGGGATCCCAAATATGATCTAAATGGAACTTTGTTGTGAACTTAGGATGGTATTCAGTAATGTACACCATAATCTAGTATACCTTATATCCCTCCACCATAGAACCCTCAAGATGTGCTCCTTGTTGAACCAAAGACTTCAAAAATTTCAAGTGCCTCTCAACCATCCACATTGACCTTGTGTGTACAGGTCCACACAATTCAATCTCCTCAACTTGGCGTATGAGGTAGTGTTCTTGTGCTTTGAAAAAATTTGAAGGTAGACACTTTTACATTTCACACATTAGATGAGGATTTTTTCTCTTCCAATATTTTATATCTTCTTTATGGATTTCTTTAGATGACAACCACCTACAAGAGATTCAAGACACAAATATGTTAATGAGACTTTACAAAATAATATACAATATATTACATAACAAGTAAAACAAATTGCAAATATAATATCTATACAGAAAATTGAACAAATATCACTACTTACCTCATGTATTTTCCAAGATCATATATAGCTTGCTTGATATTATTATCGAATTGGTCTGGGAGAGGTAGAGGTAGAGCATACTGCAACAGTTATAAAATGATCTTTTTCATTATTTTCTAACATAAAACAATGAAAAGTACATGTAGTACACAGATATATAGTAAATACACAAGAACATGAATTACCTTAATGAAGGTATGCCAATCATGCATTTTCATCTCTGGCCCAAATTCACTTTTCTTTGTTATGAGATTGTTTATGTTCGCAGCAAATCATGTGGGAAATCGAATTTTTCGTATGACTTCTTTTATAACATTGCTTTGTTGCTCTATTAATAACCAAAGATGGGCACTTATATTAATCTGGTCTCCATCGCTATTTGATTGAATGGAATTTTTCATTGCATGATTGGATTCCTGAATGTCACTACAAATTTTGACATTTTTTTTCTTTGTCATTCCTTCCATCCAATATTTTCCATAATGTCTCTGTTATATCCTTTCCAATATGCATAGTATCAAACAAATGCACAATTTGTGGCTTCTCATAGTAGGGAAACCTACTAAATTGTCTGGGATAACTTTTTAGTCCCTTTGGAAGGTGGTCATTAATGTCTTGATGACCTTCACGAGGCATATAAGTTAAAAAAGTTAACAATGACAATCATCATCAATTACATCATCAGTAAACAAAACACAATATAAAAATATAAATTCCAAACATAAACCATTAGATGGAATGATATTACCTTGACGATTAATTCTATTATATTCCAACTTCCATAGGGAAGGTGTCATTCTTCGTGGCTTTGATGTAGTCTCTTCTTTCCCATTGAAAATTTGTTTTTAGTATTTTGATATGATTTTTGTGGAGGAAGTGCCTATACTCATCAAACACCTGCTTTCGTAAACTTTTTGAATGATGAGATTTCATCTTTGGACCACAAACTGGACATGCAAATTTTCCCTTTGTTTGAAGACATACAAGATCATGTATAATTGGATTAAATATGATAATTTTTATACTTATAATTATGCACAAGCTGAACACTATAACATACTGCAAAAATGTGTTAGCCCTAGGGCATCATGAATTGTCCATAGAATAATTGCATGGAATTGAAATTGTCTTTGTCCTATTGGTTTAGAGATATAATACATAGTGACACCATTCCATAACTCCAGCAACTCGTCGATAAGAGGATCAATATATACATTCATATATTTATCCTGGTACTTACCTAGTTGAATGAACAAAAACATTACATAATTATTATAACCATTTTTCTGCAATATTTATAATTTAATGTAGATGACTATTAAATGAAAAAATACCTGGAACAATCATTGCCAACATTATGTGCTCCCTCTTTACTGACATCCATGGAGGAATGTTATTGTTGATAACAAAAATAGACCACACCGAGTAAGTAGATCTCGTCTCTCCAAATGGATTGACATCGTCCGCTGCCAATGAAAGCTTGAGATTACGAGGTTCTTCTTTAAAGTGTGGCCACTTTTTTTCTATGTCCATAAATGTAGAACCATCCATAGGCATTCGAATAATGTCATCTCGAATTATATTGCGTGCATGGTAATCCATAAATTGTGCCAAGCATTCACACCTAAATAATCGTTACAAACGTGGAATAATGGGAATATAATGAACAACCTTGCGAGGCACCTTTTTTGTTAGTTGATCTATTCGATATCTACTCATATGACATTCAAGGCATTCTACTGCAAATTCATATTGTTTATGATATATAATATGATCATTGGGACATGCATCTATTGCTTGATACTCCATTCCAATATCTTTCATAATGGTAGATAATTCTCGGTATGAGCGAGGTAGAATATTTTATGTTGGTAACAAATACTCACCTATCAATATACAACCAAAAAAATAATTTGTTAATATAGAGAATCTTAATGGTGCATGTTTCACCCTTTATTAACTATAATGAAATAACAATAAAATAGATGAAAAAAGATGACATATATGACATACCTTAACATACATGAGATTGTTATGTTGGATAAACCATTCATAACCTTCAAGTTCACCAACAATAATACAATAGAGAGAAGAGTTGTTTGGGAGCCTTCGTAAAGGGGCTTGTATGCCTTCTCAAGTAGAGGTACATCATGAACAACATCAAAGTCATCTTGATCATCATGATCAGTTGTGCTAGTATTAAATGTGTCATGGATCAATGTATTTGTACCATCATCTTCAATTATTTTTTCTAGCGCATGATCATCTTCTTCCATAAGATCATTATCTCCAGCTTTGATATTCACACCTCCATGTTCCTCCACTTGGAAAACCACATTCTTTGGGTTGTGGTAGTCCATATCATGTTCCCTAGGGCACTCCACCTATATAAAAATGATTAGCATAAATAAACCATGATCATGATCTCATAATCAAGTGATTTCTTATGTATATAAATTGTTAAAACGATATAATGAACAACTTACCAATGGATGATAATCATGCCCCCCTTCAATTTTACCATGTTTCCTACAATGTTTCTCAGTTGTTGTGATTAGAAGTCTTCTAGTCTTTAAGCCCTTACAATTTTTGCAGGGACAATAACATTTTCCATCACCTTTTCTTTTCAAGCTAGACCACAATCTAGCAATTGTCTCCTTATTTTGTTCTTTGCTGATATTATCTAACATGATCTTTCTTCATAGGCAAAAAAATTGAATTATGGAAAATTCGGTCTATAACTTTCACAAACTAAGCAAAACGATGTTGCAAGTACAAAAGTCTTCTTAGAACTAGTTATAAAGAACTTGAAATGTTATTTATGAAATGATGTTTCAGTATAGTATACCAAATTCAAATACTTAAACATAGAAAAATTACAAAATGAACCAAAACCATTGAATATTCAACATAGTAACATAGTACTTGGGTACTCCAAGTACCCAGTGTAGGGACATCCTGGGGATGGATAATTTGAGGTTTTGTGGAGATCAAAATAACGCCAATTTCAGGTTAATAAGAAAACTTAAAGAATGGGTATATATTTTGTCCTAGGCATGACCAAAACAAGAGGCATCACTATCATCATGAACAACAGTCATTGACAGATCACAAGAGAAACAACTATATTACAACAATGTCAAAGCACTCTGATAAGATCAAAGTAGTGACCACTGTAGTATGAGGACAGTGACACCATGACTCCCAAAGTTAGAAATAAACCAATATAATATGGATGAATATATATTGATAGTTTACTACCAATGAAATAGTGATATCAATGCCTACAAAGTAGTGGCAATGCAGGAGTTCAAAGTTAACCTAAGTTGGCCTAGTGGTGGAGAATTTGTACTCTTGAAAGAGAGATCACAAGTGGTGCAGGAGCACATGAACCCCAGAGGAACACAAGGATGGTTATGTGATGATGAGGAGCCATCATGTCTCTCTTAACAATTGCAATGAAACACTTCATGGTTCCAACTTTGTTTGGTAACAATACCTTTAAACTCACAATTAGGATCTATCTCCAAGATCCACCATCATTCATGACTCACTCACAATCTCTTTGCTTCTTCAAATGACTAGTATGGTCAAGCCTTCATGCATTAGGCCTCAACACCCTTAGTCAATATTTCACTCCAAACTTGATCTCACAAACAATGCTCTTATTGGTCATAACATACTCTGGTTTGCAACTTTTGTTTGAACACATACCCATTCCTATGACAACATCCTTCATATTGACAACTCAACAACCCTTGTATTGAAAACTAAGCTCCACTTCTTGTGGTAACAAACTAGAATCACCTACACAACCAAACCATCCCCATACTCCAAAGAACTCACAATGGCTTATTATCAACTTCAAACCTCTGCCAACACATTAAACAACTTATATGGTTGTGATTATCCCATAATCTTTCCCCTTAAGAATTCAACAACCCTTAGCAACTCTTAGTTTGAAACAAACTCTTACACCTTAGGACTCTTGACTCCTCACACATATTAAGATACCTTCAACACAACTCAATACTATTACCCAATGCAACCTAATAATCCAGCCTTTGACTACAACTTAAGTTCCAACACAAGAATTCATTGTCAGTTGTGACAGTTATACCTTTATCTGAGACAGTCACCCCACACAACCCCAAACAAGTGTCCCTTACCCTTTTTAATACTTGGACACATTAAACACTCACTATTGCATCTCTCCAAACTACCACTTTCCCTTCCAAGCAACCTGCATGCACAAAACCTTTATCAAACTTCCACTTCACTACTTTGTCTCGGTCTGAGACAGATTTCCAGTCATCTTCATCCACCAACACATATGCCAATCTGTACATGGTCTCCTGCAAGCTTAAACACATATTGTACACATCCTTCCCCTCTATACTACCAAGTTTGGGGACTTGATGCACATGAAAACAAAAGTTATTATGTAAGGCCTTCCCCAAACCAAGCTTTGATTTACTTAGTTGACCATGTTTGACCCTATTAATAAATACTATATAATTTAATAGAATGGACTGTGCTAGACAGATAGATTGGTGAGAAAAGTAATTGAACCAAGTTATAGAATTATTTCACCTTGTGGTGTACATTTGGATGTGTTATGAATTTGAAATCCTAAAGATCTACTGATTGGATAATCTTGATCTAACGTATGTCAGCTATATCTAGATTAAGAACTTATATAATTCCACGATTTGGATAACATTGATGTATGTTGATGCTTCATTTATATGATTTATGATATCGAACTCTATATGATTCTAGAATAGGATAAATTGGAGATGATGTATGTCATTATTGGAATTGCAGGACTTTACTATGATGATAGAATTAGGATGTATGTTTTATGTGTGGATCAAAATTATGAGAATTATGATAATTGCTTGTGTGGATTTATTTGGATATGAGATATATTGAATTGTTCAAATGTAAATTGTATGTGAAGTGTTTGATGTGTATTCTAATTCATGTGTTTAATATTATACGAGCTTATTGGAAATTACTAATGTGTATTTGAGTGGCGCAGGAAAAGATATCCATGTGACCATGGAAATATTATGGAGAACCAGACCTAGACCTATGTATGTTCGTAAAACCAGGGTTTGTCTATTTGGAGAGACAACACCTCATTTGTGTCGTATTTTATTCGTAATAGTAAATGATGCATGTGTGTTAAATGTTATTTATTTGATTTATTTAAATCCAACAAGAGACAATATTTCATGTGCAATTTTGTAAAAGTATTTTCTTCGTGTCACTTGACACATTGTTGATTTATGTTTGAGTTTTTAAATTTGTCTTTTGGAGGGAATTGTTTAACTATAGCTTTTTCAATTAAATTTAATGTGATTCCATAATTGCCTTAGGTAGAGAATCTTTGGGGTAGTCAACTTAGGTTTGACCCGAAAATTAACTTCAGAGGGGTTTAAAAAGGGTTAAATGGACTCCTAGGGGTAGTTTATTAGGGTTTCCTAAAGCCCATAAGGTATACCTAAGGGTTAGGAGTAATTTTAGGCATGTTTCAACTCTCATGTGACCATTTAGACACCCTAAAAAGTGGTTTTTCTAAGTTGTGAGAAAATTGAAATTAGGAGGCTTGAGCTAAGTTGTTAACCTTCCTTTTTGAATGAAAGTTCCCTTTCCCATTTTACCTTACCTTCCTTTTCAGTTTTAGAAACTTGTGAGAACTCTGGCTAGTGTCTTCTTAAGCAAGAAAGGGAGATTTTGTGGGTAATCACCCACTCTCCATTTTTGGAGACAAGAAAGTTTGAAAGGAAAAAGGTTAGACTTTGAATTAAGAATTTGGCTAAGTGTAGAAAGGAAAGACTTGTGGAATTGGGCTGCTCATCCTCAACAAAACTAGCATACCCTTGGGCAGTTGAAGGTTGGTTTCACCTTTCTTGTAATGTTTTCTTATTGTATGTTGTATTAAAAGAATTTCTTGTGTTAAAGGTTAGTTTTCCTTAAATGTATTCCTTAGAAATTTATTTGGTGTTTTGTGCTTATGCAATTTATGTGTTTTGGGAGTAATCAAGACCTCCTACTCTTGGGAGAGAGGATGGTCTTGTGGGTGGTAGAAGTGACAACCCTCAAGTGAGAGGCTCTCGTTATGAGAGTGATCACAAGGGATTTTATGTGACCCTTGCTGCATGGCTTGTTTATGCATCGGGGGTCATAAGGAGGGAAATAAGGCATGAATGCCTTGAGGGGGCATAAGGAATGTGGGGTTGTTATACTTGATGTATTTGGTTTGCCATGAGGTGGCTATATGTTTTACCATACTTGCAGTCTCCTTAGGGTACTTGGTCCACTACCACCCTTGAAAAGACATCACAAATGTGTGGTGCAGTGTAGCCTGGGTTGGGATTGTGTTTGAGATTGTGTTTTCCCTTGTCTTTTGTGTTTGCATGCGTGTTACCTATCTTTGGTTCTCCGAGCTCGGGGGTGGCTACTAGTTAGTCTAGGCTGGGAGGTGAGCACTCCATGGTCATCTCTTTGATTGTAATTGTAGGTTGTTAGAAGAAAATAGTTGGACAAGTAGATGTGGCTGGAAATGGTTGTTGTAGAAAAATATTTGGATATGTATTTAGTATTTTCCTCATTTATTTGAAATGAGAGACCTATATGTAAAGTGACAAGAGTATCTTGGAGATAAGATTTAAATATTTGTAATAGTCATTTAAGTTATATTGCAGGAAAGAAAATGATTATTTCTGATTTTAGTTCCTAAAGTTTGAAATAAATATTTGTGTGGATAGGATATTCTGAAAATAAAGAAAATTGTTAATTCCCTTACGCATTTGAAACAATTTATTGGAAAATAAATAGAATTGATTTTGCATGCATGTAGAAGGCTGATAATAAAAGCATTTAGATCTATACATGAAAATGTAAAAGTTATCTTCTATTAAATCTGTGATTCTATGTTATGTGCAGTTTTATTTTATTTGTAGAAAATAAAGTCTACAAATAAAATAACCATCTCTATAGTTTAATTTAATAATTTCTAAATTTAAGATAGTTGTTGTTTAATTTCATTGTATTTCTGTCAACCATTTATTGCAGAAAATAAATCTTATTATTTAGTCTTTCTCTGAATTATGGTATTTAATTTTTAACAAAAAGAAATACATTATTTTAACTCAGAATATTTTAATCAGACTATTTTTTTTTTTTTTAAAAGGGGGTTTCAAAAATATATATATATGCATACATATATATATACTTATATATATATATGTACATATGTATATATGTATATATATATGTATATATATGTATATATATATGTGTAGCGTCCTAAAATTGTGACACTTGCAATTTCGACTGCATTTCGGTCTTCACGATGGCGACGCAACATGCAACCTGAATGGAGACCCTGAAACTTGCTCACGACATTGAAAATTACATTTTTCAAGCACCCTGGCCTGAACCTCCTTGCACCCTGCTGTCCCGGGAGGTGGGACCAGAGTGCCCAGCACCCTGGTCCCTGGGTCCTATTTTGGGCCCGGTCTCCTAAGGGTCTCGGGTCTTTTTGTTTGCAAATTGGAAATTACATTTCCTGGTCGGCCTAAGGTCGGGAAAATCAGTCTATTAGCCCTAATTGACAAGTATATAAACTACATTTTTCTCTCTCATTTGGGATAGAGGAGGATATGTGTACAAAGCATGGAAATTATACTCAAGCATTCAAGCATTCAAGCATTCCTTCAAGCAATTGATCATTTCAAGTCTCCATTCAAGGCTAAGTGTTGCATTCAAGACAAGGATTCAACCATTGAAGAGGAGATCACATACTACATGCTACAACATACAACATACAACATCTAAACCTTCACACATAAGGATACAAACATCCTTAGAACAAGGTATTAGTACTTGTTTTACATACATTTACATTTACAGCACTTGCTCATTTCTTGGTTAATTCCAAAACTGGGGTTTGACCTAAAGGCAAACCCCTAATCCCTAACCCCCCAATCGTCTTCGCTTTTCTGTGTGTAGGTTGCAGGTACGCGGCTGAAATTGAAGATCTGGAATCCTTGTGCAGAGACGAATAGATCCCCCTTCGTTTCACGGATTTTTCGGAGGACCGTGGCGCCGGGCGCCATCATCCCGACAACTTTTGCTCAAATTTGCAGGACAGTGCCGTATCGACATTTTACTGCTAATTCCAGGTCCACAGCTTCATCCTATAACCCGAACTCAGTTTATAAGTGAATCTTTATGACTTTCTATGCATTCCTAGCTTAATTTCCTTAACAACATTCTTTACAAAAGAGGGTAGCCTTGCTTTCCTAACCCTTGAAATTCATTTAGCATCCAATCTTACATTGTGTGGGATTGGATCTTATGAGTTTCAACCCCTCTTTTGAATGTAAAGTCTCTCCCCTAAGTGAAAACCATCGAATCCTAGCGAACCTCCCTTCTCTCTCCTCGGAGTCGGAAGAGGGGAGAGCAACTAGGGTTCGATCGCGATTTTCTGCTTTACATTTTTGGTGAACCCGATGTGAACATCCTTTCTGATTTTTCATGCTTAGATCTGAAAAAATTGATTACATTTCCATGTTTGATCTTTTGCAAAATTTTAGAGGTGATTGCATAAAAACCCTAAATTTTCTTTTTGGTAATTGAACCTGCGAAATGTCTAAATGTTAATGCCTGTTTCAGATCTGCCCTTCTATTACAAATTATCAATTCATATTTGTGCATTAATTTTGAAAATTAAGTGGTTAAGTGTCAAAACCCTAATTTTTGAAACCCTCTTGATTCAACCTTTGTCCGACAATTTCACTGATCAAAACATCTCCAAATCAGCTGTAACTTTGGATTCCACAATAAAATCACAATATCTTTCATCCCTGAAAATTTGGAAAAAAGTTGCGAGGACCGTGGCGCCGGGCGCCATCGTCCCCGACATTTTTTCCGAAATTTCGGGAGCGAGATCTTACTGTATTTTCCTGCTAAAATCCAGAATTTTGGCTGATTTTATCAATTTTAACACCTTCAAAATTACAGTCAAAGTTGGTCTTGTGATTGCTTGGATTAAGGCTTCTAAACATTTAAAAATCATTGAAATTGAAATTTTGTGTCAAAATTGTGTTCTTACTGTCCTAAATCTGAAAAGTGTGTTATTATTCATTAAAAATTTCAGTGCTTTATTCAAATTCTTGCATTTTGTGACTTTTGAAATTAAGTGCTTAATTACAACAACTTTGATTTCCGCTTTCAAAATTGAATTTTGCGTGAAATTGAGTCAATTTTTAAAATTCAAAATTTGCATTGCTCTTGACATTCCCTCTAAAATCACAAAATTCAAAATTTCAGTTTCCCTCTCTTTTTCAAAATTCAAATTTTTGCATTTTTCGACAATCTTGATAGGGTTCAATTTTGAGATTACAACTTTAATTTGGCCTATCTACAGATCGTAAAATCACTCAATTTTTTCAGATTAGCTCTAAAATCATCATACCTTTCATCCCTGCAAATTTTGAAAAAATTTGCAAGGACCGTGTTGCACTCCGAGCGCCACGGTCCCGGACATTTTTTCCAAAATTTCGGGAGACTGTCGTGATTGCATTTAACAGCTTAAATCCAGAAGATTGGCTGATTTTACTGAAAATTGCTACCTCTAAATTCAAAATCTTCTCTCTCTTTCTAGTGCATGAGTTTTACAACAATAAGCCCTACTTACACTATTCCCGTTAGACGAAGCCGTAGAATTAAGTCTTTCCGAGGTTTAATTACCGAGGAGATGGAACCTAATTTGAATAGCCTTTTTAACGAGGACATGGGTAATTCCTCTAATCCTCCTAATGATGAAGAAGCTCTCCATGAGGTTTTTGAAGAACAACTTTCGAAATTGGATAACCAATTTGACGATTTTCGACAATGGATGTCTCAAGAATACCCTGATAGTCAAGCTCTTCCTTTAATTGAGGGTCTAAAATGTATGCTTCAAAGTGATAAGAATGGAATTGATATTTTGCGTGGTATTTCACACATTGTGAATTCGAACGTGATGCCTATAAAGAGTTGTGCCGAATCTTTAGGTTATACACAACCTCCTACTCAAGTCAATCATTCTATTCCTTTGATGACTTCTATTGCTAGCATACCTACCTTTACATCAAACATAATGGCTACTTCTACACAAGACATTCCTCCTGTGATCACCAGTCATGGGGGCAATCCCTCTTCTTCACTTAACCCTCTTCCTTCATTTAATCCGACTTCTTCATTCATTCCTTCAATGAGTGTTCCTATTACATCTCCACAAATGAACATGACGCAAGGGGGCAATTCATTCAATCATTCTATTCCTCCTTGTAGTGTTCCTCCTGTCCAATCATCTCCTATGACTAATTATCATAGAGTCCCACCACCTTACTCTCTACCTTCTTTCAATAACATAACACCTCCATCTCAATCTAACACATCCAATATGAACTCTTCGACTGAAGCGACCATTAACAATCTTGCACAAACTGTCTCTTCTTTACAGCAACAAATTGCCTCTATGAATCAATCTAAGTTTAGTGTGCCCACATTTGACGTTGCGAGCCCACTTTCTCTTGACATTGTTCGAGCTATCCCTCCTAAACATGTTGAAATCCCGCATTTGGAACATTATAATGGTAAAGGAGATCCTCTAACACATGTTAAGACTTTTCAAACAATTTGTACTGATTTTGCTTATGACCAAAGGTTGCTTGCAAAACTATTCACTAGAACATTAAGAGACAAAGCCCTACAATGGTATTGCTCGTTGCCTTCTTATTCTATTACTTCTTTCGAACAACTTGCAAATGCTTTCATTCAACAATTTCAAAACAATATAAGTCCTAAAGTTACTTTGATTGATTTAATGCATTGTAAACAAGGTGTTAAAGAAAAAGTGATTGATTTCATTGGTAGATATAAGCATTTGTATGCTCAAATTTCTTTTCCAGTGCCTGACAATGATATTCAAAGAATCTTTATTTCTAATTTACAAAAAGATATTCGAGACAAACTTCTGTTTTCTGAGTTTACTTCTTTCCAACAGTTGTGTGCAACTCTTCACAATTATCAACTGACTGTGAGTCAAATGGAACAATCACATCCTATGGCTCCAAATGATAAGGGTGATAGCAGTCAACAACCATTTGGGAAGTTTAAACCGAACAGAGATTCCATCAAATTCAATGAAAACATCATCAACAACAATGTGAATGCAGCATCAGGTGTGCCTCCTATTTCTAAATTTTTCAAGAAAGAAAGAAAGTATACTCCTTTGATTGAATCATTGCATAGTATTATGAATAAGTTATTGGAACAAAATGTGCTTACTCTTCCTCCTATAAGGCAAATTGATCCTGCAAAGATTACTTCACCTTATTTTGATAACAAAGCTTTTTGTCAATTTCATCGTCAGCCTGGGCATGATACTGAAAAATGTTTTTCTTTAAAGGGTAAAATTCAAGATTTGATTGATAACAATACTATCTCTGTTTCTGGAGTGAATGATAAAGGCAACACGTCTGTAGCTCCTCCTAATCAAAATCTTCAGATTTTCACCGATCCATTGCCTTCTTATACCTCTAATGCAATTGAGGCTAATGATTCCTCTCTCTCATCTGATGGTCTTGTGTCTATGACTCCGAATGTGATTAACTTTGTAGAGCAGCAAGAAATCCCTAAAGAACCTTCCATCACATTTGATTCCAGTGAAACCATTAGGGCACCTGATGGTCCTTTATACATAGTTGCAAAAGTCAAGAATATACCTTGCCGTGGAGTGCTTATTGATCCTTCGTGCATGGTTAATGTTATTACTGAAGAATTTATTTTTACTTTGCAATTGAATCAAGTGATTTATGACAAAATAGATGTGATTGTGAAACTATTTGATGCATTTTCTTCTCCTGCAATTGGTTCTATTACATTGCCTATTGAGGTCCATAACAAATCTCTTGATGTGAACTTTGCTATTATTCCATCTTTCGAACAATTTCGTGTGAAGCTTGGCTATCCTTGGCTATCTTCCATGAAAGCTATTGCTTCTCCTATTCATAAGTGTTTGAAATTTCCCCATAATGGTGAAGTTGTTACTATCAATCATAGTCTCTTTAAACCAGCTGAAAGAACCTCTAGTGTTCCTATTGATTACTTTTGGCCTAAACAATTCCAATCTCTTCCTCCGCGAAGTGATCATCTTTTCAAATCTTATCAAAAGTGGAAAACAGATATGATCCTATCTCTAAGTGAACCTAGAGCACCTAAACTTGATATTCCTATCATTCTTGAGAAGGAAGTTCTTCCTTTGAAAGATAAAACTAATGTCTTTCCTCAAGAAGATTCTCAACCCATCCCTATGGATGTGACTATGTCTATACCTAATAAACTTCCTAAGAGTATACCTATACCTCCTCGTCATGATGGACTTGGTCTTCTCCCTAAACCAAAAATTCCTCCTTTGTATGGAGCAGTTCCCCCTCCTTCTTTTTATAGAGAGAAGAGACCTTCTTCTTCTCCTATTATCCAGCCTAAGAGACCACAACCTAAACACCCAAGTGCTAAGGATGAGAACATTCCTCCTCCTCAGTCTTCTCCACTTCTTACTAAGACTAGACGAAATCGTTCTGCACGTGAACGCCGACGAAAGCGTCGTCTTAGAGCTCAAACAGCTGCTTCTCAAACTTTACAATCTCCAAAAACACCTTCAACAAGCATTATTCCATTTTCTCCTCAGCCGGACATTGAGCCTAAATCTCCTAAACATAAGATGCATGATGGTCTTGATCCGGTGTGAGTTAAAGATCCTATTTTTATAAATCTTGATGATGATATAGATGAAAATGTTATTCATGATGAAAATGTTACTCCTCTTGCTTCTGATAGTGAATATGAACTTGTTGATGTCGATAACCATTTATCTAATGAATTTTCTAAAGCACTTATCCTAGCTCCTAGACAAGAACAATATGGCTCGGAACATGAACATAGCCCTTGTTTGGATCTTGTGATAGCTCCATCTGATGTGTTGGATGTTCCTCCTCTAGCGTGTTCCCTGCCTTCCCGAAACATTGATCAGCAAGATCGGGGGGTAGATGACATGCTAGACTAGTTACATTAGCATAGCAGATTCTCTCCTCCTCTCTTTTGTTACTTCTTCTATATGTTATTCTCATTCTTCTATTTGTTGTCCTTGGTGTTGTCTACTTGAGGATGATGCAAAGCATTGAGATCTCTCGATCTCTCTCATGTTGACTCAAAAGACACATGTGTTCCCTTCTTCTAGGTGACCTTCCTTGATTGGGGAATGAAGAACAATTATGCATACATACATATGATACATATACATGAATTATCATACAGCATACTGACCCCGAGGAAAGCGAAGTCACCTTGTGCTTTGTGTTTTGTGTCTATTATCCTTGGGTTTATCTCACACTTGGGGGCTAAATCCTTGCGATAACGTGCTCCTTTCCTTTCTCATTTCTTATGTGTATCACTACGTTAAAGCAATCACCCCCGGTGAGGCGTGTGCGATCGCTTTAACGTAGGGGGGCATACATCCCGTTCATATCTTTTCAAGATACTTGAAAATTTCTTGGCAAATTTAGCCTTGCCTTGAAAATTTTTGATATCTTTCTTGCATGACTCATAGTGAGGGAGCCTTACTACTGACAGTCATGGTTCTCCCTCATGATCTTCCCTTTTACTTTGTCAATTGAAGTCGTAAGATCCTTAGTCCACTGGGGGCTTGGTGTATCTTGCCTCCTTGATGTGGTGAAAGTCTTTCAATGTTGTTTCCTTGTACTTTACCGGAAGTATGAGCATACATACTCCCGCTAAAGTGGGGGCTAAATGTAGCGTCCTAAAATTGTGACACTTGCAATTTCGACCGCATTTCGGTCTTCACGATGGCGACGCAACACGCAACTTGAATGGAGACCCTGAAACTTGCTCACGACACTGAAAAACTGCATTTTTCAAGCACCCTGGCCTGAACCTCCTTGCACCCTGCTGTCCCAGGAGGTGGGACCAGAGCGCCCAGTGCCCTGGTCCTTCAGGACCAAGGCGCCCAGCGCCCTGGTCCCTGCGTCCTATTTTGGGCCCGGTCTCCTAAGGGGTCTCAGGTCTTTTTGTTTGCAAATTGGAAATTACATTTCCTGGTCAGCCTAAGGTCGGGAAAATCAGTCTATTAGCCCTAATTGACAAGTATATAAACTACATTTTTCTCTCTCATTTGGGATAGAGGAGGATATGTGTACAAAGCATGGAAATTATACTCAAGCATTCAAGCATTCAAGCATTCCTTCAAGCAATTGATCATTTCAAGTCTCCATTCAAGGCTAAGTGTTGCATTCAAGACAAGGATTCAACCATTGAAGAGGAGATCACATACTACATGCTACAACATACAACATACAACATCTAAACCTTCGCACATAAGGATACAAACATCCTTAGAACAAGGTATTAGTACTTGTTTTACATACATTTACATTTACAGCACTTGCTCATTTCTTGGTTAATTCCAAAACCGGGGTTTGACCTAAAGGCAAACCCCTAATCCCTAACCCCCCAATCGTCTTCGCTTTTCTGTGTGTAGGTTGCAGGTACGCGGCTGAAATTGAAGATGTGGAATCCTTGTGCAGAGATGAACAGATCCCCCTTCGTTTCGTGGATTTTTCGGAGGACCGTGGCGCCGGGCGCCATCGTCCCGACAACTTTTGCTCAAATTTGCAGGACAGCGCCGTATCGACATTTTACTGCTAATTCCAGGTCCGCAGCTTCATCCTATAACCCGAACTCAGTTTATAAGCGAATCTTTATGACTTTCTATGCATTCCTAGCTTAATTTCCTTAACAACATTCTTTACAAAAGAGGGTAGCCTTGCTTTCCTAACCCTTGAAATTCATTTAGCATCCAATCTTACATTGTGGGGGATTGGATCTTATGAGTTTCAACCCCTCTTTTGAATGTAAAGTCTCTCCCCTAAGTGAAAACCATCGAATCCTAGCGAACCTCCCTTCTCTCTCCTCGGAGTCGGAAGAGGGGAGAGCAACTAGGGTTCGATCGCGATTTTCCGCTTTACAATATGTAAATACTACATTAAAATATTTACAAAAGTGGTTATTTATGCAAAATATATATTTATATATATATATATATATATATAGATAAAACAAAAAAAAAATACATATTAAAAAGAATTTGTAAAAAGAAAAAAAAAAAAATATTAATACAAACAAATCCCCATAGGGAAATAGCGGAGGGCGGCGGTGGAGGAAGCCACGGCTCCCTCACCTGCCACCAAGGGAGTATCCCTCCCTACGGCACCGCAGTGAGCGGAAGTCTTCTCACTGTGGGTCGTCCGTAGTGGGAGGGATGAAACCTGCCACTATGAGTGGTCCACAGTGGCGACATGGCCGCCACTACGGCGGCCACAAGGGGTTTCCCCTCCTCTTCATGCACCAAACCCTCTGCCTCTCTATAAACACGCCACCTATCTTCACTCGGCCTTGCGTTGTTCCATCGCCCACCTGCAAAAAAAAAAATATCTGAAACCCTAGCTTAGGGTGTTTGAAAATTATTATAGAGAAGGGTTCATTTTTATATTAAAGAAAATTAGGGTTTCGATAATATTTAAACTTTTAATAATTTTAAAGGGGTGGTTTATAATTATGTTTGGTAAAGGAAAATATATATGTATTTTGGGTTAAGAATATGAATAGGGCAGATTGTAAATTTAATATGCTATAAGAGGGTTTAAAATTTATATATGTTTCTTATAAACATATGGAATTGTGAATAAACGATCGATGTTTTAAAATTTAAATATTCTTTTAGAGTTTAACCTTTTAGAAAATTTTAATGGTTTTGGGAAAGTTATTTTTTTTTGGGTTTCCCTAAGGCAGTTTGGAATTTAATGGAAATTGTAAGGAAATTTTTTCTATAGCATTATAAATATCACATTTGGGTAAATATAGTATAGGAGTTTAACAATTGATTTTAAAGCAAGAGGCAAAGTGATTAATGAAAAAAAATATTAAATAGTTGATGTTTGAAAAAAAAAAAAATATAAAACAACTTGACTTAAAATATATAATTACGTTATAGGGATCTAAATGGTTTTATTTTTATAATTAAATGGAATGATTCAATATAGAAAAATAATTAATTTGAGAGAATATTGTAATGGCGCAATTTAATATCTCTATAATAAAAATTAAGGGACTAAGTCTTGCGTACCTTGTTAACCCTAGGTGGATACTCTTATTTGATAATTTAATTAACATAATGATGTTTGACATCTTAAATGTATCTGCTCAATTAGGTAATACTAATGAAATGAAAAGTAATAGTGTTGATATTTAGTAAATAATGGATAATATCGAATCAAGTAAACTATATTAATGTCTTCCTAGTAGAAGTTGATCTAACTAAAATTAAGAGACATAATTGAAAGGAAAGGGACATTTGAGTGAATTGATTAAGTACCCTTATAAAGTTAGTTTGAACTCTTGATCTTTAGAGTTATCGTAAACGTTACGTAAGTAATATTTTGATTTTATCATCTAGGAGTTTTATCGATACTTTAGGTTTCTACTTAAACTTTAATTCATCATTTTCTTTAGAAGCTCTTTTTCCTTATAATGTTAATTATGGTATCATTTGGAACAAGTTGTTAAGATGTTACAAATAATTAAGCATTGATTTCATGTAAATAAGTGTTTTAAAAAAAAAAATTGTTGTCTGTGTTTGCCCAAAGTTTGGGCATGACATATTACATTTTTACTAGTCACTGGATACCCTAGACCGAGGGTTTGTAATTTGGACAAAAACTTGAATATCTTGCCTAAACAATGATGGATTTGAATATAATAAAAACCACATTGAAGTTTGTTTAGTGCCACATCAAATCTAATAGAAGATAAACCAAAACTTCAAGGTATTAACACAAAAAACTCAAGTGATCAAACTGTTATATTGTCAAAAACATGAAAAATGAGCAGAAAATCATGTTATATTGATATCAAAACTGATAACATCGACTCACCATTCCATTTTTTATATTTGTAGACATATTTATATCATTATTTCAAATTATTGGGGTTTAATGGTTAATTAAGGGTTTGAGAATGAAATGTGTTTGTAAGGTCCTAATAAGGCCACTTAGAAGATGTAATAGGTAGCCTAATAAGGTCATGTAGAAATGAATTCAGTAACCTTCCCTTTTTTAATTACAAGCTAGAGAAATGAATCATTGACAAGATGATAGATGCAGCTCATACGATGAACATTTACCTATAAATAAATGTCATTGAAATCTGATTTGTGTGGGAAATAAAAAGAATTTGGTCTATGCTATAGCAGATCTTTGTGTGTTTAAATATTATCTTTGTTTGCCCCTGTTAACCAGATTTGTCTTCTACACTTAATTAGTTACTCAAGATCATCTAAAGTCCCGTCATACATAGTGACAATTTTCCAAGAAATCAAAATAGGTCATATGTCTGAGAGAACAGAAAGATAAGAAAACAATGTTGTTAAGGATTTAAACAGAGCCAATCCGCGACATTTAATGGAGATGAGGCACATTATAAAACATCTGATGATACACGTCACCCTCAAATATTTTGGAATACAATAAAATAAGAGGCGTCTACCTAAGGAACACCTATAGACAGATTTAAACTATGAATAAAATACATACTTCAGACTTATACAAGAAAACACACTATTTAATCTTTATATTTCATTCTTTTAGGATTATATAAGAATATTGTGAATCAAGGATTACAAACCATAGCCATAAAAACTCATAGTTTGTCAATTTGTCTATGTTACCCAATAACCTCATTCCAAACCATGCTAAGTTGTTTAAAGATACAAATATGTTTCCCTCCATTCACATATGAATTACATTGTTCTTTAAAAATTATCATTATAATGAAGATTCCAAAAAGTAAACGACATAGGTTACCATTCAATAATCCAGTACTAAAAACTTAACCAACTTTCAAGAATAAGGTAAATTGAAGATAGTCAATTGATGTCTTCCCAGTTGTATGTGCATTTAGTTACAACTTACAAAACTATAGCTTTACATAAATTGATTTTGAGGCTCACCATTGTAAACATAAAATATCAACCCTTTGTTTGACTATATGTAAAATGTTATCAACTAAGAGACTTTTTATGTCCATGATAACTAGTCAACCCATATAGGGGAAAGTTATAAGGGTTGAGGACTAAATACTATATGCAAAATAATATCAACTAAGAGAATTTCTATCCATGATAGCTGATCAACTCCTATAGGAAAAATTTATAAGAACTAAGAGAGTTTCTATGTCCATGATAACTAATCAACCCATATAGGGAAAATTTGTAAGACTTGATGACTAAGTTAGAATTTTTCCTTGACAAAAAATTAATGTTTTATAGTAGTAACCTATTAACTCAAAGTTCTGCTCTAAGACTAGAACAACATCAAGCTCATAAAACAAAAAGAACATTAGTTCCATATAGTGAACAAATTTCAACCACCTTTTAGGAGGATGAGAAATATTTATGTGTGTAGTCATAGTATTGAAACCAAAATATAACCGAGTACATGCACATTCTTTTTCAAGTTCACAAAGGATAGCATAACTAGAAAAGAAAATGTGTGGTGAGTTTGAAGCAACCCTGTGACCTAGTGTGTATCCAAACTTTATCTCAAGTCATATCTTACCAAGAGGACAAAAAACATCACATGGGTACTTTTCCTTAACCTCATAGCCACAAACTCCCTTGCTAACCGGATCAATTGACATGTACCCTTTCCCTTCATGAAGGGTTCCAATTGGGAGAAATCTTGAGGAGAGGTGAAGAGATGGTGGTGATAGTGTAAGGCACATGCAAGTATTCAACCACTCATGCATTGGAAACAAAAAATCATGAAACAATCACAATAACACCACAAGTAAAATGGGAGCTTTGGTCAAATACTTTAGTAGGATGCAACCACAATCTCATGAAATTACACCATCTTTGAATGCCTTTAAATCAATAGATATTGGATGATCTTAATGGATATTGATGTCTTAATAATTCATTTGGTCCTCCACACTCTAGAACACCTTCTCTCAAATCTAAGAAGACACCCTATATCTATCTAATCTTGACTCTTCCTGGAAAAAGGCTGAAGAATCAATATGAAACCAATATTAAATTCTAAGTATTTATGATTAAGAAAAAAAATGGAAGTTACAAAGCTGAGAGAACATGGGAACAATATTGCTACCCTTGTAATAGGTTGTGGACTCCACATATAATTTGGAACATTTTGAAAGGTAAATAAACTTTTAAGATACATTTTATTTCAATGTCCATACACAAAACACAATAGTTATTTACTATTTAATTAGTCTTATAATTCTATCGGTTGGACAAGATAATTTGAGGTGGTGACATCCTTTTATTTACACATCATTTCTGTCAGAAAGCATGACATATATGCTCTATATTTGGTAAGACATGATTCAAGATTCAAGAACTGGTTTACAAATATACCAAACAAAAAGAAGTTGTTATAGTGTAAGTTTCTTTGTGTCAATCATTGATGCTCATGAATTGACTCCCAATATAGATTAAACATAATATAGCTTGCAACTTAAAAACAAAACAATAGAATTTGCAAGATAAACTTGGAAACCCTATTAAAATCATGACATCAAAACAGAACTAAAAAGACCATGAGCTCAATCATGTATAGGAAAAAGCCCTCTCAGTGTTCATACTATTTTGTGCAAGAAGTATTTGGGGTTTTTAATATGCAGAAAAGAATTTGAGAATATATATGTACAATGCAAGCCAAGAGAAAAAACAACAGTGAATTTTCTAAAACTTGAATCAAACACAGGTCGACACTTGGAATTGCCTCAACCTGCAAAATGTAAATGTAAATCATATTTACAGTGAAAAAATAGATAACACAATGGCAATGGCAAGAGATCATAGCTTACCCAATCTAAAAAACACTCATCATGTGCCCATTTTCCTCCCAATTTTTGCACCGTGCTCGTGAATAATGAAGGCACGTATATTACTTTTTTTTTAAAACATATATGTTTCTATCAAAATTCTGACGAGGACTTCCGATGAAAACCATTGATGTTGGAATTCAAAC
Source organism: Cryptomeria japonica (assembly GCF_030272615.1). Taxonomy (NCBI): domain Eukaryota; kingdom Viridiplantae; phylum Streptophyta; class Pinopsida; order Cupressales; family Cupressaceae; genus Cryptomeria; species Cryptomeria japonica. The sequence continues at coordinate 442,420,666 of NC_081415.1, read as the reverse complement.
GAATGCGGACAAGGTTTAAAAAAAGAAAGGAAATTTGGCACAAATTGCATTGTAAAATCCGACAAAGCAAAATAAATCCCATAGTTTGTCAGAAAATTCACCCAAATGAGTTAGTGGGAATTCTCTGAAAATATGAAGAATGAATTTGAGATGTCTATGATTAGGGAGATGAAATTTTTCTTAGGTTTGCAGATTACTCAGAATGATAAAGGTATTTTCATTTGTCAAACTAAGTATGCTAGAGAGTTGTTGAAGAAATTTGGTATGGAAAATTCTAAATTGGTTTGTACCCCTATGGTTACAAGTGAAAAATTGACAAAGAATGATGCATCAGCTCCGATAAATCCTACAAGGTATACATCTATGATTGGAGGTTTGTTATATCTAACTCAAACTAGACCAGATATAATGAATGCAGTTTGTATTGTATCAATATATCAGAGTGGTCCTAGAGAGAATCATGAGAGTGCGGTGAAAAGGATTTTCAGGTATTTGCAAGGAACAACTAAGTATGGTTTGTGGTATCCTAAAAAATGATGACTTTACACTATGTGCATATACAAATGTTGACTGGGCTGGAGAGGTTGATGACCGAAAGAGCACATCCGGTGGAGCTTTCTTTCTTGGAAATAAACTTGTTTCATGGATCAATAAGAAACAGTCATGTACTTCTTTATCTATTGTTTAAGCTGAGTATGTTGCTACTACTACTAACTGCACATAAGTTCTATGGATGAAGAAAATGTTGAAGGATATAAGGGTAGATTGTAATGAACCAATAGTTATTCACTATGATAACTCTACTGCTATTGACATATCAAAGAATTTGGTATTTCATTCTAAGACTAAGCACATTTCTATCAAGTATAATTTTCTGAAGGAGAAGGTGGAAGGAAATGAAGTGAGACTGGTTTATGTGAACACTAAAGAGAAGATTGCAGATATCCTCACTAAACCTTTTCCTAAGGAATCATTTGAGTACTTTATAGATAGATTGGGAGTTTCTGCCCCTCCGGTAGAGACTTGAGTGATGTTGATTGGCATTAGTCTGGCATGCATTATCAGAATTATCATTTATTTTGGATTGATGTGTTGGTGCTACTACTCAGGGGGAGTAGTCAGTTGTGTAGTTTAGAGGTTTTATGATTTTTCTTTGATGTTTATATCAGATTAATGGCATTGATGTCAAAGGGGGAGAGATATTTATGTGAAAAACAAAGCTTAATAGGGAAATCATTCACAAGGGGAGTTTGGTCTATTAGTTCACAACTTCATTGTCATATCATCTTGGAGAGATTGTTGATGTCTTCCTTTGGGAGAGACTTGTTTGGCACTTATTGGAACTTGGATGTTTTTCACATCTAGTGTTGCCATCAATGCCAAAGGGGGAGATTGTTGGCAATTTGGAGGAATTGATTATATGTTGCATTGATGTTTTTCATTGATGTAAACACTAGCTGTTTTGTTGTCTACCAACTTCTGGTAGAGTGGTTGGTCTTTGACGTTGATTTAGAGATTTGTCTCCGATTTGGTCCGGTTGTTGGAATTGGTTTGGATTGGTTATTCATGTGCTCATGATTGGATGTTTTTCACATCTAGTGTTGCCATCAATGCCAAAGGGGGAGATTGTTGGCAATTTGGAGGAATTGATTATATGTTGCATTGATTTTTTTCATTGATGTGAACACTAGTTGTTTTGTTGTCTACCGACTTCCGGTAGAGTGGTTGGTCTTTGATGTTGATCTGGAGATTTGTCTCCGGTTTGGTCTAGTTGTTGGAATTGGCTTGGATTGGTTATTCATGTGCTCATGATGCATATCACATTCATTTGATTCAAGATTTGATGATCTAAATGCTATCATTTGTTCTATTAGGCCTTTTGGTTATCGGTAAGGGTTTTACCGGTAGCGCTTTGATGAAGATCTTTTGATGAATTTGATAGGTGGTATTGATGCAGCTTCTAGAAGGTTATTAGGATGCTGATGGTTATCATGATCATGTTCTAGTTGATTGGTGGTATTGCATTTAGCATCGAACCTATCTTGGTGTTATTCTATTAGGTTATGGACCGGTTGATGTAATGTGTTGATTGATGCTCCCGATGTGTCACTAGTTGGATTTATTATTTGGTTTATGTTGTTTTGGTCTTAGGTTGACGTGGTTTATCATTGGTTTGTGGGATTATGTAATGGATCTATTGTATTATCTTTTAGGTGGCTGACCTAATTCTTTAGGTCCTAGGTTGGTATAAATATGATGTAAGATCTCTTTGTAGATCGTAGCTCAAGGTTATGGGATTATCTGTGTGTGAATAAATTTGTAATCATATGCAGAGGTCTTGGTCAATCATAGATGATCGAATTGGGTTTGTGAAAGAGGTTTAAGACCTCTGGTATTGAGCTTAACTAGAACTATACTTAGGCATAAGAGATGTTATTCTTGCAGTTCATTCATCTTTCTGGATTGTAGTCTGGATTTATTTTGTAGTCAGTGAGGCTCCTTTTGTGATAAGCAGTGTGCTCTAGGTTGTTGGCCTTCCTACATGTATAAGCCCCTCTTATTGTAATCGCATACTTGTTGCAAAAGTATTATCTGACTATGGGTAGGCTTCCCACCATGGTTTATCCCTTTACCATGTTTTCAACATACAAATCCTAGTGTTATGTGTTATGGATGGTTGGTAATTGTTCTATGATCTATGTTTGTGCTTAATTGTTATATCTCCTATTTTGGTATTTGGTTTATGCATTCCGATAAAAGGTTTTGTGTGCTTAAAATTTTATAATCTATTGACAACTGATTCACCCCCCCTCTCAGTTGTCCACCGGTTATCCTAACATTTTTAACATCATCTTCCTTTACTAGAGCATGATCATCTTTGGGTTGATCATTTTGTGATGTGGGAGTTGTTATTGTGAGGATCTAATTATTACTAAGAGAGGGGGGTGAATAAGTGATAACAATAAACTACAATCTTTTACCAATCTAAAAACACTTCTCAAAAATAGTTCATAACCAATACCAGTAACTGATCAAACAATCTCCAAAATAGATTTACCAAACTAATACCGGTACCTACTTAAGTGTTCATCATTAAGAAAACACAGTAAAGACATCAAATGAATAACTCAACAATCCATCTAAAACATGCACATATATTTTTTACATGTAAACCCAAATGGGAAAAACCACGGTGGGAATCGGTACCCACAAAATTTGCACTCTTTTGGAATACCCTGTTAAAGGCCTAGCCCGGTTAGGAGCTTTACAATAATTCCCGGTTAAAAGAAAACCTTGTTAAGAGTCACCCGATGAATGGATTTCAACCTCATCTTTGTTAGGAGCTTTGCCCTAATAGGATTAACCTTTCTAAGGGATTTAAACCCAAATTAATGAGCCACCCAATTAAGGGATTTACAACATCAGGCTTGTTAGTACCTACTCGGTTAAGGGATTTTAATACTATTGCAACTATCAGGAAACAATAGGTAAATGATCTTATCAATGCTCTCTCTGCTTGCTAATACAGATCCATTTCAGCTCCAATCTACTTCACACATGCAAACATCTCAATCTGGTTCAGCAAACTCTTCTTCTCTGATCACCGACACATTAAACCTTCTCAAACTTGACCTAAATACACTTTTTAACTAGGCCAGTTACATAACCCTAACCAAATTAAAAATATATTAAATTTACATCATAGATCATATCAGATCATTACAACAAATTTCAAGACGATTACAGTCGTTGAATGATCATAACACATCACTGCACATCGATCTGATAAGCTATCAAACCCTTGTCACATTTTGCTAAGCACTTCACTATTTCCCAAGAATTTAACTCCTTGTACACACTTAAATGCAATCTTATCATCACACATGGTTTCTGACACATCATCACAAGTAATGAACATGATAAGATTTACTGCCAAACCATAAAACATCACCAATTAAAGATCTTGATATTGGTTCTCAAAACCTACATCGAACATACAATAGTCAATTACAAACATGACTTCCGGTTCTCCAAACATGATGTGGTTCCATTCATAGGCTCATAACAATTTCATAAGCATACATTCCAAACCGCAACACCTAACTCAACTCGGATCTCTACCGCAACCATCTCCTTCACTGTTCCTGCTTACCAGTTGACTGCAACTTAGCAGGTTTGTTGTCCAACTCAATTCATTACCGGTTAGGATATACTTAGATAACTTAGATGATATACCAAACATAAACAAACATGGTTTCCATCAATGACAACAAAAATAATTGATCATAGAGCATCATATCATAATTATATCATCACCAACAGTCCATCAATATATCATCACCAACGGTCCATCAATATATCATCCTTTACCGATACATCATCATCTCTACCAGTTATGCCAATATGCCAACAAGGGAAAATGATACAACATCATATTGATTTCTTTGTAAAATTGGCTTAAGGATTTTCTCTGCATCCCTCACTACTTCATCAGTTAGACCAATCATAAGCTTATTGACTCTAGTTTTGATTCTAAAGTGTGGCTTAGCTTTTCTAAGTATTTTTTTCATCTCTGTAACTTTTATCACTAGACATAAATTTACAATTACATACTTTCTTAGCCTTCCATCTTCCTTATTTATAGTCTATCTCCTCATTTCTAGAATATCATACAAACCTTTTGGTATCTCAGACACTATTTCTATTAAATTTTTATTGTACACATTTAAATATTTGACAATAGATTCCTCAAATACCCTTTTTCCATTATAATCAAAATTGTTATACCATTCTATCATTGGTTTCAAGTTTCCATTCTTGACAACTTCATTCACAATTTTATGTAAAGGCATAGGAGGTTCAACTGTAAATTTTGCTTGTTTGATTACCTCATATATTCTGGAGGTTTTTCTTTCTTACCAGATGGTTTCTTCTTGTCAACTTTAGCAACTTTAGTCCCTTTTTCCTTAACCTCCTTCACAGTTTCATCAAACTATGCTTCTTCATCATCCTTCATTGTACTCTTAAATATCACTGTCTACTTTCTCTTCTCTCCTTTCCTAGATGGATTGATTGGAGATTTTGTTGACTTTGTAGGACTAGATGGGGGTGCAGAGATCCTTGAGGGTTTAGGAGTAGAGACTTTTGGTTTATTCCTTTCCCTTGCTTTTTGGATAACCTCCTTAGAGATTCCAATGCTCTCTGCATAAGCCTTAACTTCCTTCCTCACTATATTTTGGATCTTAGGCTTCTTGAAATCCTTAGGTTTTCTTAGGAGGTTTTGTATATAAAGCTCAAGAATTTCTTCATCCACCTCATATCCCATGGGCATGATCCATGAAGTTCTTGGTTCTACTGCTTCCATCAAACATTGGTCTATGTCTACCATGAAACAAATAGTGTTTTGATATTTCTCAACTATGGATTTGGGAATTCTCTCCCTTTCCTTCATTGCACTTTCAAAATTCTTAAAGTAACCCTAGAGAGTGGCTTTCTAGGTCTTGATATCTCCAATGTTGTGTATTAAATCTTTGATCTAGATGGCTACTAGTCTATCATATGCCCAATGCACTTGACCTATTCTCGATACTTCATTCATGAAGAAAAAGTACAGACACATAATTAAGGTTCCATACTTGAATGGTTGCTTCTTGTCTTGTTTAATATTTTGCATGTTCTTTATTAGCTCACTTTGGAGAAATTAACATAAATCATATTTCTTGTCTTCCCGAAGCATCTCATATGCAACATAGATAGTTGTTCTAGAGACAAAATTTTCCCTGCTGGAGCTGTAGATCTTATATCCTATCACCATGGAGGAAAAATTAACATCATGTTCAAGAATATCACTTATAGTCATCACTATTTTATGAAATTGTGATCCAGTTGCATCACTAACCATCTAATTCTTCACTATACTTAATGAGGGTAAGTCACTGGTTGAGAAAAGACCAGTAACAACCCTAATAGCATTCTTTGTGATCTTGTACGACTTATCCAACCACATAAATTCATCATGCATTCTACTCAGCACATACTGGACCCACTCAATTTCATCTAATGACAAAAAATTGACAAATTGTAGAAACCCTTTCTCTTCTAGTACTTTACATTCAGATTTTAGCTGGAAATTCTCATCTAATAGTTGGTTATTGTAAAGATTCAACAAATTAGAGCTTCCTAACTCCTTGATGGGGCAATGTTTATAAACCCTAATATCTTCAACATGCAAAACACAATAGGGAACTAATGAAATCGCACTTTTCGGATCATCTTCAATGAAAATGAAAGGATGTTTCTTGAAATTGGGATGAGCTTTATTGATTACATCAATAACTAGAGGGGTTGCAATTCTAGAGGCAACCATTTCAAAAAATTCAAACTTGAGAAGTTCCATTGATAAATACCTTTTCCACCAGATAAGGATTTCACGTCATCTTCTTGCAGCTTCGATCTCTTGAATATTCTGATTACAGAGCTCTCTTCTCTTCTTCTCTTTGGATGCAAAGTGAGAAATGAAAGAATAAAACTGCCTTATATCATTCACAAACCTAATGTTTTAGTGTAATACATGCACTTTCCCTAGTCTTTTGGATACTCATCTTTTCCAGAATAATTTACCAAATTCATCCGCGGATTCTCAATTCTACTCAAACACTTCCAGAAATCTTTCTAAACCATCTATAATCATCAAATTTAACTTCTACAATGTACCAGATTTACACACAGATCTCAAATAGGGGTTTATAATATTTTCATGAAATTTTCCACCAAGGCCAGATGCCTTAGGTTAGTTATTGGATGAAGTTCTAACACTAGAATTAGGTGTGGACCCACTTCCTGCATCATTATATGTCTTATTAACCCATGTCTTCTTCATTTGATCTCTAATCTCTTCAAATTTTTCTTTGCCTTTCTCATCTACCTTCACATCCTTGTTCTTTTCTACCAGACCTCTCATGTTCACATTTCTACTTCTGCAATATTTTGCAATGTGACTAGATTTGTTGCAAGCATAGCAAACAACATTTCTTTACATAGGCCTAAAGTTCATTTGATTTGCCCTAGATCTGCATTGAGTAGCAACATGTTCAAACCTACCACACACATAGCATCTAATATTTCTCCTATTTGGAAAGTTATTCATCACACTTTTGTATTCATTTGACTTATGTCCATACTTGTTGTATTTAAAGCATTTACCAGAGAAAGATGGACTATTATTATTCATCCTATTTCTACATTGACTCGCAATCTGACCAAATTTATTGAAAACAAAGAAATTACCATTAAACTTATGAGCATTAGGTTGCCTTATCGGAGGCCTTCTAGAATTGTTCTTCTAATGTGCTGATTTGGTATTGCCTTGACTAGATTCGGAGCTTTCACCTTTCTCAAATCCAAGATCTCTTGTGTCATTAGCATTCTTTTGGCTTTCAATAATTTCATCAAGCTTGGTTGAATTGATCTTGAACTGAACTTCTCCTTGTACTCATTTGCAACATTAATATCATATCTACGAAGGATGATCTTCCTTTCAAGATCTTTCTCATGTTGTATGGAGTCTTGTAGGTCAAGTTTCAATTGGCCATTCTCACAATCCACTCTACAACATTCATCATATGTTTCTTTCAAGAAATAAGAAAGATTCTCCTCATTCATCTTACTCTCATCAATCTCCCTTGTCAATTTCATCACAATGACTTCCATCTCATTCTTTTGAACTGCATTATCTCTGGCAAGCTTCTCACATTCTTTTGTCTTTTCCTTCAGGGCTTCATCATCCTTGCTTAGACTTTATTTTTTCTTAAGTTGATCAACAAGATGCTTTCTCTTTTTCTTGGACCTATTAAATTCCTCCTTCAATGATTGAATGAAATTTTCAACATCCTTAAGATTTTTTTTCAACTCCTCGACTATCTTTGGACTGATCAAGATCATCAAGTGCAACAACTAGCTATTGTCTAAGACTACTAGAATCTATTAAAAAACCTTCTCGGATCTCCTTCAAGCTATTAAACTTCTTTCAAGGAACTAGGCTCTAATACCATTGGAATCAAGGAACACTGAGAGGGGGGATGAATCGATGTTTTGCAATCTTTAAAATTATTAATCTAATTCTTCAGCCATCTAATACAAATAAACAAAATAAAAATGCAAATACATAAAGCAAACATCCACAACACCATAACACCAAATTTATTCCTGGAAAAACCGATTAAGGGGAAAACCACAGTGGGAACCTACCCACAATGAGATAATACCTTGTTAAGAGTATATGAAATATTACAATGGGGAATGCACATGCATTCAAGCACACTGCCTAGAGCTCACTGCTCAAATTACAAAACGAATACAACCTGGAAGTCTCACTACCTTACAAAATGAATACAAAATATACAAGAAGGTTTGAACCATTTAATAGAATAAAAATATGCTTAAGCATAATTCCGATTAAGCACAAAACACATGATCTTACTCTGCTCTGCTATACTACTCTATTATGATGTTTTGCTATATTCCGGAGCACAAATTCTTTACTTGTTCATGTGAAACTATGTACAACTAATCACAACTAATTTCCTCACCACTACCGATACCAAAAATGACAATATCAATCTCTCTTATATCTCTGCAACATCAAATTAGATCTTCTACATGTCGGCCCAAAATGCATAACACACAGATGAAATGTGTATACCAAGTCGGATCAATGTGAACCAAAACAATCATGCGGACCAAAAACAATTATCCACATGCTTCCTATATGTCGGTTGACCATCCTTAAACACAAAAACAATCACCAAAATTACTCTGCACAATTCACACAATGATTATCCACACGAGACTACTGAAGAGCACTGTTCTATCCAAAAACCTATATACTAGACCTTCTAACTCACCCAAGAATTATCACCAAAGGCCACAAAACTGAAATAATGTAAATAACACTTCCATAAGGCTTCCCACAAATCTGCAACCCAAAACATTTACCAGAAATAAAATGCCAACCAAAATACTGCATACTACCGGATGTCCTGTCATGTATCATTGGACCTAACCAATACTCAATCACTCTTTCAATATGAACAAATCATGAACTACAGATGGATGCATTAACATTAGTTTCCATCAATGACAACATCTGACTATCAATGTAGTGTCTCTTGCCAACATAGCTTTCCATTATTTATTTTAGTATTTGTAGTTATTCATTCAAGATTAATTCTTAAATTGGGGTTTGACTTTGGAAAACCCCTATTCCCAACCATTTTCCCTCTATTTCTATATGTAGGAAATAGGTACGAAGCTACAATTCTCAAGATCAACATTATTCATAGAGACAAATAGATTCTCCTTTGGATGGAAAAAAGTGCGAAGGGCCATAGCGACTGGCATTTTGGTCCTAACAATTCAAGATGGCCTTTTGGGAATAGATTCAAATACTCATATATTACTTAGATCTAGGTTCGTGGCTCCGTTTGATGATCGTAGTTCACTATTCATGTATATTTACTTTAATTTTATCAGATTTATCCTAATTTCAACATTTTCACAATTCAACTTAAAAGAAGTATCAATTTCCAATCCAGTGAATCTAATAAGAATTTTGAACCCTATCTTTTCTAATTTGAGGCTAGATCTATTAGGTTCACCCATCTTTAATGTAGCGGTCCCTAAGAAAAAATTAGTGGTCTTCTCCCCTTTTGTGGTGGAAACCCTAATTTTTTACCATTACATTTTGGTGAGCCCGACTCCTTACACCCTTATTTTTTACTTGTGTATTCAAATATGAGCTTTTAGGCATTTAAAATTCAATTTTACACTAACAAGTTTAATTTTCAATTGAATTTCATAAATTTAGAGGTTAAATTCACACAAACCCTAATTTATAATTCTAAAATTGAGCTTGTGGGTTGTCTAATTTGGATTAATAATTTTAAATCTGTTTTGGGAACATTTTCATTTTCAATTTTGCATTCATAGATCTTATTTTAATCAGATTACATAAACTTAGAGGTTAAATTGTTAAAAAACCCTAATTTATTTTCGTTAATTTGATTTGTGGATTGCATAATTTTTCAAATTTATTTTCATATCAGATTTTGAACATTCATAATGGACCTTAATAGATCTGATTTATTTTCTATTTCACATATTATTACGTTACTTTTTCACTGTGTCTATCATAATCATGTGTTTGATAATGGTTTCTTTCACTTCACATTGCTTGTTTTCTTTCATAGCACTTTGCCATATTGCTTTTTTAGAATAACCAATTTGCTTCCTATTAATCAATTAAATCTAAAAACTTGTATTCATAATGTATGTTGTTTTATAGTGATATTTTTAATAAAATGCATTACATATATAGATCACATCAAATCTTTTGTAGATTCCAATCCTAGAGATGCTAATGGAAAACCTAATACTTGTACAGGTCTCCTAGGGTATCTAATGTGAATGAATAAAAAGCTAATACTCCTATCAATTATCTCTCTAATGGAGAGCAAGCATTAAAGAGAAACATGGCACCATAAATTATTCTCATACATATACCCTTGCCCAAGGGGGGGAAAATATCAAAATGTTGGTGTTTCAATCTCTCTAGATCCCCATTATTCTTCTAAAGCCTATCTTAATCATCAAAAAACTTGTAAAGAAGATTATGTTATGAATTTTATTCATGATCTATCTCCTCACATAACATTAAGTAAATATTAGGCCTTAGGTGATAAGGATCTTTCTTCTCAAACAATCAAAGAGGATATGCATGATGATAGAAAGGAAGATCTCCCTACACAAGATATTCCTTCTTCATCTACTTTTTCCTTTGCTCCTTCTAGATACACTTACTCTAGAAATTTTAAAGAGATTCATTATAATGTTCCTCCTTCTTCTCAAATAATAAATTCTTATAGGAGTGACTATAATATAATATCAAAACAAAGTTTAGAGGACAAGGACTTGGAAAATTTGAACAAGGAATTAGAGTCCCTATACACCCTCTTACAAAAACTAGTATCAAAGATCTAGTACATTATTATGATTCTCCTATGGATGATATCCTTAGAATTAAAAAATTTAAGGATTATCTTGCAAGACATAAGAGTTATCATCCATCTAAGGGTGTGTCTTCTTCAAACAGTCATTTTTTCTCATATTATCAAACTCATAACCATTATGCTAATGATTTTTAGGATTTTCAAATGAGTATGCAAGAACTAGTTGATAATGAAACTATTAAAATCATAAACAACAATCCATCCTCTTCTTAAAACCTTTGTCTAAAATCACAAGAGATAAGACCTAATCCTATTGATGATCAAGATAGATTATCTATTAGAATATTTTAGAGATTGAAGTATGATAAGAATGTTGTCTTCCCTTTCATTAAAATCAATAAAAATTCTAAGCATAAGAAAGGTGATCAGCATTGTCTTTTTCATCATAGTTATTGTCATTCTCTTGGAAAGCACTTGTAAAGAATTTAAAAAATTTGTTCAAGAACAACATGATAGGGCTCACATAACTCTTACAACTGATCTTGCACTCTTCCTTGATGAAGAGTTAGTGCCTTAGCACTCCATTCACCCTTCATGTTTCTCCTCACCCTATGACACAAGTGCTTAACTTAATTGGGTACTCTTTGTCATAATAGGTGATGCTATTTCATTTACAAACATATTGGGGAAGCAACATAAATTCATTTTTGTTTAATATCCCTGACAACTAAGAGGGAGGGTGAATCATTTGTACCAGTTAAAATATTTCACTTATTCCACAAAAACAAATATGGTAAACAATCTTATGATTATTTAACCATAAAAAGATATAAGCATGAAAGAGCACACACATGAAACATACACATGAACACTAGATATACATAGAAAACCCAAGAAAGAAAAAACCATGGAGAATGATAATTATCAATTATGAAACACTAGTTAAGGTGATTTTTACAAAGGGTGGCTCACTAGAAAAATTATCATTGCCCTGCTACAACCACTAGAAAAAGAAAGAATTCACCATTGAAGCACAACTGCCATGGCATTGCAATGCTAGAAGAAACCTTTGGCTCACTACCTTCGATACAAAATAATAACACGCAATCACACTGATCAACAACAACTTCACATAATCTTACACACATATGCAAAAAAAATAGATCTTCTTTTTCAATCCACTTGCTTCTATATCTTCTTCATTATGATCAGCCTGTATTTATACTGATCTCTAAAATAAAAAATACCCAAGTTGGCCAAAAAATAATTCACCAAAACAAAATTTGAAATAGATCTACATTAAACATTCCCACAGTGGAAAGGAATGACAAGTGGACTGCACTATAATGCACTACATCGATCAAAACAACATGTTATCCATATGCCACAATCACCAAAGCCAACCAAACTTGGAATGAACATATCCAAAATTAGAACTTTGGAGCACATCATCACATCCCAAAACAAGATAACAAATATAAAGACATGAATACCCTAAATCCAAAATATTATCATCAGAACCATGAATGCAGAGAAATGCAAAACTTTGCAAATACTGTCAAATATCTTCACCACTAAACAAGCTTCTGGAGCATAAATTCTGAAGCACAAAATCAAAAGAATGACATCCCAAAGTAACTTCCAACAATATACCAAAACCTCATGACTACAACTACAACATATAAGAAATGTGGAGCATAAACCAATCATTGGAACATAAAATCAATACATTGATATTAATGACAACCATACTAATAATCATACTGACACACTATCAAATTCACATTTGCAACAATCTCCCCTTTTTTCATTGATGGAAACATTCATCAATGACAAACAAACTCAGACTCAGAATTATAACTCATCTCCAATCAAACTCTCCAATCTTTCCCCCTTTGACATCAAAGACAAAGGTGAGCAAAAACTCAACACATGTAACCATCTTTAGCTTCAACATAGCTCTCCCTAAGAGGAATCCCCAATCATTAGTCCAGACTAAAATATACATGAATTTCCCTGGACTAATGCATGAATTTCCCTATACTAATGCACTGCAAAATGCACTAGTTCAAACTAGGAAGGGTGTTACCCCCATCTTCTATCGAAGATACCCAAAAGTATCTTTGCAAAAAGTCTTTGTAAAGATATCTGCAACCTTCTCTTTTGTAGGAACATACTCAAGTTTTACTTCATCGCCCATCACCTTCTCCCTTATGAAGTGGTACCAAATAGAGATATACTTTGTTCTAAAATGCAGTATCGAATTCTTAGAGGTATTTATCGCACTTGTATTATCACACATGATTAAGACTGGTTAATCAAAAATCACATCAATATTCTTTAATGTCTATTTCATCCTAAGTATATGAGTGCAATATGATGTGGCTACCATATACTCAGCTTCTATGGTTGATAAAGACATAGAATCCTGCTTCTTACTTAGCTATGCAACTAACTGGGAGCAAAGGAAAAATGATCCACCACTGGTACTATTTCTGTCATCAACACTTCCTACCCACTCTGCATCTGTATAAGCTTTTAGAGTGAAGTACTATTTCTCTCATCAGTACTTTTTGCCCAATCTGCATCTATATAAGCTTTTAGAGAGAAATCTAATCCTCTGGGATACCACTGTCCAAAATCTTTTGTACCTTTGATGTATCTAAAAATTCTCTATACTGTAACAACATGTGACTCTTTCAGATCTTGTTGAAATCTGGTTACAAGGCAAACAACTTACATGATATCTGGTCTGGTAACAGTCGAATATAATGGTCCTCTAATCATTGATCTGTATTTTCTTGCATCGATCTTACAATATTTATCATCATTGGTCAACTTGCATCTAGTTGTCATAGGAGTACATATCGGTTTAGAATTCTCCAATCCAAACTTTTTCAACAACTCTCTAACATACTTTGTCTGAGAAATAAAATTACATTTACTATTTTGATTTACTTGCAATCCAAGAAAGGAATTCACTCACCAATCATAGACATTTCAAATTTCTTTTGCATTTCACCAGCAAACTTCTTGCACATGCCATCATCTCCTCCAAATATTATGTCATCCACATATACAACAAAAATTAGGATCTTATTTTATTCAACTTTGAAATAAACATTGTTGTCAACAAACCCTTTTTGAAATCCTTGATTCAATAAAAACTTTTCTCGCCTTCCATACCAAGCTCTAGGTGCTTGCTTCAACCCATATAGTGCCTTCTCCAATCTGCAAACAATTTCTAGATCATTTGATAAATTGAATCCTTTTGGTTGTTCAATGTAGACTTTCTCTTTTAGATCCCCATTAAAAAATGTTGACTTCACATCCATATGATAAACTTTGAAATCTTTACATGTTCCAAAAGCCAAAAAATCTCGATAGCTTCCATTCAGGCAACATGAGAATATGTTTCTTCAAAATCAATGCCTTCAACTTGAGTGTAACCTTTGCACACCAATAAAGCCTTATTTCTTACAACATGACCATCTTCATCCAACTTCTTCTAGAACACCCACTTTGTTCCAATAACATTCTTATATGTTGATCTAGGGACTATCTCCCAAGTTTGATTCTTCTCAATCTAATCTTAGGTTCAACTTTCTTAGGTTCAACTTTAGAAAGTAAACATAATAGAACTTGTTCTTCGACATCTTTACTTGTAATAACACCTCTATTCTTGTCTCCTATAATCTAGTTTTCAAAGTGATTCTTCTGTATATACCTCAGGGTTTTAGATACAGTTGCCAGAGCAACCTAAGTTTCTTTCTTCTTTTCTTCTTCTTCATTCTTCTCCTCTTCTTTTCCTATAGACTCATCATATTCATATCTTTCTTGTACACTCGAGTCTTTAGAAATGTTTTCATCAACCTTCACATTTGCACTTTCAACCATTCTATTGAATCTCTTGTTATAGCATTGGTAAGCCTTGTTCTTTGCTGAATATCCTAGTAATAGACCATTATCTTCTTTGTTGTCAAACTTTCCAAGACTTCCGTCATCTCTCCTGATGTAGTATTTACTTCCAAATACTTTGAAATATCTCACTGGTGGAATCCTTCCATGCCATAACTCATATGATTTTTTCCCATATTTCTTCTTAAAAAGAACTCTATTGAGAGTGTATATTGTATTATGCATTGCTTCTCTCCAATACACTTCTGGTACGTTTTCTTTTTTGATCATAGTTGTAGCTTCTTCTTGTATAGTCATTTTCATTATTTCCACTACACCATTTTGCTGAGGTGTCCTAGAGGGAGACAAATATCTCCTAATCCCATATTTCTCACAAAAAATATCAAATTCATCATAAACAAATTCTCCTCTTCTATCGGATCTTAAGCATTTGATTCTTCTATCAACTTCATTCTCAAATCTAGCTTTGGATATCTTAAACTTTTCTAATGTCTCTGACTTTTCTCTTAAAAATGCAACTCAAGTCATTCTATAATGATCATCAATTAATAGCATAAAATACCTCTCACCTTGTAAACTCCTTATTTTGGTTAGACCGCATAAGTCTATGTGTACCGAATCTAACAATCTGGTAGAAGATTATTCATTTCCTCTAAACACTCCCTTTGTCTTTTTTCCCACTTGACATTCTTTGCAAACATCATTATCTAGTTTAGTCAGTCTTGGTAAATCTCTCATAGATCTTGTCAAACTAATCTTCACCAAATTATCAAAATTGGTGTGACACATTCTTTGATACCGCAACCAACTTTCATTGATCTACAATAATAAGAAGTGTCTTGTAGCAGCCTCCAATTGATACATATTTCTATTTCTCCTCTTTCCTACATCAATAACAATTATGGATCTCATTCGGATCTCACAACCACCATCCTAAAAAACAACATTGTAACCATTTTCACATATTTGTCCAACACTCAAGAGATTATGATGTAATCCTTTCACATTGTCAATGTTATATTTTTCATTAAAATTAATAGAACCAATTCCAACAATCTAAGCAGCCTTATCATCCCCAAATCTAACTGGACCACCATCATACTTTTCAAGTTTTACAAACTTACTTTTGTCACTAGTCATATTATTTGAACATCCACTATCAATCAACCATTCATTTCCATCTCTTCTATCATGAAATGATGATGCAACTATTTAAACAACCTTAGACATCTCCTTATTATTGCTATGTTTAGATTCATCTTTCTCTACTAAGAACAAACAATCACCTTCTTCATAATCTGACTCATCATCTTAAATATCATCATCATCTTTAACATAGTAGGCTTTCTTATTTAACTTTCCTTTTTTTCTTTAATTTTTTTTTTTCTCTCTCCAGACATCTAGATGCATAATGACCAATCTTTCCACACTTAAAACATTTAAGAGGTAACATACCTTTATACTTGTCATATCATAACCCTGAATTTCATTCACTATTTTACATATTTCTTTTAAATTGAATTAGAATAATTGTGAATGAATTTCTTCACAAATATTAAACTAAATTATTTTATTTATAAAAAGTTATGTTTAAAACTAAATTTTAAAATATTTATTATTATATTTTAAAATCAAATGTTTTCTATATATATATAAACTAAAGGTTTTTTTTAGAATGATATATTTTATTATAAAGTAATTAAAGGAATAATCATGCATACAATGTATCAAAGAAAAACTCATAAAATGCATGAAGAGAATAATCATAAAATGCATGAAAGAATACTCATAAAATGCATGAAGAGAATAGTCATAAAATGCATGAGGGGAATAATCTTGAAATGAATGAAGGTAGGATTTTTATTTAAAAGGGAGAGTTTTCTAAAATTAGGAAGGGGGGAATAACATTTTATTAATTTTGCAACATTCTTTCTTTTATAAATAAAAAGAACTTAACCAAATTTTGGAGAGAAAAGCCCTCTTCTTGCTTGATTTTTATATTTTGAAGAATGAATTAGTTTGTCGACAGATTCAAATGGGGTTAACTAGATTGGAGTAGGAATTCAGAAGCCTTCAATGAGGTCCAATAATTGTAAAAATTTGTTTTGTATGTTAGAGTTCTTTGCATTTTCATTTTGGAGAATAATGAGGTAGGCCTTCTCATATCTTTTTCATTTCTTCATATTTTAAATTAAAATTTGTTGCAAATTGATTATAGTGTGGTTTTAAGCATTCTCTATCTTTAAATACTTTTATTTGAATGAGTATATTATTTTTATGTTTCATATTTGGAAAAGCATGGTTTTATATGAGGATATGTTGCTAAACTTTTGTTGGATTGTGGGAAGGGAATTTCTTTATGCATTTTTGTGTTCTTAGGTGTTGGAAACAAGGCCAAAAAATGAGAGGGGAGGTGAATCAATTTTATCAAAAACTTTACTAACTCACACACAATTTTAGATCTAATAATTAACAATAAAAACATAAATCAGCACCACATCAATAACACCAAAATTTTTGAAATGGAAAACCCGGTCAAGGGAAAAACCATGGTGGGAACCTACCCACAATATGATGATACCTTGTTAGAAGTATATGAAATATTACAATGGGGAATGCACTTGCATTCAAGAACACTACCTAGAGCTCACTACTCAAAACACATAACAAGAAGGGCTACAACCCTGGGAAGACTCACTATCTTACAAAAACATACAGATTACATTTGGAAGGTCATGAACTGATAAAATAGAATCTCCTCATGCTTGGTTACAGTTCTAGTTTAATCACATAACACATATATTTCTCCTTTGTACTTCTTCACACTTCTTCGCACTACTTCACTGCTTCCAAAAGATCAAAGCATTATTCACACAAATAGATCATCTGCATACTTAATTGCAATGAGTATTACATTTATTTATACATATCATCAACCTATCTTTCAAGGTTGGCTCAACACACATCACAAATTACAAAACTATAACCATACATGCTACAACATTACATACAAACCAAAACAATGTCGGCTAAGACATAGTATGAACCTAAATCAATACCTTGAACATGAAACACCTCCAAGAATTATGCCTCTAACATCCACAACATTCTATAATCATTATGTCAACAAAGAAAATGAAGAACACCACCAAATCAAGGAAAATCATCAATAACACACACAACGATCAATGCAGACCACCAACACAGATAGGACATGATCTAGAAACATCCACAAGCATTATGGATTACCACAACAACAATCGCAACATCACCACTTGCTATAACCTTCATCATCATTATATTGAACCTTAAGAACACTAACTGAACTAAATGTCAAACTTAAAGATTCACTTATGGACCTCCAAATCATGAACCGTTTGAATTGAGGACATGCCAAAATGTCCCAAACACTTTTCCAAATCTATAAACCAAGATATTTCAATGCGGAGCAATGCTAAGAAAAATACAAAACATTGATCAGCACTGAACAACTGAGAAACCAACCACAATATTGGATCTCATAACTTGATCAAATCACCATACAAACCTTCGAAACTTTATCTAAATCAGCTAGAGATACTTATCTCAAAACCCTTTAATCTGCAACAACTCATCTGCAACACACTGGCCAAACCAACTCATTTAATCTGATTGCAACACTGAAACACAAAGGAATATGTTGACATAAATGACAACACATCACTCAACAAACTTCTCAACGATATCCAACAATCTCCCCCTTTGGCATTGATGGCAACATATGAATGTGAAAAACAATCAATGCAAATAAATAATTCAACTACCAACAATATCCCCATAACTATCAACAATCTCCCCCTAAGATATAGCACATGATATGGTAGTTTTTCACATGATTCTCTCTCCCTTTGACATCAATGCAAAAGGCACATGCAAATTATGATTCTCTCCCCCTTTAGAACTAACTCACAAATCTAAACATCTTGAACCACAATACTGACTACTCCCCCTGATTAGTAGCCTCACTCATCAATCTGGATCACAAGATATCTCTGTGAAGTCCACTGGACTGATGCAAATTCATGCATCTTAATTCTCATAAGGAGGGGCAATTACCCCTAACTTCTCTCTGAGATATTTAAAAGTATCTTTAGTCAAAGGCTTCATGAAGATACCTACAATTTGTTCCTTTGTAGATACATACTCCAATTTGACTTCCTTCTCATTCACCTTTTCTCTCAAGAAATGAAACTTGATTGATATATGCTTGGTCTTTGAATGCAGCACCAAATTCTTAGAAATGTTGATAGCACTTGAATTACCATAGGATATAGCAGTAGTCTCATAAAAAACAACTCTAATATCCTTCAACATTTGCTTCATCCACGTCACCTACGTACAATTGCTAGCAGCAACAATATATTTTGCCTCTACAATAGATAAAGAAATAGCATTCTGCTTCTTACTCATCCAAGAAACCAATCTCTTTCCCAAGAAAAATTCACCACCACTAGTATTTTTTCTGTCATCCACATCACTTGCCCAATAAGCATCAGTAAAAGCACTCAAAGTAAAATCATCAACTTTAGGATACCACAAACCAAAATCAACTATCCCTTTCAAATATCTAAAAAATCCTTTTCAGAGCTACAACATGAGCTTCCTTAGGATCAGCTTGAAATCTAGCAACAAGACATACAACATTCATAATATCTAGTCTAGTCTGAGTCAGATATAACAATCCACCAATCGTAGATCTGTATCTAGTCTGATTTGCCTTTGGAGAATCATCATCCTTAGTCAACTTACATCTAGTCACTATAGGAGTACTAACTGGCTTTGAATCATCTAAACCAAACTTATTCAATAATTCCTTCACATACTTGGACTGAGATATAAAAATTCCTTTATCCAACTAAGTAATTTGCAATCCCAAAAAGAATTTCATTTGACCAATCACAGACATCTCAAACTCACTTTGCATTTCATAAACAAACTTTTTACACAAACTATCATCTCCACCAAAAATAATATCATCAACAAATACCTCAACAATTAATATGTTATCATTATCAATCCTGAAGTAAATATTACTATCATCAGTACCTTTATTGAATTTTTGCTTCATCAAATACTTATCTAGTCAATCATACTAGGCTATTGGGGATTGCTTGATTTCATACAATTCTTTCTTCAATCTACAAACCATATCTTTCTGATATGTCATCTGAAATCCATTTGGTTGCTCAATATAAACTTCCCCTTCCAACTCACCATTAAGAAAGGTTGACTTGACATCCATTTGATACACTTTAAATTATTTGTAAGAAGCATAAACAAGAAATAATCTAACAAATTCAATTCTTGCCACGAGAGAAAAAGTCTCCTCAAAATCAATTCCTTCCATATAAGAATATCCTTTACAAACAAGTATTTCTTTACTCCTAACAACTTCACCTTTTTCATCCAATTTATTTTGGAAGAGCCATTTAATTCCAATTACACTTTTATCCTTAGGTTTGGGAACAAGAATCCATGTATTATTCTTTTCAATTTGGTTCAATTCTTCTTCCATTGCCTTAACCCAATTTTCATCTTTGCATGCTTCATTAACATCCTTAGGTTCAATCTTTGAAATCAAAAAATATTCTTCAACAATTATTCTTCTAGTCATATCACCATTATTCTTATCATATATGATCTAATTTTTTGAATGATTCCATCTCACATACCTGAGAGTCTTAGGATTTTCTTGATTTTTTAAACTTTTGAGCTCTTTCTTCTACACCAAAACTAGTACCTTCTCCTTCATTCTCAATCTTTTTTGGAACAATCTGAATTAGATTCTGGGTTTGCACTTTCTTTCCTTTACCAGAGTTATCAATCTGATCATCTGAGCCATATCCAGAGCATTTGGGCTAATACTCATTATCTTCATCAACTTTCACATTATCATTTTCAACCATTTTCCTCAATCTCTTATTATAACATCGGTAGGCCTTTCTCTTAGTAGAATAGCCAAGAAAAATTCCTTCATCACATCTAGCATCAAACTTCTCAAAATCTTCATCTCTTCTGATATAGCATTTACTTCCAATTTTTTTGAAATATCTAACTATAGGAACATGACCAAACCATAACTCATAAGGAGTCATACCGGTGTCACCTTTGATATGCACCTTGTTAAGAGTGTATACAGTAGTACTCATAGCTTATCTCCAATAGATATGCAAAAACATTTCCTTCAATCATCATTATCTTGGCAGCTTCCTGAATTGTTCTATTCTTCCTATCCACAACACCATTCTACTGAGGGGTCTGCAAAGCAGATAACTATCTCTTTACTCCATGCTCTTCACAAAAAGAATTGAACTCACCAAAAGTGAATTTACCACCTCTATCAAATCTTAGACACTTCATCTTTAATCCAGTCTCAGTCTTAACCATGGCTTTGAAAATCTTGAACTTCTCCAAGGCTTCAGACTTCTCCCTTAAGAAAGTAACCCACATCATCCTTGAATAGTCATCAATCAACAACATGAAATACTTGTCTCCCTACAAGACTCTCACTCTATAAGGGCCACACAAATAAATATGAACAAGATCCAATAATCCATTAGAACTATACTATTTTCTTTTAAAAGTAACTCTTTTTTGCTTCCCTAATTGGCATTCCTTGCATACTTGATTAGTAGGTTTTACCAACTTAGGAAGATCTCTCACTGCTTGAGTAGAACTTATCTTAACCATGCAATGAAAATTGACATGACACAACCTTCTATGCCATAACCAACTTTCATCAATCTGAGCAATCAAACAACTTTTAACACCAACATTTAAGTGAAAGATATTACCTTTAGTCTTTGTTCTTGATGCAATATCAATTTTAGAAGCACTTAAAATCTTACACTTGTCATTCTTGAATTGAAAAACATTTCCCTTGTCAACCATCTATCTAACACTCAAGAGATTATGTTTTAGACCTTCTACGTACAAGACATCATCAGTGTTATTCTTACCATGAAGAGAAATAGAACCTCTACCACAGATTATACTAGCTTTGTCATCACCAAATATTACTACACCACCATCATACTTTTCCATTAAAAAAATTCTCTTATCACCTTTCATGTGATGAAAAAAGCCACTGTCAATAACCCATTCATCATTTTCTTCTACTTTAGCAGCCAAATCTTTCTCCTCATTAATGTAGCTAGTAGAATCAGCAGGAATTGGATCATATTCCTTTATAGCAATAAACACACATTCATCTCCCAAATTTCCCTTATCAGATTCATCATCTGTCACACCTTCATCAATAGCATAATAACATTTCTTTTGATATTTAGGCTTGTATGGCTTGGACTTTGGAACTCTTTCCGAACACCTTGAGGCAAAATGTCCTATCTTATTGAGAGAAAAATATTTAAGAGGTAACTTCCCTTCATACTTATGAGCTCCTTTCGACAATGCTTCAAGCTCCTCAAGCTCTCTTTCATATTCTTCAAGTTCTCTCATCTCCTTCTCATATATGGACACCTTCGTAGAACATTCTCCTAGATCATATTTCTACTTCTCATAAACAATAGCTTTGAATGTAGATTCTGACTTAAGAAGAGTTTCACCAAATTCTCTCAACTCAAAGGTAGCAAGCTTTCCAATCAGCATGTCTCTAGTCATATTTGTCACGATCTAGATCTCCTCAATAGCAACAACCTTGTGTTTGTAAGCATGAGGCAAGGATCACAACACTTTAGCTACAATCTCTGATTCTTCCAATACTCCACTGACACATCTGATATTTAACACAAGCTCATTCACTTTCTACCTAAAATAAGTAATATTATAATCTTTGCCCATCTTCAACAATTCATACTTTCCCTTCAACCTTTCTAACTTGACAATTTTCACATGGTTTTTGAACCTTCATAAAAAGTCTCTAGCTTCTTCCATATCTTATGAGCATTCTACAAATCTATAACATTAGTCATTTCAAAATTAGTCAATACACTCAACAAAGCTTCCTTTATCTCATCTAGAGTTGTAGAACCATTCATAGGAACATTATACACATTCTTAGTAATCTTCATCTATGCATCTCAAGTGACACTCCATCTGGTTTTTCCAAAGAGTGTAATCTATTCCATCAAATCTCAAACTATCCTTCTTGTAAGCATAGGTTTCCATCCCGGATCACCTCAGGCAGTCAAGCTTCTTTCAAAGGATCTAGCTTTGATACCAATTATTGGCAACAAGGAAGAAAATTGAGAGGGGGGTGAATCGGTTTTCTCAAAAACTTTACTTAACTCAAACACAATTTCAAATCTGATAATTAATAATAAAAGCATAAATCAGCACCACATCAATAACACACATAACACCAAGATTTTTTGATGTGGAAAACTCAGTCAAGAAAAAAAAAACAATGCGAACCTACCCACAATATGATGATACCTTGTTAGAAGTATATGAAATATTATAATGGGGAATGCACTTGCATTCAGGCACACTGTCTAGAGCTCACTGCTCAAAATAAATAACAAGAAGGGCTACAACACTAGGGAAGACTCACTATATTACATAAACATTTTGATTACATCTAGAAGATCATGAATTGATAGAATAGAATCTCCTCAAGTTTGGTTATAGTTTTGGTTTAAGCACATAGCCCATATTCTTCTCCTTGGCACCTCTTCACACTTCCTTGCACTACTTCACTGCTTGCAAAAGATCAAAACATTATTCACACACATAGATCATCCACATACTCAATTACAATGAGTATTATATTTATTTATACATATCATCAACCTATCTTTCAAGGTCGGCTTAATACACATCACAAATTACAAAACTATAACCATACACGTTGCAACATTACATGTGGACCAAAACAATGTCGACTAAGACATAGTATGGACCTAAATCAACACCTCAAACATGAAACACCTCCAAGAATTATGCCTCGAACATCCATAATGCACTATAATCATCATGTCGGCTAAGAAAATGAAGAACACCACTGGATCAAGGAAAATCATCAATAACACACACAACGATCCATGTAGACCACCAACACAGATAGGACACGGTTTAGAAACATCCACAAGCATCATGGATTATTGTGCAACAACAATCGCAACATCACTACTTACTAGAATCTTCATAATCATTATACCGAACCTTAAGAACACTAACTGAACTGACTATTAAACTAAAAGGTTCACTTGCAGACCTCTAAATTATGAACCATCTGAATTGAGGATATACCAGAATTTCCCAAACACTTTGCCAAATCCACAAACCAAGATATTCAACATGAATCAATGCAAAGGAAAATCCAGAAGACTGATCAATACTGAACCACTAAGTGTCATGCCCAAAATTTAGGGCAAGAACGGAATAATTTGTTTTTTTAAATAATAACATAATAACATTAAATTGACAAATATAAAAATGCTATAACATAATTTGTCTTAACTATGTTTAGATTAACTTTATCTACTAGCTCAAGTAATCAAAATAATTAAAATTAAATGCGAAATTCTAATCGAATAGTTAAAATTAAAAAAAGGAATATTAAATATTTAGTTTTATTGTCTCATCGAATTAAATCCATAAACTAACTTAGTCGATTAATTAAGGCAGACAAAAATAAATCAACTAAGGCCATTAATTGATTTAGAACTAATTAAAATAGTTCCAACATATAACTATGAGTGTCTATATTTTAATTGACATTAATTAAAAATATAGTTAAAAATAAAACAACTAAAGTAAGTGAAAGTTAAATTTAATTACATGCGGAATAATAATTCTTCAAAGAAATTATTATTGTCTGAACGATTTTAATCACTAAATTTTCATAATTAAAATTCTCTCAAATAATTAACAAATTAAATTTGTCCTAGCACTTTTACTTTTAATGACTAAAATTATATTCCAATCAATAATTGAAATGTGTTTAAAACTAAACCAACAAAAGGGACTATTAAGTTTCATTATGTCATAATTTGCACAAGATTTAAAGTCCCTAAATTTTTAATTCAATTTAGAACCTCTCAATCTATTTAGTTTAAAATAAATATTAACTTCATAAATATTTTATTTGAAACATCACAATCTAATTAATTTTAATTAAATACTAACTTCATAAAATATTTAACACATCTCAAATAAAGGATTAAACTTCATAGTATTTTAAAATTAAACAATTTATTCTCTTCTTTAATAAATCCATATGTTTATTAAAAAAACATATAATTACCTTGTAACTCAAGATAAAATATTTAATCTAAAATTTTCTTTTCTACTCATGTTTTCAAACTCTTATACATATTTATATATGTATGTATATATATATATATAAATATTTAAATTCATACATATAAATTTATATCTTTATCTAATATAGTAACCCTCACATCTTTATTAAAAGAAAACTCATGCAAACCCTAACTATGGGTGAATAATAAATAGTGCCTCTATTTTATAATTTCCATATTCTTTTCTATTCTACCCCTAGCCCTACCCGGGCTAGGGTTTTGTATTTTATTTAATTATTTAGGGTATATTGTAGGGGGGAGATCGAAGGGCAACAATGGTGGCAGCTCTATTTTTTTTTGGTTTACAGGGGGGCAGAGGCCACGGTGGCGGTGGCTCACTGCATACTTCCCCAGTGGCGGTGCTTATGCCGTCCACTATGGAAGGCCACAGTGGCGACGCCACTATGGACGCCCACAGTGGCGGCCCTTGGGCCATCCATTGTGGGATGCCATAGTGGCGCCATCCACTGTGGTCGCCCACAGTGGCAACAACCAGACGCATCGGCCACTGTGCTACGCACAGTGGTTTGGCCCTTACGCTGACCACTGTGCTTAGCATAGTGGCTTGGCTGAACCCTAAACCCCCCCTTTTTTTTTCATTAAAATTTTTTTTCCATTTAATTTTTTTTTTTATATATTTTTTTAAATATAAATATAATTATGTATATTTATATATTCATATATATATATATATATTTATATATATTTATATATAAATATATTTTATATAACAGAGATTATATATTGAATAGACCATAGTATTTTGATTTCAGGTATGTATAAGTTTCCAAAATGCAAAAATCAAATAGATGGATTATGAAAAATTCTGATTCACTTACAGCAAAAGTAAAGTAATTACATTGTTTACTGTAGATCTTATTTTCTACACATAAATAATGCCAGTATTTAATTAATCCAAATTTCAACTATATAAATGACTAAATTTAATAAATTTATTAGCAACTAAATAAGTCTAGATTTTATTTAAATAAAACTATAATAGATTATGATTTTCGTTTTCTGTAATAAATAAATTGACAGATTTTGCAAATTCTACAGCAACTATTTAAATGACAAATTTTAATAAAAATAACAGCAACTAAATATAGCTACAATTTACTAATCTAGAAACCTTAGAGATGGCTATAAAATCTTTGATTTTATTTTTTGCAATTAATTTAAATAACAGATTTAAATACTAAGTTTTGCACTCCCATGAATAGATCTAAGATGTTTTATTACCAGCCTACTACATGCATGCAAATTCCATTCCATTTCGTTTCTAATGTTTTGCTTAAAATGAATAAAAGGAATGAATACATTTCTTTCTTTTCAAAGCATCCTATACACAATAGTTATTTATTTCAATACTTTAGGAACTAGAAACCAGAAATAATCATTTCTTTCTACAATATAACATAAATAAATATGATAGTTCTGATACTTAATATAAGTACAGATCCAATAGCCAATAAGATGAGAGGGGGGGGGTGAATCATACAAACTTAATCTTCCATAAAAACATCAGATTCAACCTTGGTAACATATATATCAGTAATATAACCAAAACTGTTAAACATGCAAACTCAAAAGCATATAAACATCATAAACCTCATAACACCAGATTTAATGTGGAAACCCAAATAGGTAAAAACCACTGTGGGATTTTGGACCCACTAAGAAATATACTCTTCTAGAGTATGCTCGGTTAAAAACAAATCCTATTAAAGATTACAAACACATTGCTAGATGTGACCCAGTTAAGGGATTTCCCTCAGATCTGTTAGGATCTTCACCTTGTTAGAAGTGACCTTGTTAAAGGATTTCAAACACTTAATCAGAATGTCACCTTGCTAGAGGGTTTTACAAATAAGACTGTTAAGTCCACTCGATTAAGAGATTTTCTGTCACTTTTGTAAAATAACAGTAATAAAAATCCATCTGCAACTTCACATCTAAAATACTAAAGCAGATTCCTATTTGTTCAATACAATCTAGACATAGAACTAATCTTGTCTATCTGCTGGACTTCTATACTTTGTTATTCAAACAAGTCTTCAAGCTTCTGTGCTCGATAATCACTATGTAGCATCCCTATGCATACACTTGCCTGCATACATTGTTTATCAATAGTTTCCTATTTATAAACAATTAGGTAGCCGCTTAATCTCCTTGATCACATTTCCCATGATCAATCATAGCCATCAGATCTTCAATCTTGTCCAGGTTCAATGCATCTTTCGATCTGAAAACATTTTACCATGCCTTGGAACTTGCATATTAGTCTTGGAACTTGTGTCGGGGTATTGCGGTTCAATCTGTGTTGTAGATCTTCATGCTGACTTTCCATTGCCTTAGATTCATTAACAAACTTCATCCATGTCTCACCAATCATTTAATCAGTTCCAGCTCATCAGCTTCCTTCATTAAATAACGCATGCAAACATTTAATGCATTCTGTTATAGCTCGGTTACAACTCGGTAGCAACTCGGTTATAACTCACTGAATACTAAACTTCACTTAGTAGACATTCCGCATTCATTAACCGATAGCGATAACCTTAGGGTTTACCGACTAGGTTCTTTGCTTGGTAACATAGTATAGTATTAACCTTCACAATTTACAACATATGTATGATGTTAAAACAATCTAAACATCATGATCTCATCATTGTCTGACTCGGTAGTAGTTGCCCATTGAATACCTTACTCATCCCCTTATTCATTATATTCTTTCCTGTTTCTTTTACCGACATCTTTATACTCTTTTAAATCATACTTCTCAAGATATGGAAACATCATACTAAATTAGAAAATCAATTTCTTGACATCAATGACAAAATAATAATATCAAGATAGTAAACATCTTTAATCAGTTATATCCATAATCATCAACAACCTTCTCAATATCCTTATGAAATGCCAACAATCTTTCATTGTCTGTTATAATGCAATATTGCCAACAATATTCCCCTTTGGCATTGATGGCAGAACCAATTGATTTGACCTTAAAAAGATTCGGATTGTTGTGATTTTGAAATGCTGAAATGCTCTCCCCCATACATTAGACTTCTCCTCTTTCTTCAGTTTTATTTCCAATCTTCAGTCAGTCTTCTCTCAGTCTTCTCCCCCTTTGACAACAATGCTAAAAAAGTAAAGAACTAAAACATAATTTCTTTCTGTATGAAGTGATTTCCTGCTGTTGTGTATCAACTGAGTCTTGGTTAGAGCATTTTGTCTTTAATTCCTGTTCCCTGTATTGTTTCCTATAATAATTCCTGTGCACCTTTAGAAAACATCCTAAAGTGTGTAATGCAACATTAATTGCTAAAAGATATTTAAATAGAGTAATCGGATTGATTCTTTCACCGAACTCAGTCAGTGAGTAGAAGATAGGGGTAGGACCCGTAACTTACTTTTGAGATATTCAAAAGTGTCCCTTGGTAGTGGCTTGGAGAAGATATCTGCTATTTGTTCCTTTGTACTAACATACTCCAACACCACTTTCTTCTCTTGAGCTTCTTCTCTAGGATAATGATATTTGATAGAGATGTGCTTTGTCTTAGAGTGCATAACAGGGTTTTTTGAAATATTAATGGCACTTGTATTGTCACAGAATATAGTTACTGGCTCGGTAACTTTCTCATTTATACCTTCC
Organism: Cryptomeria japonica; assembly: GCF_030272615.1. NCBI lineage: Eukaryota > Viridiplantae > Streptophyta > Pinopsida > Cupressales > Cupressaceae > Cryptomeria > Cryptomeria japonica. The sequence continues at coordinate 442,391,780 of NC_081415.1, read as the reverse complement.
AATAGTTGTTTGATCCATGCAATGTTGGTACAATTCAGTGCTGCAGCAATGTATTCAGCTTCTGCTATTGACTATGAAACACATCCTTGTTTCTTGCTAAGCCAACTCACTAGTCTTTCTCCTAAAAAGAAAACTCCTCCACTTGTGCTTTTTCTATCATCAATGTTGCCTGCCTAATAAGCATCAGTATAAACTTTTAAATCAAAATCATTTCCTTTCTAATATACTAAGCCATAATCCTCAGTGCCTTTCAAGTATCTAAAAATTCATTTGATTGCTATCATGTGTGTTTCCTTAGGATCTGCCGAGAGTCTTGCAACTATACCTACTGCATGTGTTATGTCTGGTCTTCTATGAACAACATATTGTATATTTCCAATCATGGATTGGTAAAGTGTCTCATGAACAGATGTAGATTCATCATTCTTTGATAATTTACAGTTGGTAGTCATAGGAGTACTTACTGGTTTTGAATCTTCCATTCCAAATTTCTTCAAGATTTCCTTTATGTACTTGGATTGAGTAATGAAAGTAGCATAGGCCAACAATGTTCTTACTCCTTCAAGTCTAGAAACAGGTGCAAAAGTTTCATCGTAATCAATTCCTTCTTCTTGAGCATAACCTTTGCAAACTAGTCTTGCTTTGTTTTGAATGACCTCTCATTTTTCATTTAGCTTGTTTCTGAAAATCCACTTTGTACTGATTACATTTTTGTCCTTTGGTCTTTGGATTAGTGTCCATGTGTCATTCTTTTTTATTTGATCAATCTCTTCTGTCATAGCATTTATCCAATCTTCACTGTTAAATGCCTCTTTCACTATTCTCGATTCAAATTCAGATATCAAACATGTGTTCTATCTCAGTTTGTTCCTTGTCATCACTGGATCATCCTTATCTCCTATAATCTAACTTGGTACATGGTGTCTTCTGACATACTTGGCTAATACAGGCTCGGTAGGCTCTGTATGATCTTCTTCATCACTCGGTAATTGGATATTCTCTTCATTTTCTTCAACAGTCTTCTCGGTAAGACTTCTCAGTTGAACATAGACAAATTCATCATAGTCTTCTGGTTCCTTGAAATTTCCTTCATCATTTCTTTCTACAAATTCATCAATTTTCATATTTGCGCTTTCTACTATTTTGTTAGATGATTTGATCAGACATTTAAATGCTTTGCTTCTAGAAGAATAACCTAGAAATGTTCCTTCTTCACTTTTCTAATCAAACTTGCAATTTCTATCATCTTTGTGAACATAGCATCTACTTCCAAAGATTTTAAAATAACTTACATTAGGTTTCTTATCATACCAGATTTCATATGTTGTCTTCAAAGTACCTTTCTTCAATTGAACTCGGTTCAAGGTCTAAACTGTTGTGCTTATTGCTTCTCTCTAAAATGTTTGTGGCACCTTCTTTTCAATCATCATTGTTCTAGCACAATCCACAATAGATCTTTTTCTTCTCTCAGCTATTCCATTCTGTTGTGGAGTTCTCGGTGCAGAGACTTGTCTTTTAATACCATGATCATTGTAGAATAAGTTGAACTCATCAGATGTGAACTCTCCTCCTCTATCTGATCTAAGACATTTATGTTGTCTTCTTGTTTTATTTTCAACTCTTGCCTTGTACCATTTAAACATTTGAAAAGCTTCTGATTTTTCTTTAAAAACATTACTGACATCATCCTTGAATAGTCATCCACAAATAATATGAAATATTTATCACCATAATAACTTTGAACTTTCATAGGACCACAAAGATTAGTGTGCACTAGATCTAAAATTCCCTTAGAAGTGTAAGACTTACTTGTAAAGCTTGATCTTGTCATCTTACCCATCTAGCATCCTTGGCACATAGCATTCTCAGGTTTTTCAAGACTCAGTAGACCTCTTACTCGACGCTTCTTACTTATTTTGATTAGATTATCAAAATTGACATGACAAAACCTTTTATGCCATAACCAGGTATCATCTATCTTTGCATACAAACACTTGTTATGAGTTGAGTCAAGGTGAAATGTGTTACCTTTAGTTTGTGTCCTAGTAGCAGCTAACTTTCCATTCTTGTCATGAACTTTGACAATTCCTTTCTGAAATTCTATTCGGTAACTTGTGTTATTTAGCTATGCTACACTCAACAAATTGTATTTCAAACCTTCAACCCAATAAAAATCATTGCATCTTGCTTTGTCAAGAAGTGTTATAGATCCTTTACCTTTTACCAGACATGGTGCATCATTACCAAATCTAACATAGCCTCCATCATAATCTTCTAATATAAAAAACTTGTGTTTATCTCCTGTCATATGATGTGAGCATCCACTATCTATAATCCAAGAATCATTAGTGTTTATGTGAGATATTAGGGCTTTTTCTTCATACCTTTCTTCATCTGATCCATCTTTGATAGCCACATAAACTACTTCCTCTGTATCTGTATCATCTGATTTATCATCATTGGATTCCTCATCAGCTATTAAGCATGTCTTTCTATCTCTTCTTCTGAAGTCTCGGTGTCCTCTGTAATGATTATCTTTCTATCTGTGATTTCGGTAATCTCTCTTTTCAGTAAAATCTTTGTCAGGATAGCTAGAAGCCATATGACCTATCTTGTCACAATTGAAACATTTCAAAGGTAGTTTTCCTTTATACTTACCTTTTCCTCTCGGTAACCTTTTGGCTAGTAGTGCTTCAAACTCTTCTTGCTTTCTGATCTCCTCATATAGTTTGTGTACTTCCTCCATGTTCTTATGAAATATTTCACTTGCTCCACTGTGATCTCCTTCATAGTACTTATACTTTCTTCCATTGTAATCATTAGATTCATCAAGATGAAAAGAACTAAATGCAGATTCAACTTTATTTACCAAAGATCCACTGTTATCAAAATTACTTAACTCAAATGCATGTAGCTTACCAATAGTAGCATCTAAAGAAATTGGCATATTAGGTATAGACCTCAATGCATTGATTGCAGAGACTCGGATTGCATAAGCTGGTAGAAGGGTTCTCAACAACTTACTTGTTATATCCTTTTCTTCAATAGTTCCACCTGCTCCTTTGATTTGATTGACAATCTCCTTTAGTCTTGCACTATACTGAGTTATGCTCTCACCTTCATTCATCCTCATAGATTCAAGTTGTCCTCTTAGACTATCTACTTTTTCTCTTTGAACATGTTCATCTCCTCCATATACTGATATGAGCTTACCCCACATTGCCTTTGCATCATTGCAGCCTTCTAGGTTATTAAACTCTGAGTCGGTCAATGTAGATGTTATTTCAATCATTGCTTGAATATGTTCTTGCTTTGCCTTTATCTCTTCCATAACCAATGGATAGGTACTCAGTGTAACAAAATCATTCTCTAGATAGTATACAACATATTCTCCAACTCCTGATAGATGTAGCTTCATCCTTTTCTGCCATGTAAAGAAACTTAACTTGTTCAGCTTCGGTGCATCCCTCTTATACATATTTGGATCTTTAACTCGAGTGCCTGTAAACTTTTCTTTCTGGAGTCCAAAGCTCTAATACCAATTGATAGTTCTGATACTTAATATAAGTACAAATCCAATAGCCAATAAGATGAGAGGGGGGGGTGAATCATACAAACTTAATCTTCCATAAAAACATCAGATTCAACCTCGGTAACATATATATCAGTAATATAACCAAAACTATTAAACATGCAAACTCAAAAGCATATAAACATCATAAACCTCATAACACCAGATTTAACATGGAAACCCAAATAGGGAAAAACCACTGTGGGATTTCGGACCCACTAAGAAATATACTCTTCTAGAGTATGCTCGGTTAAAAGCAAATTCTGTTAAAGATTACGAACACATTGCTAGATGTGACCCGATTAAGGGATTTCCCTCAGATCTATTAGGATCTTCAACTTGTTAGAAGTGACCTTGTTAAAGGCTTTCAAACACTCAATCAGAATGTCACCTTGCTAGAGGGTTTTACAAATAAGACTGTTAAGTCCACTTGGTTAAGAGATTTTTTGTCACTTTCACAAAATAATAGTAATAAAAATCTATCTACAACTTCACATCTAAAATGCTAAAGTAGATTCCTATTTGTTCAATACAATCTAGACATAGAACTAATCTTGTCTATCTGTTGGGCTTCTATACTCTATTATTCAAATAGGTCTTCAAGCTTCTGTGCTCGGTAATCACTATGTAGCAGCTCTGTGCATACACTTGCCCGCATACATTGTTTATCAACAGTTTCCTATTTATAAACAATTAGGTAGCCGCTTAATCTCCTTGATCCCATTTCCCATGATCAATCATAGCCATCAAATCTTCAATCTTGTCCAGGTTCAATGCATCTTTTGATCTGAGAACATTTTACCTCACCTTGGAACTTGTGCCAGGGTATTGTGGTTCAATCTGCACTGTAGATCTTCATGTCGACTTTCCATTGCCTTAGATTCATTAACAAACTTCATCCATGGCTCACCAATCATTTAATCAGTTCCAGCTCATCAGCTTCCTTCATTATATAATGCATGCAAACATTATGCATTCTGTTATAGCTCAGTTACAACTTGGTAGCAACTCGGTTATAACTCAATGAATACTAAACTTCACTCGGTAGACATTCTGCCTTCATTAACCGATAGCAATAACCTTAGGGTTTATCGACTAGGTTCCTTAGGGTTTACCGACTAGGTTCTTTGCTTGGTATCATAGTATAGTATTAACCTTCATAATTTACAACATATGTATGATGTTAAAACAATCTAAACATCATGATCTCATCATTGTCTGACTCGGTAGTAGTTGCCCATTGAATACCTTATTCATCCCCTTATTCATCATATTCTTTCATGTGTCTTTTACCAACATCTTTATACTCTTTTAAATCATACTTCTCAAGATATGGCAACATCATACTGAATTAGAAAATCAATTTCTTGACATCAATGACAAAATAATAATATCAAGACAGTAAACATCTTTAATCAATTATATCCATAATCATCAACAACCTTCACAATATCCTTATGAAATGCCAACAATCTTTCATTGTTTGCTATAATGCAATATTGCCAACAAAATATTACATATCTTTAAAACATATCCCCAACTCTTTATTGTCATTTTACAAATAGGTCTCTCTTTTCAAATAAATGAGGACTTTCAAAGAATATTAATTACATTTACAATGTCTTTCTGCAACAAATAATTCCAACCATATCTTCCTGTCCTGATAATTTTCTTCTAACAACTTGCAAATAAATCAAAGGTTGTGACCATGGAGTGCTCACCTCCCAGCCTAGGCTAACTAGTAGCCACCCCTGAGCTTGGAGAACCAAGCCCTAGACAGGTAACACACATGCAAACACAAGGACAAGGGGAAACACAATCTCAAACACAATCCCAACCCAGTCTACACTGCACCACACATTTGTGATGTCTTTTCAAGGGTGGTAGTGGACCAAGTACCTTGAGGAGACTGCAGGCAAACCAAAACATATAACCACCTCATGGCAAACCAATTACATCAAGTTTAACAACCCCACATTCCTTATGCCCCCCAAGGCATTCATGTCTTATTTCCCTCCTTATGACCCCCAATGCATAAACAAGCCATGCAACAAAGGTCACATAAAATCCCTTGTGATCACTCTCATAACGAGAGCCTCTCACTCGAGGGTTGTCACTTCTACCACCCACAAGACCATCCTCTCTCCCAAGAGTAGGAGGTCTTGATTACTCCCAAAACACATACATTGCATAAGCACAAAACACCAAATAAATTTCCAAGAAATTCATGCATGAAAACCAGTCTTTTTTCATAGTCATTTTTCTTTAAAAACAACATACAATAAGAAAACATTACAAGAACATAGAACCAACCTTAAACTGCCCAAAGGTATGCTAGTTCTGTTGAGGATGAGCAGCCCAATTCCACCAGTCTTCTCTTTCTACCCTTAGCCAAAATTCTAAATCCCAAATCTATCTTTTTTTTTTCAAAATTCTTTTGTCTCCAAAAATGGAGAGTGGGTGATTACCCACTCATTTTCTAATTCTTTCTTAAGAAGCCCTTTGTGAGAGTTCTCACAAGTTTCTAAAAACTGAAAAGGAAGGTAAGGTAAAATGGGAAAGGGAACTTTCATTCAAAAAAGAAGGTTCACAACTTAGTTCCAGTCTTCTAATTTCAATTTTCGCACAACTTAGAAAAGCCACTTTTTAGGGTGTCTTAATGGTCACATGAGAGTTGAAACATACCTAAAATTACTCCCAACCCTTAGGTATACTTTATGAGCTTTAGGAAACCCTAATAAACTACCCCTAGGAGTCCATTTAACCCTTTTTAAACCCCTTTGAAGTTAATTTTCGGGTCAAACCTAAGTTGACTACCCCAAAGATTCTCTACCTATGGCAATTATGGAATCACATTAAATTTAATTGAAAAAGCTATAGTTAAACAATTCCCTCCAAGAGACAAATTTAAAAATTCAAACATAAATCAACATGTGTCAAGTGACATGAAGAAAATACTTTTACAAAATTGCACATGAAATCTTGTCTCTTGTTGGATTTAAATAAATCAAATAAATAACATTTAACACACATACATCATTTACTATTACGAATAAAATACGACACAAACGGGGTGTTGTCTCTCCAAATAGACAAACCCTGGTTTTACGAACATACATAGGTCTAGGTTTGGTTCTCCATAATATTTCCATGGTCACATGGATATCTTTTCTTGCGCCACTCAAATGCACATTAGTAATTTCCAATAACCTCGTATAATATCAAACACATGAATTAGAATACACATCAAACACTTTGCATATAATTTACATTTGAACAATTCAATATATCTCATATCCAAATAAATCCACATATGCAATTATCATAATTCTCATAATTTTGATCCACACATAAAACATACATCCTGATTCTATCCTCATAGTAAAGTCCTGCCAATCCAATAATGACATACATCACTTCCAATTTGTCCTATTCTAGAATCATATAGAGTTCTATATCATAAAGCATATAAATGAAGCATCAACATTCATCAATGTTATCCAAATCATGGAATCATATAAGTTCTAAATCCAGACATAGCTGACATACGTTAAATCAATATTATCCAATCAATGGATCTTTTAGGATTTCAAATTCATTACACATAAAAATGTACACCACAAGGTGCAATAACTCTATAACTTGGTTCAATTACTTTTCTCACCAATCTATCTGTCTAACACAGTCCATTCTATTGAATTATAAAGCATTTATTAATAGGGTCAAACATGGTCAACTAAGTTAATCAAAGCTTGGTTTGGGGAAGGCCTTACACTAAGAAACCAATTAGAATACCGGATCTCATAACTCAATCAAATCACCATGCAAACCTCTAAAACTTTACCTCAATCTGTGAGATTTTGCCAAGATCAAGAGCTCAATGAAATGTACAAAATAGAGACATAATATGGGACAAGAATAAACTGTATTCTCATCAATAGAAAATGATCAATAATATGATTCAATAGTTGCATACAATGTAGATGAGCTTGCTTATATAGGCAAGGCTAGGGATATGTGAGCACACAAACATGACATGTGGCTCAATAAGAAACAAGGGTAGGTAGGAAATAGGTGTGGGTAGGTAGGAGAAATAATATAATAGTCCACATGAGGTGGCTCACCCACTAAATGTGGAGTGTAACAACAAGAGTGGAGTGTAACAACAAGATCAACACCATAAAAGGTGGAATTTCTCCTGCACACACTATCCCAATGTGGCACAAACACCCAAGTGTCTCATACCCATACTACTATGAAATGCATTATCCTAAGTAAACTTAAGTAAGTGTAATAATATCCATGATGAATAATTATTTACACCAACACCCCCCCTTAAGTGCAACTTAGGGGAATGCACTTAAGTCTACAATGCAACTAAGCAATGCAAGATGGGTCCCGGCTACTAGGCCATGTTAGGTACCCATGTACAAATGCAAATGCATGCAAATCAATGCAATGAAATCTCTCACAAAGTGGGGAAAGAGAGAAAAACCCAATGGGAAAAAACCCTCCCCCAAAAGAGAGATGAATGCTATACAAAAAACTCTCAAAGAAGTATGTGAGGAACAAAACCCCATGTGAGGAAAAAGTCCCCCCCATATGAGAGAAGAAGAGAAGTCAAATTGTGACCCCCCCTCAATGGAGAATCTGCACCAATGATAGAAGCTCGATGTATGAAGAAACTACTCCACGAACGTCGAACAACATTCCTCCCCTTAGGAAGAAACAAAACCAAAGGTGTATCCATGAAGTCTCCCCAATCATGAAGGGAAGATGTATGAAGAAAACTCATGATGAAAGGAATCTCTGAAAAACTACTCAAGTGTCCCCATGTTGATGCTGAAAGATACCCCCTCCAAAGGTGGTAAACTGTGCCACACTACTGAAAAAGGCACTCCAAGATCTAGTGGAGATGGATGTAGAACATGTCCCAAAGACTCACATGTCTCCTCAAAACATAAAGAGACCTCCTCCAACTGTTGTACATAAGTATACACAATCATGTCAACCTCGAAAGAATGATCATGTAGAGAATGAACAAGAGGGTCAGACTGTGCCCTCGCAACAATCGAAGAAGGATCACCTTCATCAAAGAGAAGATGAATGTCATCAATGATGTCTCCCAAATCTGCAATGTAGGATTCCATAAACAAACCTGCAATGTCTGTCAAGTAATCATCCTATGAATCTGAAGCTAGAAGACAATGAATATCCTGTTGCACTGAATCACATGAAGGCAAAATTGTCGCACTATCCGCATCATCAGGTGCAATAGGTGATGTGATATCAATATGAGGAGATGAAATACAAGACTCAAGAATGGGGTCACATGTGAGAATCCCCATGTTCAAGTGTCCAAAGTTCTCCTCAAAATCTGAACCATCATAAGAAGTGTGATCATAATGTGTAGAATCATCAAATGTGAAATCATCATCGTCAACAAAAGCTGAAAAGGAGTATAACCGAGATGCATGATCAACCACCCCAGTTGCAATGATAGCTCTAGTCTCCATGTCTCTAATGAAAACTGAGTCAGGTGTGAACTCCACAACTCTCTTAGTTGTGCCATGTGTGATTTGATAGATAGAAAGGAGATTGTTTGTCAAGTGGGGTACACACAACACATCATTGAAGGAGTTATCCCCAATGTCAATAGATCCTTTCCCAATCACATCCATGTATGTATGATTGCCCATCAAAATCTATGGCATGGTGCAAGGCTCAAATGTAGAGCATGGATTGCGAAGATGCCATATGATGAGAAGCCCCTGAATCTAGAAGCCATCTCTCTGAATAATGACTGATAGTAGCACATAGAGCTTTTCATTTTCTTGTTCCAAAAGAGTGAGTCTTCCCACTTGTAGAAGCCATGAATGCTTGCCCTTTTCCTTTTGAATGTGAGGAAGTGGAAGTTGATGAATCATCCTTCTTGTAGACTTTAGGCAAATCAATGTTATGCTTTTTGATGATATGTGTGAGCTCATCAATCTTCTTAGAATGGCAACGATGTTCCTCATGACCAATCTTTTTACAATAAGCACAAGTAGGTCCCTCCCTCTTTGGTGAATTATCTCTCTTGGAAGAGGATGAATCTCCTTGTTGTGGAGAAGATGGTGCTTTTTCTTTAGGCTTTGATTGCCATTTTTCCTTGTGTGAGTTATCCTTTCCTTGATTTCCTTTGTTCCCTTGATTTGCCACTAATGCTTGAGACTTAGAAGCCTTAAGAATGCCCATGCTTATCAACTTAGTTTGTCCCATCATCAACATTTCATTGAAAGCATCAAATGTAGGCATTGTGTAGCTTGAACCCATTGTCATCCTATGGGTTTGGAAACTAGAAACAAATGCTGCATATTCTTGTGGAAGCTTGCCTATCAAGTTGAATATCAATTGAGTATCCTTCTTATCAATGCCACAATCTTTGAGTTGTGCCCTCAACTCATTTGCCTTAGTGACATAATCTTGTATAGTATCAAAGTTCTTAGGATCTAACATGGTGAGATCACTATCAATTTGATAGCCCCTAATCTCATCAACTTGACCATACAAGTCTTGAAACTTTTGCCAAGCATCCTTGATTAGAGTACATTTCTCAATATGAAAAATGAGATCCTTTGATACATACTTTCTTAAGGTACCAATTGCCATGATATTTTTAGTGAGCCAATCTAAGTGACCAACTGGATCAGCCTTAGGATCAGCTGGAGCAACAATAGTTCGATCAATGTAATGAGTGAGTCCTTTTTCCATAAGTTTACTCCATGCATCAATTTTCCAAGTAGCATAATTATGTGGAGTTAAGAGAGGAAACTTAGAAGAACCCATAGCAGCAAAAAGGAAGGAACACAAGAGCACAAAAGCACAAGAGACACCCCCCCAAATTCACTCAATCAATGTACCCCCCCTAAAGTGATGATTTTGGCACTTTATACTTAGTGTGATTACAATGAGCCACTTGCAAAACAAGGAAAAGTGGGCTTATGATGCAAATATTACAACTTCTCAAATGAGATACAAGAGACTTCTATCAATAGTGCAATGAATCTAATTGAGATTCAAGCAAATATACAAGTACCAAGAGAGCCAAGAATGGCCAAAATATGAAAGTACAATTTCTACTTACAATGGCATCAATCTGATAGCATCATGTGAAAGTAGATGAAAAAATACGCACTTTCAAAAAAACTGGCACCTGAAAAGGAGGTCGTATGACCCCAAACGAAGCCTCTGAAGTTGCAAAAAATGGGATTACTCAGGTATAGTAACCAAAAACTACATTTTTTGAAAAATTAGTGCATCAAAATCAAAAAATTTCATCACCACTACAGAGAGCACGAAATTCTATCCCATTTCAAAAAAAATTGCACCCAAAAAGGAGCAAAAATGAGCAAGTTATGGCCATTTGAAGTTGAACTGCAAAATCAAAAATGCAAATGAGAGGGGCTTGCCAAATTTTTGAAAAATGGTGATGTGGCGCTAACATCATCAAGTAACTGGGTTAAATTTGACGGCCGTATGACCATCGTAAAAACTTCGCCTATCTACTGACTGGGCATTCGTACTATACGGACAGATGACGTGGCAGGCGATTGTGCAGTCCGTACCATATGGATCTGCTGACTGGGTGAGCCGCGTGGCGGTCGTACAAATGATGTGTCATAGTGTATGGATAGCTGACTATGTAAGGTTTGTACCCGAGGGCCAGTGGCCGCTTGCCACGTGGCAGACGCGGGATTCGTCGGTCTGGGTGACTGGTCGGTTGTCCGTGTGGCGGGGTCTATGGCCGGAGAGGCGGCGTTGGCACCGGGAGGCGCTTCCTGGAGGCGGTGCTGAAGGCTGAGGGTGCCGCTGGGTGAGTGTGGTAACCAAGTGGTTCGGCAGGAACCTATGGTGGGTGGCGAGAGCTGCGGCCGGGAAGCGGGGGAGGCGCCGAGAGCTGGGCGGCGCAGGTGGAAGCGGCTGGAGAGGAGGAGCGGGCGCGTCGGCGGATGAGATGAGTAGGTACAGTCTGCGACACGCTGAACCAGGGTGATCGACAGGTACACGTCGAGCAGGTACGGTGTTGCAGGACCTGCAGACCTGCAACACGCAGGTATGGAGTATGGGGGTTTGTGGACCCCCAAACACAATTTTTTTGTTTTTTTATTTTATTTTCAAATTATTTTTTTTTATTTTTTGATTTTTGATTTTTGGAAAAATATTTCTAGAAAATAAAAATAAAAAAATTTCAAAAAATATGAATTTTTTTTTCGAAATCCGTACGATTATAGCAAAATTGGAGAAAAAAAATTTCTCACCAAAATAGGCCGACTTTATAACCAAAATTCATGGAAATGGCCTTTTGGACACAATGGCAGGGTCGGATCTGGTCTAGGACGCCTCCAAAAGATGTTGCTCCTTAGATCTGCCTCTTGACGTCGCAATAATGCCTCTTCAAGATGAATCAATGAAGCCCCAATCGCTCTGATACCATGTGAGATTTTGCCAAGATCAAGAGCTCAATGAAATGTACAAAATAGAGACATAATATGGGACAAGAATAAACTATATTCTCATCAATAGAAAATGATCAATAATATGATTCAATAGTTACATACAATGTAGATGAGCTTGCTTATATAGGCAAGGCTAGGGATATGTGAGCACACAAACATGACATGTGGCTCAATAAGAAACAAGGGTAGGTAGGAAATAGGTGTGGGTAGGTAGGAGAAATAATATAATAGTCCACATGAGGTGGCTCACCCACTGAATGTGGAGTGTAACAACAAGAGTGGAGTGTAACAACAAGATCAACACCATAAAAGGTGGAATTTCTCCTACACACACTATCCCAATGTGGCACAAACACCCAAGTGTCTCATACCCATACTACTATGAAATGCATTATCCTAAGTAAACTTAAGTAAGTGTAATAATATCCATGATGAATAATTATTTACACCAACACAATCAAATAGAGATACTTATCTCAAAACCCTTTAATCCGCAACAACTCATCTACAACACACTAGCCAAACCAACTCATTTAATTTGACTACAACACTGAAACACACAGAGGAATATGTTGACATCAGTGGCAACACATCACTCAGCAAAATTCTCAATAATGTATTATAGATAGATCCTCTGAAAGAAGCTTGACCACTTGAGGTGATTTGGGATGGCAACCTAATTGTTGTAAGGTGTGCGCCCTTGGTTTCCTTGTGCTATGTAGCATAGCGCTCGGGTTTGTGACATGGCTTAACCACCTCCTATAGATTCTATAAGTCTAATGGTTGTATCGGGCATTAACAGGTTGATCTTTTTGTGCAACAATAACCGCACTTGTAACAAGTGGTATCAAATCTTGGTCACATGTTCAAACCCCTTGCTTGTCCAGGGGGGTGATTGTTGCAAGTTATGTACCTTTGGTCTCCTTGTGTTGTGCAGTGCAATGCTTAGGTTTGTGGCATGGCTTAACCACCTATTGTGGATTCTATAAGTCTAGTGGTTGTATCGGGCATTAATAGTTCAATCTTTTGGTGCAATGACAACCGCAATTGTAACATTGGATTCATGGATACCAATGGGTTTAGATCTCAAATTTTGGTTTTGAGTATTTTGGATTTTTAAGCTTTTGAGGTCCATCAATGGAGAATGACCTCTTGAATTGGTTTTTATTCAAAAAACAAATTTTGAGTGTTTTAATGACATAGTTTAGTGTCAAATGATATATTATATTTTAAATTATTTTTTTGTTTGGTCCGATTTGATTTTGTCTTCAATTGATTATGGTCATGGTAGGATAAACCTAAAATCAAGGAAAAAGGGTTAATCAAGGTTAATAAAATGATGTGTAATTCGTGTACCTTAAGTATATAGTTTCAATTTGAATGTAATTCAATAAGTCATTATAGAATCATACTTTAATCTATCTAAAAATTTAAGGAAAAGGGATTAAATCAATCTAATAAATTAGCTTCAATGTCATCTACACAATTATTGACATGAAATAGCCGATATAGGAAACTCTACAATATCTTCATTTGACACCCTAATTGTAGCGTAGATATTAAGAACAAGTATATATAAATATAGGAGTACTTATGTCAAAGTTGTTCTTCTAGTGTTTGATTCGGGAGTACCACATGACAATTAATGATGAACAACTTAGGATTGATGTTTTTTTTTTTTTATTTGTCTTTAGTATACCTGAAAGTGTAGATTTTATGAAAGGCTTTGCATTGATGGATTACTTGATATTACCAAATAGTTTGTGAGCCTTGCTTTGGCTTTTAGCTATATTTTATTCTAAGCTTCATCCCTTAAAGAATATTTTGGACTTAATTGGAAAGGACAAAGCCCCTTTCCTAAAACTCAGTGAAGTAATCATTAATGGCTGTGTCAAATTCAATATATTTACTAAGCTTAGAATATTAAATCTTAGATATAATATATTCACCGTTTATATTGCTAAACACAACTTATTTTAATATTATAGCATGCAGGACCAATCCTCTATTTTAAATATTTCCATGCAGTAATATTTTTTTGGGATATGGAAAAAATATAATAGTTTTGAATGTTAGTGACATAAAGATGAAATACTTTGCCAAAATTTAATATGCATACTTTCATTTAAGAAAATAAGATAGTGCAAGTAATTCATTTATGTATCCTTAGCTTAAGGATAGGCAATAGCACTATAAATTATCTACCATTTATTAAAGAATAATTCAATAGGATAGCCACAAGGTAGAATCATTGTGGGAGAGTTCTAAGATGATAATTAATATAATAGGGATTAATGAAGATATTAGCACTTTAATGAAATTAAAGTATCATACATTTAAAAATTAATGAAAAAGTTACTTTTCTTGATTTAATTTCTAAACTCATCTAATATTTTATGAATTTGATTTATTCTACCTAATAAATGACTAATTGTTAGTTTTTTTCCCACCTTATACAAAAATTTGGTAAATATTATTTGGAAAAATTCTTTGAGTAAAATATATGAAGAAGATTATGACCAATTCAGCCAAGGAGAGGAATTTAGTGAGATGATAATATTACCCTTGATGATGTCAACTGTAATGTGACTTTCTATGAGTATTCTTTTGGTTTTACTATTTGTTCCTTAGGATTAAGAAGTGACTCAAGAATAGGATTGGAAGTTATTTAAGAGGAAGGGTATAATAGGAGAATGCATATATTTGGGTTGAGAGTCTTCTATACTTGTTTACTTTTTGTGATTAATACATTTTCTTGAATTTCTTTAAAAAGAGAAGGGGCTATTAATTGTATGAAATTGAATAATTTTATATTTGAGTAACCTTATATTATTGAAATGATGTAATATCATTAGATTACACATTATTTATACAAGATCTATTAGAATGTGACTGAATTATCTCATTATCTATAGGCATTGTCATTAATTTGATTATCATCTTAGTACAATATTTGGATGTGTTGGAATAGGAGATGATTATCAACCAAACTTACATGTAATTGATTTATGTCTTGATAAGCTTATAGGCATGTTTGATCAACATAGGTGAGTAGTGGTCTTTGTGACTTGTGTTTAAACTAAATACATGATTTTATTTGATTATCAAGAGATATGAGATGACGTATTTGTTGGCAACAATGTATAAAACTAAGAGGGGGGCGGGTGAATCAGTTTGCATCAAAACTTCGGCAACTTAAACCATAAAACAAATATGATAATTAATAGTCGAAACATGAAACATTACCACATCAATAACACACATAACACCAAGATTTTGACATGGAAATCCCAGTTAAGAGAAAAACCATGGAGGGAACCTACCCACATTAGGAGTAAATGTGAATATTACAATGGGAATGCACATGCATTCAAGCACACTGCCTAGAGCTCACTGTTCAAAATAAGAAACCTATAAAGGCTACAACCTTAAGGGAAGGCTCACTACCTTACAGGAAGTCTCACTGACTTACAAAACTATTCGGACTACAATTTGGATCATATGAACTGTGAAAATAGCATCTCCATATGATTGAGTATAGTTTCAGTTAAGCACACAGTCTGCTCTGCAACACTTCTCTTTTCCTTCACACTTCCAAAAGATCAAATCACTTGTTCACACATCCAACTTGATCATTAACTCACATATACAATGCATACACTCACAAACATACATCTTACATGATTTTACATATATTTATACAAGTCATCAACCTATATTTCAAGGTCAACTAAAACCTTAATACAAATTAGAAAATAATATCCTCACATGCTACAACAATACATGTGGACCAAAACAATGTCAACTAAGACATATTTTGGACCCAAATCAATACCACAAGCACACAACACCTCCAACAATCATGCCTTTATCATCCACAACACACTACAACCACCAAGAATATCACATAACATGAAGAACATCACCGGACAAGGAAAACCGTTAGTAACACACACAATAATCAATGTGGACCACCAATATGCATAGAACGTGATCAAAAAACATTCACAAGAAACGTGAATTGCATCACAACAACCACAACAAATCGAATCATCAGAATCATCATCATCTCTCTACCGAAGCTCAAGAACATCAACATAACTGACTATCAAACTGAAGATTCACTTGTGGATATCCAAATCATGAACCAAGCTAACTGAGGACACACATCAACATCTAAAACACATTCCACACATCCGCAACCAAATATATAGCAATTTTAGAGTAATACAAAGCACAAACTAGAATACCGAATAACACTAACAAAATCATAACATCCTCAATACTAGATCTCATAACTCAATCAAATCATCATGCAGACCTCTGCAAATGGGAATTAACCATCAAAAGATAATATACTAGAAACCCTTTAAACCACATCATCTCATCTACAATACACAAGATAAACCAACTCATCCAATCAAACTGTAACACTGGAATAACCAAAAAACTATCCAACAATCAATAATCTCCACATATGTCACATATGTTGACATCAATGACAACATATCAACCAATATCCAACAATCTCCCCCTTTGGCATTGATGGCAACATATGAAAGTGAGAAATAATCAATGCAAAGAAAGAAATCAACTTAGAAATTTCCCTCAAAACCATAAGGATCAACTCCCCCTTTGACAGACCACTCAAATCTCAACATGATTAAGTTTTTTTCACATGCTTCTCTCTCCCTTTGACATCAATGATGAAGGCTCAGGAATTAGGCTTCTCTCCCCAAAAATCTAAACATTTGAACCACCAACACTAACATTGACTACTCCCCCTAAGTAATAGTCACACTCATCAATCCGGAGCATAAAGTTATCTCTGTGAAGTTCACTAGATTGATACAAATCCATGCACCTTAGTTCTCATCGGGAGGGGAAATTACCCCTAACTTCTCTCTAAGATACTCAAAAGTATCTTTAGGCAAAGGCTTCGTAAAGATATCTGCAATTTGTTCCTTTGTAGATACATACTCCAATCCAACTTCTTTCTCATTTACCTTCTCTCTCAAGAAATGAGACTTGATTGATATATGCTTTGTATTGGAATGCAACACCATATTCTTTCAAATATTGAAAGCACTTGAATTGTCACAATATATAGCAATAGGCTCATCATAAATAACTCCTATATCCTTCAGCATATGTTTCATCCAAATTACCCAAGTACAATTGCTAGTAGTAGCAATGTATTCAGCTTCTGCAGTAGATAAAGAAATAGCATTGGACAAAACCACAAGCCTATGTCACACTTGGGGCTAACTGGGCATAGTTTGACCAGATTGAGTTTAGCCAAACTATTCCCCTATCGCGTGGCATGGGCGTGGCTTCTAAATGGCGCCATGATTTCAGTCGATGTATTGGTTCTATAATCTAGATTTTTTGTGAGCACCCGAACTCAAAATAATTCAAATAATTCAAAATAGTTTGGCCGAAAGTTCAACCGAACTCAGCTATGTGGTGGGTGATGTGGTAGCCAAATCACCTATTTTATTTGCATTTCTGAAACTTTTCACTTTTCACCATATTTGCAGAACATTTTTTTGACAAAAATATAAAAATACCATTTTGTAGAACTTGAAGTTAGGAATCAGGACATATAATTTTTTTTAATATTTTGATTAATTTTACTATGTTTTATTTTTTAAACATTGCAAGTAGGTTTTTTAAATTAAAAAAGAAGCTAATTTAAAATTTTAAAAAAAATATTAATGATATAAAAAAAAAATTTTAATATTTTTTACTAGGTAAGAGAATTTTCTCCAAAAGGGTATAATTTTTTTTGATAATGATAAATTTACTAGACAAAAAAAATTTAATTTAACCTTTTTAGCACTGCGTATACATGTCCTCTATTTAAGAAATTAAAATCAGAAAAAAAAAAAAAAAAAAAAAAAAAGTTCATTTTCATTTATTTTGGTGACGCCGACTAGAATCCTTGATTTTTAGCATTTTACAGCAAAAAAAAAATCTCTCTTTGAATATATATAAAAAATATGAATTTTTATTAAATTTATTTTAAAAATAACAGACATAAATATCATTAATACCTACATTTGATCAATTTACATCATTTTGAAATTCAATTTAGAAATGCAACTTTTATATAGTCGAAGCTAAACAGTTTTAGTTGTGTTGGCCACTTCCTTTATAAAAGTGTGACACAACATTGTGCTTTTACCCCATTCTGCTTCTTACTTTCCCAAGATACCAACTTCCTTCCCAAAAATAATGTACCACCTATAGTTTTCTTTTGGTCATCAACATCACCTACCCAATCAACATCTATAAAAACACTCAAAGTAAAGTCATCATTCTTAGAATACCACAAACCAAAATCAACTATCCCTTTCAAATATTTGAATATCCTTTTTATAGTAGTAATGTGAGTTTCCTTAAGATCATCTTGAAATCTAGCAACATGACATGTAGCATTCATTTTGTCAGGTCTAGTATGAGATAAATACAACAAACCACCAATCATAGATCTATATCTAGTCTAATTATCTTTCAGAGAGTCATCATCCTTTGTTAGCTTACATTTGGTCAGCATAGGTGTACCAACAAGTTTAGAATCTTCAAAACCAAATTTCTTCAATAGTTCTTTCACATACTTAGACTAAGATATGAAAATACCTTTATCCAATTGGGTAATTTGCAATCCTAGAAAGAATTTCATTTCACCAATCATAGGCATTTCAAATTCATTCTGCATCTTTTTAATTTCTTACATAGATAATCATTTCCTCCAAAGATAATATCATCAATAAAAAATTCAACAATCAAAATATTATTTTGATCAATCTTGAAATAAAGATTACTATCTGCAATACCTTTATTGATACCAAGCTTCATCAAATACTTATCCAATTTGGCATACTAGGCTCTACAGGCTTGCTTCAATCCTACAATGTTTTCTTCAATTGGCAAACCATGTCTTTCTAATCTATCAGCTAAAATCCATCCAGTTTCTCAATGTAGACTTCTTCTTCCAATTCTCCATTAAGAAAGGTTGATTTGACATCCATTTGATAAACCTTGAAATCTTTATGAGCATCATAGGCAAGAAATAATCTAACAACATGAATTCTAGCCACCGGAGAAAAAGTCTCTTCATAGTCAATTCCTTCCATCTGTGAATAACTTTTACAAACAAATATAGTTTTCTTTCTGACAACTTCACCCTATTCATTCAACTTATTCCGAAATACCCATTTAGTTCCATTTACATTTTTATTCTTAGGTCTAGGAACAAGAACCCATGCATTATTTTTCTTGATCTGATTCAATTCTTCTTCCATAAATTTAATCCAATTTTAATCTTTGCAAGCTTCATCAACATTCCTAGGCTCAATCTTAGAAATAAAATAAATTTCTTCAACAAGTCTTCTTCTAGTCATCACACATTTATTCTTATCATCAATAATATGATTTTCTAAATGATTCAACCTTACATACCTAGGAGTTTTAGGATTTTCTTGAATTTTAGTTTCTTGAACTCTTTCTTCTGCATTAACATCTACAATTTCTCCTTGATCTTTGTTTTTTTTGGATCAACTTGAACTTGATTCTGCACTGGCTTCCCTTTATCTAAAATAGCATCCCAATCATCAGAATGATATCTGCAAGATCTAATCTGTCTTATATTACCTTCATCAACCTTCACATTAGCACTTTCAACCATATTTCTCAATCTTTTATGATAACATTGATAGGCCTTACTTTTAGTAGAATAACCAAGAAAGATTCTTTCATCACATCTAGCATCAAACTTTCTAAGATCTTCATCTCTTTTGATATAGCATTTACTACCAAAAATTCTAAAATATCTAATAGTAGGAGTATGACCAAACCATAACTCATAAGGAGTCGTACCAACATCACCTTTGACATTTACTTGATTAAGAGTGTATACAATAGTACTCACAGCTTCTCTCCAAAATATATGTGGAACATTTCCTTCAATCATCGTGGTTCTAGCAGCTTCTTGAATTGTTCTATTCTTCCTCTCCACAACACCATTTTGTTGTTGTGTCCTAGGAGCATATAACTGTCTCTTAACTCCACACTCTTCGCAATATGCATTAAAATCACCAGAAGTGAATTATCCACCTCTATTAGATCTCAGACACTTCAGCTTCATTCCAATCTCAGTTTCAACTCTAGATTTGAAAATCTTGAACTTCTCCAACACTTTAGACTTATCCCTTAAGAAAGTAACCCACATTATTCTTGAATAGTTATCAATCAACAACATGAAATAATTGTCACCGTTCAAGCTTCTTACTCTAGAAGGACCACATAGATCAGTATGCACAAGATCCAATAATCCATTAGAATTATATTGTTTTCTCTAATAACTATATCTTGTTTCCTTCCCTAATTGACACTCCTTACATACTAGATTAGAAGGCTTTATCAACTTTGATAGATCTCTTACTACATGAGTAGAACATAATTTAACCTTGAAATCAAAGTTTACATGACACATCCTTTTATACTATAACCAGCTTTCACCAATCTGGGAAATCAAACAACTTTTACCACCAACATTCAAGTGAAAGATATTACCTTTAGTATTTGTACCTAATGCAATCTCAGTTTTGGAGTTACTCAAGATCTCACATTTCCCATTCTTGAATTGCAAGTTATATCCCTTATCAACCATCTGACCAACACTCAAAAGATATGCTTTAAACCTTCACCATACAACACATCATCAGTATTATGCTTACCATCAAGAGAAATAGAACCTCTACCACAGATTACATAAGCTTTGTTATCTCCAAATCTTATTATACCACCATCATACCTTTCCAAGTTCACAAATTTTCTCTTATCACCTTGTTGTTCTCCATAATAAAAACTTTTATTTCTTCTCTTTAAAAGTGAAAATTACTGCCTCTGTGCTACAATGGAAGAGAACAACAAAAGTTTGAAATAAAGACAACAATATGAGGTTCCAAAATTAGGAAACCTCCTACACTTTAGGCTTGCAAAAGCTTGGGTAGGTGAACCCTTTTAAAGACTATTTTCTCACAAAAATAGTAAATGGTTTGCAGAAAACCAGTGTAAATTCTGGCAAACTTTCCTTACCGATCAGTACAACTAAACCTAAATGGAAAGTTGATTTGACTTTTGAAAAGGACCACAAAATGCACCCAAAAACCCAATAGGTAAACCAGTGCCTTATCTGGGCAATAGAGTCATCTATAACAGAATGTAACCTGACAAGAGAAACTAATACACAAATCACAAATTCTTGATCTATCAACTCTGAATATGCCTAACATTTATAGAGTCCTAATATGCATTAGGCTTCATCATCTAATCCACACCAAGAGTACTGATATCAATGACTTTGTTCAAAGTATTTTATATTTTTCTCCTTAAGAAAAAGACTTAGAACAACTTCATTAGATGCCTAACAAATCATTCAAATGAGCAATCCTTGATTACTTAAATGAAATAAACACCAGTACAGTGACATAAAGACACTACAAATATGGATTTTAATTCTTTGGACTGTATATTTCATTCCTCTATCAGAAGGTTACAAGTACTTCATATTTGACTTAGAAATTGCTAAGACAAAGGCCTGTATTAATTTTGCCAAAGTTTAGCTACAAAAATTTTGTGTCCCTTTTTCTAGGTAGCCTTGGTATCCTTTTATAGAAATCAAGATGCAACAAGCTTCGGACCACCTAGAAGAAAAATATTACCCTAATAGTCATTTAATGCAAAAGATACATATCTGTGCCATTGCAGTTGAGGGAGAAATCTAACATTCCTTCTAAGATGTGTGCATCATTAATTCATTGGGCATTCACTTAGAAAATGGCCGAAAGGACAGGCTCCTATTACCTAAAAATGGTTACAACAATCGACAGCTTCATAATGTCGGTAGATCATCTTGTGCCAGACTATTGATGAGCTCTTATCACAAAGTGACACACCATTATGTTCTTCACATATCTCCATGCAGATCTCTTGGGTACCTCTCACCAACCCATTTTCATCTTGAAGCAATGTCATATGCAACTTGCATAGCTCTCCCGATATTTCTTTTGAATATTTAAAATTCTTTGGCGCCAATGGATCGGGAGGCCTTCCCTCTTAGCACTTTTCCTTTAGTCTCCAAGTTGCGGCCTTTAAAGTTCAGATGTATTTCCATTGCGATATAGCAACAACCATCCAATTATGGGAAACTAACATGCCTTTTAAATTTCCTAAGTAATCCGCTTAGAAACAGGCCCCGCCACCTAGTCTCTGGCTGTTTAAAAACTTAACCACTACTGCATTTGGCCTATAGAAAATCCAATCTTTCTGACTAAAGAATAAAAACTAAGATCTCAATGTCACTATCCTCAAAATACTTGTTGTGGGTTGCACTTGACTCTAGACTCAGATTCCTTGGATCAAGAGCTTTCCAATGATATATAACACTTATATATCGGGCAAAAAGTAAATCCCTCAGCCACCAATCTTTCTACAGGTCGATCGTTTAATTTTTTGCCTGTTCACCATAGTCAAAAATTATATTTTAAATCTTTGAAATTCCCACACAGACCTCTACCATGCATCTTTTCCATGTGGCATCTTTTGGTTCATTCTAGGGCCCTTATCCTACCATCTCAACATCGCCTGGGTTCATCGCTGGAATGAAACTCTTTGTTTCTTCCTCGGCTTGCTTGTTCTTTATTTCCTCTGGACTACTCTCCTTCTTTATCGGGCCCCATCTCTTAGTTGCCAAGTCGCAGCTATTAGCCATCGAGCATCTTTACATTGTGACTTGGTGACAACCATTGATCATCCTTGGATTACCGTTGATCTACCCTAACTTGTCTGTGTTGGCATATGTGCAAAATATGTTGACATGATGATATTGTGTTGTCATTGATGTCAATATGCTGAAAGAGAACCGGTAATATGCTGAAGAGTGAACCGGTAACATGATGAAGAGTGAACATGATTATTGAAGTTAAGCAACTAACAAAGAGAACTGGTATGATGTTGTGAACCGACATATGTGAAAAAGTGAAGCGATATGCTTGTCCAAGTGAACTGGTATGATGTTGTGAACCGGAACTGGTATGTCAGAATGAGAACCGGTATATGGAATGTTTTTTATCAAGGGTTCATATGGCATAACTACTGGTTGGTAGTCTCAGCTTCAGGGTTTCTGGTTGAAGTGTTTCGAGCCTACGTATTTCAATCGATGGCATTGTGTGATGAGTTAGCATTATAATGGAGATCAGATTGTGTTGCCACATCAGCCTCATGCGGGTGAAGGATCTTGCATGAAGGAGATTGATCCTATCTACCTCGCGAATGTGCGAAGTTTCTGCAAACGGTGGAGAACACGTGATGGGTTATCACCTCCAAGAAGCAGTGAAGAATGAATGATGGAGAATGTCTTGAGATCTATTCAAGACCATTGTATTCAAATGCAAAGTGTTCAATGGTCAGGATTGAACTGACTAAATTTCTCAACCTAAGTGTTTAGGGTTTAGGTTTTATGCTACCGGTCTATCTGTTTCCTATAAGGTCGATGTGGTGTTTCATGCTGAGGGTGTTGGCAAATGTTGTGTGTGTATCTATGTGCAAAGATACATGATTCTTGCTAGACCAGATAAGAGGGTAGATACCTGCAAAGTGTGTATGCAAAAGAAAGGAACTAAAGCGAGTCTGCATTGGCATTGAGTGCTATTACCAAATCATTGTAATACCTGTTGATCTCTAATCACTTCAATAGTTGGCAAATCCCTTAACAGGGTAGCTTTAACCAGCTTGTTGTAAATCCTTTATCATGGTGACTCAAAGCCATTGAGTTCATAAAATCCTCTAACAAGGTAACCTCTAATAGGGTTTAACCCTTAACCGAGTATTCTAGCCATCCCTTAACCAAGTGATCCCTAACAAGATCGGTTCCTAACAAAACCTATTTTAATAGTCTTTAACTGGACTAGGATCCTAATAGAGTAGACTTCTAAAGAGTTCAAAAATAGCTTGTGGGTATTCATCTCCATCGTGGTTTTTCCTAGTTGGGTTTCCACGTGAAAAAATATGTGTGTCATGTGTAATGCCTCTTTCATGTGATGTTTTGTTGTTTTTTGTTTAAGTGGTAAATCATTGTATCTCTGATGATAGATTATCTGTTTATGCATAAGGACAAAGTGGAAATAAGGGAGTAGGTTGTATGGAAAGCTAAGAAGATTGATCGGTTCATGTCTTTCACAGTTGCACTGTGTTTAACCAGTAGTAATCTAGTTAGGACCGGTGTTAGGAATTCCCAGTAGTTTATAGTCTGCAATCAAACCGGTTCAAGAAAAGTTTTTTTGCCTATACTGATTCACCCTCCTCTCAGTACCAGTTTGGTACTCACTATTCATCATTGAGTTATCAGTCTGGCCCTTATCTGTCTTGAGTGGCTCCCTCTATCACTTTCTCTTTTGATGGGCCCGACATGTGGCACATCCTGATTTGCCTTTGGATCCATCTAGACGACCACCTAATCTTGCCACTGGACTTGGACCAATCCTGATTCTTCTTATACTCCTGCTATGTGGCATGTCCTAACTCTCCCTGAGCCCACCTAGACCATCACCTTAGTTACCACCTGATCAGTCGCTATGTCACATGTGATAACCATCACACACTTTCATATGGCAGTATAGCGACGGTTGTAGATCTTCCTTCAAGCTTCTCAATCCTTAATGCCTAGGCCTCTTTCATTTTAGTGCACATGCTTTGATGCCAAGTTGCATGGGATATTTGGTGAGCACTTTTGCATCGCGACATGGCGACAACCATTCGATCATCTTTCCTGGTTGTCAGATGTCCTTAACCCACTCGAACTTTAGCCTCTCTGAATGGCTCACGCCTATGCCATAGTGTCACCACTTGGCATCTCTGGATTCGCTCTCAGATCTTCCTAGATTACACATGTCTAGTCAGGCCTGCCACTTGTCAACCACTGGTTTGTCACCTGACCCACCTGGGCCGCCAAGTCATCTCTGCTGGGCCCACCACCTCCTTTGGCTTTTTTAGCATCAGCCTTTTAGCCAAACTACCTCTTCAGCTAGCCATCATTTTGTCTCATTGATGCCTTCACCTTTCGATGGAACCAGTTGATGTTTCTTCGATGTGCCCTTGTTGATGGAACCGAGCATTCAGTGAAATGCTTTCACATCTCATCGACACCTTAGTTTCATCAAAACCCTTCATTTCAATGAAACTGATGCCTTCGGTGAGTCCACTTTGAGATCTATCAAAACTATGGTCTGCTTGATATACACCTTGATGATATGCAACCTGTCACGATGTGGCACCCTTTGATTAGTTCCAGAGTTTACAACTAGGCACCACCTATCATGAGGGTATTTATTCGGAGCTCTCCACTAACTGCCAGAATGAACAACCTACCTTAACAGCTTGCATTAACTACCACCCATGATTCACCGCTAGTGGTTTGTCGCCAAGTCGCAGGCGATATCTGGCAAGCATTTTTATGTCGCAACATAGAGACAACCCTTGGATACATCTTGATCACCATTGATCTTTGTTGATCTGCTTGACCCTTAGCCCCTTTGAGTGGATACATCCTATGCCGTGGTGTCACCACGTGTCTGCCACTTGTCAGTTGTGTGTCACTATGTGGAACCTCATGATTTGCTTAGTACTTACCTTAGCGCCACCTGTTTTGCTAGCTCATCAATCGCCAAGTCGCGGCCATTAAAAGTCAATCACCTTCGCATGGCGGTATAGCGATGGTCATGGATCTGCATTCAACCTACTCGCTATTTAACTTGCCCTTTTACTACAAAATTTTGGGTGCTTTGAGATACGTGCAGGGGGCCCATCGCTTCTGAGCTACCACTTGCCAAAGCCTTTAAGATTTGACACTATGAATGTGTGTGGCTTTATGTTTAAATACTAAAATGCTCCTCCCCACCACCAATGTGGGATAAATGGTTTTCCTTAGCCCTTTCCATTGGGTCATTGGGATAGTCTGAAAAACCTGACATCCGATCTTCTTAGACTCACTGCGCTCTATACCTTTCTCCTGGGTCCCACCACTTAGTCGCCAAGTCACGGCAAATAACCATCAAGCACTTTTGGGTTGCGGTATAGTGACAACCTTGAGATCAACAGGAACTTGCTCGATCTATAGGAAGCCCGATAGAGACATAAGAAAAGACTTAAGACTTAGGCAAAATTAACTTACCAGAACCCACCCAGGCCTAGACTTAAAAGGGGGTTGCTCTTGACAACACACATACCCTTTTGCTTAAGTGGAAAAGGGCAACAAGCAAAGACCTTGGATAAAAAGAAAGGGATATTTTGAACCGTGAACCTTGAACCGATTTGCAAATGGTTCAAAATAGACATAACACATTCTCACTTGCTTATTAAAAAATATTACAAAGCCACGACACAAGCATGAGAAGTGGTTGAACCTTGAACCTTGAACCAAAAAGGCTCAAGGGTTCAAGTTCAATATGAATTACAATAATGCACAACAAAGGCTCAATTTTTCTAAATGTTTTCATGGAAAAGAAAAAACCCTAAACCCTCAGAATTTTATAGGTCCCAATAGTGGCTCTGATTGGGGATGGTTGGACACAAGACCAACACAAGAATCTAGTAAAAACTCTGGAATATAGACCAACAAGAACAAATGACTTCTCCTCAATTCAAAATAGGGGCTCCTTATTTCGACCCAATAATAGGGCTTCTTATTGAAAAACACACAACTGAAAGCACATATATACATCCTACAACTATTGTGGATGGACTAGAATAAACCAAGAGAAGTAATATTTTAGGAATTGTCCATGCACTAGAAATTCTTGTACTTCACCATTCATTCTTCACAAGAAGTATGAATCCTTTCCATTGATATGACAAACAATTAGATTGCCTATCCACAATGATTCCAATTTCTTATGCTTGCCTTTGTCTTGGTCTCTTACATTCCATTGCAACACCATGTCATCAATCTATAACTTTCTTGCACTAGTCCTTTTATCAAAAAGGTACTTCGACTATAATTGGAGTTTCATATTCCTTTTATGGGTTGCAATCCTCATTTCATCCAGCTCTACCAACTGAATCATTCTTTCTTCCATGGGTTCAGACATTTCTAATTCTTCAATCTGCAAAAATTGGTAAACTGGAAGCAAATTATTCACAAGCAACCTGGCTTTTACTCCATAAACTAGCTCAAAAGGGGATATACCAATGGCCTTTTTTATAGTCACCCTATCAACCCATAAAGCTAATCTGAGCTTTTGATCCCAGGACCTTTTATTGTCCTCTAGGATTTTCTTGATGATGGTGAGGAGACTTTTATTGCTTGATTTTGTTTGGTCATTTCCCTGTGGGTTGTAGGGTGAAGAGTATGACATAATAATCCCATAATTAGCATAGAATTCTGCAAACTCTTCTGACCTGAATCACATAGCGTTATCCATGACTATTTTAGCTTGCACACCAAACTTTGTCACTATATTATCCATCAAGAAACTAATGACTACTTTACTAGTAGCATGTTTGGTAGGTATGGCTTCAATCCACTTGGTGAAATAGTCTATAGCCACCAGAATCCATCTGTGACCTCTGCTTGATTTTTCTATTATCTCTCCAATAAAATCAATGCCCCATTGAACAAAAGGGGCTTCAACAGTAACAAAATTCAAAGGCAAAGCACCAACATACCTTAGTTTAGAAGAAAACCTTTAACAAGGATCACATTTTGAACATATTTATAGCATCCTTCAACAAAGTTGGCCAATAATACCCTGCTCGGATTATCCTACAAGAAGTAGTCTTAGCTGAATAGTGGCCCCCACACACCCACTGTACATCTCTTTCAGAACCTTCTCAGCTTGGAATTCATCCAGGCAAACTAGTAGCATCCCATCAATTTTCCTCCAATACAAGTCTCCTTGAATAAGAACATATTTATGTGATTTTAACTTTAATGTTCTCCTCTGGTTGTGTGTCATACCTTCTGGACATGAGGTATTCTTCAGGAAGTATACCACATCTGAATACCATGGCTGCCTCTCAATACTGATTACAAAAGCTTGTTCAATCTCAACATTATTTATGTCAATATCCTTAAAGTTTGTCTCAGACATTAACTTGGATAAGCCTAGACCTCTTACCAACTTTGTGATTTTGATCTCAAGATCAAACTCTTGTATTCTACTTATCCATCTGCATCTTTTTCTAGTTACTTTAGACTGGGATAGGATATCCTTGACAGCTGCATGTGGTATATAGGCTACAATTTGGGTATTTACCAGATAGGGACAAAATACTTTAACAACCTTGACTAGAGCATACACCTATTTTTCCATGATTTCATACTTTAACTCAGCAACCTATAAAGATTTTCTATAGAAAGAAATTAGATGTTCATATCCTTCATCATCCTTCTATAGTAGAACTGCGGCTACTATGTGATACGAAGCAAAAGAAAATAATGAGAAAGGCTTACTGTAATTAGGTGATTTTAGCACTGGTGCTTCCTGAATAGCCTTCTTAATTTTGTTAAAAGCCTATGCAGCTTCTTCATACCAGGAAAAATTTGCATCTTTCTTCAAAAGATTCACAATGGACTTGACAATTTCAGCAAAATTTGCAATAAATCTTCTGACAAAATTCACCTTGCCCAAGAAAGATTGAATCCCTTTAACATTCTTTGGCTGAGGTACATTATTTATAGCTTCAATCCTTTTAGGGTCTATCCTAACCCCTTCCTTGGAGACAATATGCCCTAATAATTTTCCTTTAGTCACTGCAAAATGACATTTTTTTGGGTTCAAGGATACACCAAACTACAGAGCCTTGCAAAAGACCCTTTCCAAGTGACCGTAGTGATCAACTGCCTTCTTTGAAAAACATGTCAAATAATCTTGGTAAAAAACCATTATGATGTTGATAAACTCTTTAAAAGCTACATCCATTGCTCTCTAAAAATTAGCTCCATCATTCTTTAGACCAAATGGCATTGTCACATACACATAAGTCCCCCAAGGGGTAGTAAAAGTAGTCTTAAATTGCTCAAACTCCTTTACTAATACCTAACTATAACCTAAGAACCCATTCATCATTGACAATAAATCACAACCAATTACCCTTTGTAACATGGCTTCCAAGTAAGTAAAAAAAATGGAGGGAATAGCACAGCTAGAGGGAAATTTGAAGTCTGCAAATGAAGGGAACAACGCAGCTGGTTCCTCTAGTTTTGTTGCCTCTGCAACTCAAGGATAACTTGTTTCTTTGGGATCTGTGATGGATGATGAGGATGGTCGAAAGGATGGGGACCCATGACATCGAGACCCTCCTCTTGACATTAAAAATACTGAAGATTCTTCAAATTTGGGTCCCGAGAACTTGAGCACTAAGTTGGAAGAGATGGTTGAAGTCAAGGTTCTCAAACCCTAGAACAACTTATTTGCAAACAAGCCCACTAGTAAATCAACTTTTCATTCTGTAGAAGATATTTTTGATAGAAAGCTAGGCAAATTAGCTATTGCAGTACCAGATGTGATCATAGACTAGAGTATTTCTCTAATGGCTTTTTCTCTAGTGGGAAAATTTGTTGGACCAAGACCTAATATTGAAGTTGTTAGGTCTTTTGTGAAGAGAAAATGGAGGTTGAAAGGACAAGTTAATGTCTTAGCTCTGTCAAGGGGTTTCTTTATCTTTTCCTTCTCCTGTGGGGAATATTTGGAAATAGCTCTGAGTGGAGGACCCTAGATGCTTGGGAAATCTTCTTTATCCTTAAGAAAATGGTCTCCAAAAATGGAGTTCAATGACTCCTTTTTTGAATCTGCTCTGGTTTGGGTGCGGTTTCCTAGTTTGCCGCTTGAATTTTGGTTGGAGGATGTGTTCCCAGGCATTTCTAATTCCTTTGGGGAGCTTGTGGCTATAGATTCTATGACAATTAAAAAAGCTATTTTCTCCTTTCAAGGGGATAAGGCACTGGGCTCGGATGGCTTCCCCATGTTTTTCTTTTAGGAATATTGGCACATTGGTGGGGTTGATACGACCAATGCTATAAAACAATTCTTTGGATCTAGAAGAATTCTTACAGAAATCAACTCTACTTTCATTGCTCTAATTCCTAAGGTGGCTATGCTGGCATATGATGAACCGACATGTTGATATGATGATAATGTCTATTTTCATTGATGTCAATAAGTGTAAGTGAACCAGTATGAAGAAATGCACTGAATTGGTGTCGGGGTTTCACTAAGTGTGACTACTGGTTGGTAGTCTCAACTCTAGGGTTTCCGATTTGGCAATCTAGCTTGTGCGATGCAACCAATGACATTCTGTGATGAGTTAGCTAAGAGATGAGGATGAGATCAAGGTGCCACATCAGCTTTATGCATGTGAAGGATTTCCTTGAGGATTTTGCATGAGAAGATCGACTGCATTAAAAGTCTACCTCGAGAATGAACACTCTTCTTGGCGGTATGAGAAGAAAGTGTGATGAGTTACCGATTCCCATGTGTGGTGAAGAATAAACGATGCAAATTGTCTTGTGATCTATTTGAAATTATATTGCTCTATGCAAAGTTTTTGGACGGTCAGGATTGGATCACTTGTATTGTAAACCTAAGATGCTTAGGGTTTAGGGTTTATGCTACCGACCTAATTGTTGTCTATAAGGTTGATGATGTTTGTTATTGTAAGTTGTTAGAAAATGTTGTGTGTGTATCTGAGTGATGAGATACTTGCCAGACCAATAAGAGAAAACTACAGAGTGTGATTGCAAAAGTAGAGGTTTTGAAAAGGATCTGCCTTGGCATGTAGTGTTGTTATCAGATCATAGTTTTTACCTGTTGTCTTCTAACCATTTCAACAACTGGAAAATCCCTTTACCTGGTAGCTTTAACAGGCTTACTATAAATCCTCTAACCAGGTGACTCAAGTTTATTGAGTTCTTTAAATCATCTAGCAAGGTAACCTTTAACAGGGTATATAGCCATCCCTTAACTAGGTGATCTTTAACAGGATTGGTTCCTAGCAGAACCTTATTGTAAAGTCTTTAACTGGACTAGGCTCTTAATAGAGCGAGCTTCAAAAGAGTTCAGAAACAAGCTTGTGGGTGTTCATCCCCACTGTGGTTTTTTTTATTTGGGTTTCCACATGAAAAAATCTATGTGTCATGTGTTGTGCATTTTTCATGTGATGATTAAGGGTTCTTTGTTTGAGTGATTATGCATGCAAAGTTATTAGGTTATGGTATTACTATTATACCACATGCATATGTTTATGGGTGAAGTTATTATCAAGTATTGAATGTATTTGAAGTGTTCAGACTTATCAGTTTATGTTGTCTAAAGTCTTACTATGTTTAACTGGTATTGCCATGGTTAAGTTCAGTAATGAAGACAACCGGTTGGTATTGCTTTAACTTGATAAGTTGTTGAGAAATTTTTTATTTGTACTAATTCACCCCCCCTCTCAGTACTAGTTAGGGTATCTACTGTTCATCATTATTCATCAATTGGTATCAGAGCAACTCCAGATCCTCAGTGATATAACCTTAACTGCTTGAGGTAAAAGATCTTACCTTAATGATGAAGAGGGAAGGTCCTAAGTTCAATAGAGATTACTTCAAAATATGGAAGGACAAAATGAAGATCTATATCAAGATTTTGGGTGCTCAACACTGGAGCTATGTTGAGAATGCCTATGCAATTCCCACTGGCACTCTAACCGATGATCAGAAGAGAGAGATTCAAGAAAATGGGCAACTCATGGAAGCTCTTATTAGCAGTTTGTCTGATATTGAGTTCATTTATGTACAAGATAAGGACACTCTAAATATGTATGGGACACATTGGAAACTATTTATGGTAGTGACGAACATGTAAAGCAAGCTAAGGAAGAGAGCCTTAGAGGAAAATTTGAAGACATGAGGATGGTTGAAGGTGAGACCATTCAACAATATGGCATAAGAATCAAGACTGTTGTTGGAGATATCAAGAGCACTGGTGGAATGATTGATGATGCCACCATTGTCAGTAAAGTATTAAGATCATTGTTACTAGTCTATGCAATCAAAGTTGCTACTATCCAAGAACTAAGATCTATTGACAAAACCAAGTTATCCTTAGACTCTATCATTGCAAAGTTAACTACATATGAGTTGAATAGCTATGATGGCAGTGTTCAGAAGAATGAGTCATCTTTTAGAGCATCTATTACACCAACCAGAAAAGGAAAAGAAGCAAGTACCAGTTATAAATCTATGCAAAGTAGAGGTATGGATGATGAAGAAATTCTGATGGAGTTTGAAGCTCTTCTTGCCAAGAGAGTTCCAAAAGGTACTGGAAAATACAGAGGTAAGCTTCCTTTGAAATGTTTTTCCTACAATAAGATAGGACATATAGCTATTAACTGTCCTAATAATGATAATAAGGATAAACCAGAGAGGTTTAGAAAGTATAAAGAAGGAAATAGAAGAAATTGTCTTGTTGCAGTGGATGAAGGTGTTACTGATGAAGAATCTGAGGATGAAGAAAATGAAGACATAGTATTTGTAGCTCTAAAGGAAGAAGTGTCTGACAAGAAAGAACTTGTCTCTCACATTGACAACTCTAATGAGTGGATAATTGATAGTGGTTGTTCTCACCACATGACTGGTGATAGGAGAAATTTTTTGTCTCCAGAAGAATATGATGGAGGTGTTGTCAGATTTGGCAATGATGCACCATGTTTGGTAAAAGGTAAAGGATCCATCTCACTAAACGGTAAGAGCAGTGCAGATAATGTCTATTGGGTAGAAGGTCTTAAGCATAACCTATTGAGTGTTGCTCAGTTGAATGATAAAGGACTCATTTTGGAGTTCAAAGGTGGAGTCTGTAGTATAATTGGAAAGAGTGGTAAACTTATTGCCACTGGTAAGCAGACCAGAGGTAAATTATTTTAGTTGAATGCCAAGATAAGTCGGTGTCTAATGGCTAAGTTTGGTGATAGTTGGATATGGAATAGGAGACTTTGTCATATAAACTTTGATAATATTATAAAGGCTAGTAAGATCAAGGAAGTAAGAGGATTTCCTTTGCTGAACAAACCGGAGAATTCCTTGTGCAGAAAATGTCAACTTGGGAAGATGTCTTCCTCAACTTTCAAAGTTAAGTCTTTTTCAACAAAAAACTTACTTGATTGTGTGCATACTGATTTCTGTGGTCCTATGAAAACTAGAAGTATTTAGGGAGATAGGTATTTCATGATTCTTACTGATGACTACTCAAGAATGATGTGGGTCACATTCTTGAAAGACAAGTCTAAGGCGTTTGGAAAGTTCAAATCCTTTAGAGCATTAGTAGCGAAGGAAAGTGGTCAAAAGATAAAATGCCTAAGAATTGATCAAGGAGGTGAATTCACTTCTGATGAGTTAAACAAGTGCTATGAAGATAGTGGTATCAAGAGGCAGTTCTCTTCCCCAAGGACACCACAATAGAGTGGCATAGCAGAAAGGAATAACAAGACTGTAGTTGAAGCAGCTAGAACAATGTTGATCCAAGGAAAGGTTGCTCACACTTTTTGGAGAGAAGTGGTGAGCACTGCAGTCTATACTATGAGTCGAGTACTCATCAAGAAAGGTAGAGTTAAAACCCCTTATGAGTATTGGACCAGGAAAACCTCACTGTGAGTTACATTAAAGCATTTGGGAGTAAGTGCTATATCAAGAGAGGTGAGCATTTGAGCAAATTTGATGTTAAAAGTGATAAAGGAATATTTCTAGGATATTCCACTAAGAGAAAAGCTCTCAAGTGCTACAACAATAGAACACAGAAAATTGTTGAAAGTATCAATTTCAGGGTTGATGAATCCCCTAAGGAACCTGAGGAAACCTTCAAAGAAGAAGTGGAAGATGAGCTGAGTATAGCCTTCTGGGAACTAGTTAAGAAAGAAACAAGTAAAAATCTCAGTGTTCCTATACCGGTAGAAGCTGCGGTAGGAGAAGAAGAAAAGCTAGCAAATCAAGCTACAGTCATTCCTAGATATGTGAAACTACATCATGATCCAAAGCAAATCATAAGAGATAAAGGTGCAGGGATACTCACAAGAAGAAAAGTGAAAGAAAAATCTTGCATGATTTTTGAATTAGAGCCCAAGATTTCCAGAGAAGCACTTACAGATAAAGACTGGATTAAAGAAATGGAAGAAGAGCTAGAACAAATAGAAAATAATGCAACATGGTATTTGGTACCCAGACTAGAACACAAAAATGTCATAGGTACCAAATGGGTCTTTAGGAATAATCTAAATGAAGAAGGCACAGTTGTAAGGAACAAGGCAAGACTTGTATGCAAAGGATATGCTCAGGAGGAGGGAGAAGACTATGGATAAACCTTTGCTCCTATGTATAGACTAGAAGGTGTATGAATGCTACTTGCATTTTCAACATTTAAGGGTTTTAAGGTTTATCAGATGGATGTGAATTCTGTGTTTTTGAATGGAATCCTAGAAGAGGAAGTCTATATTGAGCAACTAGAAGGGTTTGCCTTATAAGAAGATAGTAACATAGTGTGTAGATTACACAAAGCCCTATATGGATTGAAACAAGCACCTATGGCATGGTATGAAAGGTTACACTCTCATCTTGTGAAGATTGGATTTTAGAGAACAAGTGAGGATAGCAACATCTATCTAAAATCTAAAGGTGGTCAGGTTCTGATCTGTGAAGTATTTGTAGATGACATAATCTTTGGAGGAGATGATAACATGAGTCATGCTTTTGCAAATGAAATGAAGAAACAGTTTGAGATGTCTTTGAATGGAGAGATAAATTTCTTCATTGGTTTACAGATTCAGCAAATGAAAGAGGGTATCTTTATTACCCAGTCCAAGTATGTCAAAGAGGTATTGAAGACCTTTGGCATGGAGGAGAGAAAACTGGTTGGTACACCGATTGTGACCAGATGTAAACTGACTAATGAAGATGATTCAATGTTGGTGAATGAGAAGGAGTACCGGTAAATGATCGGTAAGTTGCACTATGTGGTGCACAATAGACTAGATATTGCTCATGTAGTAGGCATAGTAGCTCATTTTCTGAAATGTCCTAGATAATCCCACTAGGTAGCTATCAAGAGGATTCTTAGATATCTGAAAGGAACAGTTGACTATGGATTGTGGTATCCATATAATGGTGACTATAACCTCAAAGTATATACCAATGTTGATTGGGTAGGTAATGTGGACAACCAGAAGAGCACAATCGGTGGAGCATTCTTTCTTGGTGGAAGACTAGTCTTGTGGACGAGCAAGAAGCAGAGTTGTATTTCTTAGTCTACAACTAAAGCAGAATATGTGGCAGCATTTATGAACTACACTCAAGTAATCTGGATGAAACATGTATTGGAAGGTTTCAACGTACCTATATTTGAACCGGTGAATATTGTTTGTGACAACACAACTACAATAAATATTTCCAAGAATCTAGTATTGCATGCTAGAACTAAGCACATTGAGCTTAAATATCACTTCTTGAGAGAGAAAGTTCAAAATAAGGAGGTTGTACTACAACATGTTTCCAGTAAGGAGTAGCTTGTAGATATATTCACTAAGCCCTTACCGAAGACTACATTTACCTATTTGAGAGGTGAATTAGGGGTTCTGCCCCTTCATGAAGTCAACTAGAGTTGTGTGCTCCACATCAGTCAGGTACTACAGTGTCAAATCTTTCTAGATTGATGTGTTGAAGGATGCTACTCCATAGGGGGAGCAACACAGTAGAGAATGGAAGCTTGTACCTTCACTTTGGCATTGTTTTCAAAGGGGGAGAAGATATCTGATGTATGGGGAGAAGATATCTGATAATGATTTATGATGTCTATAGTTGCAATGCTACACTGAGTATTGCCATCAATGCCAAAGGGGGAGATTGTTGGCATATGAGGAATCAACATGTTGATATGATGATAATGTATGTTGTCATTAATGTCAATAAGTGTAAGTGAACTGGTATGCAGATTGAAATAAGTTGGTGAACCGGTATGAAGAAATGCAGTGAACCGGTGTCAGGGTTTCACTAAGTGTGACTACTGGTTGGTAGTCTCAGCTCTAGGGTTTTTGGTTTGGCAATCTAACTTGTGCGATGTAACTGATGACATTCTATGATGAGTTAGCTAAGAGATGAGGATGACATCGAGGTGCCACATCAGATTTGTGCACATGAAGGATTTCCTTAAGGATCTTGCATGAGAAGATCGACTGCATTAAAATTCTACCTCAGGAATGAACATTCTTCTTGGTGGTATGAGAAGAAAGGATGACGAGTTACTAATTCCCATGAGCGGTGAAGAATGAAACGATGCAGATTGTCTTGTCATCTATTTGAAATTGTATTGCTATATGCAAAGTATTTGGATGGTCAGGATTGGACCGCTTGTATTGTAAACCTAAGATGCTTAGGGTTTAGGGTTTATGCTACCGACCTAATTTTTGTCTATAAGGTCGATGATGTTTGTTATTGTAAGTTGTTGGAAAATGTTCTGTGTGTATCTAAGTGATGAGATACTTGC
The DNA here is from genome assembly GCF_030272615.1 of Cryptomeria japonica. Taxonomy (NCBI): domain Eukaryota; kingdom Viridiplantae; phylum Streptophyta; class Pinopsida; order Cupressales; family Cupressaceae; genus Cryptomeria; species Cryptomeria japonica. The sequence continues at coordinate 442,355,142 of NC_081415.1, read as the reverse complement.
TAGACCAGTAAGAGAAAACTGCAGAGTGTGATTGCAGAAGTAGAGGAGCTAAAACGGATCTTCCTCGGCATGTAGTGTTGTTATCAGATCAGAGTTTTTACCTATTGTCTTCTAACCATTTCAACAGTTGGAAAATACCTTTACCGAGTAGCTTTAATAGGCTTACTGTAAATCCTCTAACTAGGTGACTCAAGTTTATTGAGTTCTTTAAATTCTCTAGCAAGGTAATCTTTAACAGGGTTTCAACCTTTAACAGGGTATATAGCCATCCCTTAATCGGGTGATCTTTAACAGGATTGGTTTCTAGCAGAACCTTATTGTAAAGTCTTTAACCAGACTGGCTCCTAATAGAGCGAGCTTCAAAAGAGTTCAAAAAAAAGCTTATGGGTATTCATCCCCACCATGGTTTTTCCCATTTGGGTTTCCATGTGAAAAATTTGCATGTCATGTGTTGTGCATTTTTCATGTGATGATTAAGGGTTCTTTGTTTGAGTGATTATGCATTTATAGTTATTAGGTTATGGTATTACTATTATACCACATGTATATGTTTATGGGTGAAGTTGTTATCAAGTATTTGTTAGGTCCCAGAGACATCTAAGAGGGGAGGGGGTGAATCAGTTGTCAAATAAATTCAAACCAAAAACAACTTAACCAACTTAATGCTTAATACCGGTAAACCAGTTAAGTATGTGGGTAGATAGTTTTTAATGGTTAATTTCTATACCGGTAAAGATTAATGCATGAAACATAAACACAAAGTCATCCACAACACATGACACCAATATTTGTACATGGAAACCCTGTAAGGGAAAAAACCATGGTGGGAAACCTTACCCACAATCAAATGATACTACTACAGATAGTAAGTGTACATAAATGGGGTCTGCACATGCAGAAAGGCCAACAGCCTAGAGCTCACTGCTCAATCACAAAATGGGAGTCACACTGACTATAGTTGGATGGTTAAATCCAATAAGAATGTACTGCATAAAATAGCATCTTCATATGCTGGATTCAGTACTAGTGTAATGTTGATATGCTTTCACAAAAACCTAGCTTCACCTTCAAATGATGTCTAAGTGTATTGCACTGCTTAATCTCGCATATACCTTCACACAATTCTTTTTTGCATTCCACACTTGATCTTACAAATAAGATCTTACCTTTATACCATAACCTAAAACCAATTTTAGTAGGTTGGCTCTACAAGATATTACAATAAAAACATTTTACAAATAATATAATATCCGATGCAATAACCAATTGAACATGTCATCTTAATGCATTTACAACAATAATTAATCATTTCCATAGCATGCCATGCTGATCTGGAAAAGGTAAACCTGCCGGTGTAACCCTAGGTAACCCTAGACCTATTTGCCAGTAAAAGAAAATATGCAAATATGAATATACCAATGATTAATTCATTAAGATAAGATGTCCACACGATGTCTTCAATATTACCAAGTGTCTTCCATATCATTTCAAGTGCTGGTGATCATTATATCCCGTCGGTGAACCATATACCAGTAACTGTGCAATAGTCACTTGCTTGCCAATGAATGCTGTTGGATCTCCAAAGTGCTAGTGTTTTAGTAGGTGTTGACATCAATGAAAAAACCATACCAAAATACCAACAATCTCCCCCTTTGGCATTGATGGCAACACAAGATGGAAAAACCATCAAAGTGCCAAAACAGAAATGCCAAAAACCAACAATCTCCAAAAAGATCATAACTAGAATACAGAGAGTAATAGTCTCTCCTAAACAACAATCTCTCCCCCTGGGAGCAACATGTGTTATCCAAAGTTTCCATACCAATCTCTCCAAAAGATAATGTGTGTTTCCATATATCTCTCCCCCTTTGACATCAAATGCCAAAGTTATAATAAAACCAAGTTCATATACAAAATACCAATCAATTTAATATACCAACTACTCCCCCTGAGAAGTAGCTTCCTCATCAAAGACCAGAGTAAAATATTTGTCTTTTAATTCTGTCGGTTGATGACAATCATCAACTGTCTAAGTCTCTACCGGTGGTGGTATGACTCCAAGGTGATCTCTGAGATATTCAAAAGTCTCCTTAGGCAAAGGTTTTGTGAAATTGTCTGCAAGATGTTCTTTAGTATTCACATAAACCAGTTTTTTCTCTTTTTCTTCAACTTTTTCCCTTAGAAAATTCAGTTTGATAGAAACATGTTTTGTTTTAGAATGTAGTACTGGATTCTTAGATATATCAATTGCTGCAGTGTTATCACAATACATGGTAATAGGTTCCTTGCATTTTACTTTTATGTCTTTCAACATTTGCTTAAGCCATAGTACTTAGTTGCTACTACAACATATTCTGATTCTCCTGTTGATAAAGATGTACAACTCTATTTCTTACTCAATCAAGAAACTAGTCTGTTTCCAAGAAAGAATGCTCCACCGGTGGTGATTTTTCTATCATCCACATCTCTTGCCCAATTTGCATATGTGTATGCACATAATTCAAAGTTTTCATCTCTAGAATACCATAATCCAAGATTTATAGTGCCTTGTAAGTACCGAAAAATCCTTTTTACTGCTGATTCATGATTTTCTCTAGGATTGCTTTGAAATCTAGAAACAATGCATACTGCATTCATAATATCAGGTCTGGTTTGTGTCAAATACAGTAAACCTCCTATCATAGATTTGTATCTAGTTGGATTAACAGGTGCAGATTCATCCCTTTGAGATAATTTGTCATTTGTAGTCATAGGTGTGCTTACCAGTTTAGAGTTCTCCATCCCAAATTTCTTTAGTAACTCTTTCAAGTATTTGGATTGAATCAAGAATATACCTTTATTAGTCCATGAAATCTGCAATCCTAAAAAGACTTTTATTTCTCCAATCATAGACATTTCAAATTCCTATTGCATTTTAGTAGAAAATTCCTTACATAAACCATCTTCTCCTCCAAAGATTATATCATCAACAAATAATTCTATAATCAAGATGTCATCATTAGTTATTTTGTAATATAAATTCTTGTTTGCATTTCCTTTAGTAAAACCAATCTTTAAAAGATACTTATCCAATCTTGCATACCAAGCTCTTGGAGTTTGTTTTAATCCATACAGAACTTTCCTTAACCTGCAAACTAATGAATACTAAGAGGGGGGGTGAATTAGTATGCCAAAAATTACTGCACTAAAACAATTACACAGTCTAAAGATAAACCGGTAAAGCAGTCTAACAGTCAAACCGGTTACCACACATGCAAACCATAATGCGAATAAAGCATTCACCCACAAAAGCAATACAACCATAACACAAGATATTTGACGTGGAAACCCAACTGGGAAAAACCACGGTGAGATAGAACTCACAAGTCACTATCTACAGAATAGAAACTGGACTAGTTAAGGTTAGACCGGTTAAGGTCTTACAATGTTCTTCACCGGAATAGATCCTGTTAAGAATCTCAATCTCTGTTAGGAGATAAGTCCGATTAAAGACTACCTTGTTAGAGGATTTTAGATTCACATGTGTGAACCACCTTGTTAGAGGATTTTACAAAGGCTTTGAGGCCTACCCGGTTAAGGGCTACAGACTTGTCAAAGATGTGAGTAATCAACAAGTGTTTGATCTATCTAATAGCACAAACTACTTGGTTAGATCCAGTATTGCTCATAGCTAATGCATTCCAGCATTACTTTAGTCTTCTCTCTCTCTCACAGTTACAACTTGATCTTCTCAAATAAGATCATTCTCGACTTCCACCTTAAACCCTAGCTCGACATTAACCCTTTTAGCAACAACTTAAAACCCTAGACATGATGTCCTTTTAAAGGAATCTGATTTCATGTCAATCCAATAGGATTACATTACAATTTCCTAGGTTCAATGAATCTATACATACTCAGTAACATGACACAAAAATCACCGTCAATGTGTCAGCACCATCAAACAATCAGTGGATTGGTAACTCATCACAGAGCATTACTGGTTCATACAAAATATCGGTTGCCGGTTTGTCAAAAATGAAGACTGGTAAGAATGTGTTGTGCCACTTTTCTCCCTCATACCACTTGTGATCTACGAACCGCTTGGGGTCAACATGTTGCTTCAGACCGGGAAACACATTCTACAAAATCACTAGTCTAGAGACTAGTATACAATATACTGGTTGGAACAAATACCAGTTGAGCATGAGCTCATACATATAAAGGGGATCTTAATACAAGTGTGTGTCCATCAATGACAATCACAACATAAACAACAAAAATGCTAACACAAACCATATCATTATCATCTGTCAAAGAAAATCCATCAAGTTGTTCAATGTATATTTCCTCTTCAAGATCTCCATTCAAAAATGCACATTTAATATCCATCTGATAAACTTTGTAGTTCTTGTGTGCTGCAAAAGCCAAGAATAATTTGACTGCCTCAATTCTAGCTACCGGTGCAAAGGTTTCATTGTAATCAACTCCTTCTTTCTGAGAATATCCCTTACACACTAGTCTTTCTTTATTTCTGACAACCTTACCATCTTCATTAAGTTTGTTTCTGCATACCCATTTGGTTCCAATTACATTTTTATCTTTAGGTCGGGGAACTAATGTCCAAGTGTTATTTTTCTTAATTTTTTCTAATTCTTCTTCCATAGCTTTAATCCAAAATTTATCTTCACATGCCTCATTAACAAATGATGGTTCAGTTTGAGAAATAAGACATACCTCTTCATTTGCCAATCTTCCTCTTGTCATAACTCCTTTAAATTTATTTCCAATTATCTGATCTTCAAAATGATTCAATCTTACATACCAGGGTGTCTTTGTTTGTTGTTTTTCTTCAATTATTGTGGAATCCTCAGATGGTATCGGGGTAACTAGATCTTCATTCTGTACCAGTGGATTTAGTGTACGTTCATTTGTCACAATTTTTGTTGCCAGTTTAGAGTCTATATACCTTGAAGTTCCTCTGAATTGTTCATCAATTTTTACATTTGTACTCTCAACAATTTTCTGCAATCTCTTGTTAAAACATCTATATGCCTTGCTCTTAGAGGATTAACCAAGAAATATTCCTTCATCACTTCTAAGATAAAATTTGCCAATATACTCATCTCTTCTAATATAACATTTACTTCCAAATATTCTGAAATATTTAAGAGTAGGAGTATTACCAAACCATAGTTCATGAGGGGTCTTACCAGTTTCACCTTTGATGTGAACTTTGTTGAATGTATAGACCGTTGTGTTGACAACTTCTCTCCAATACACATGTGGTAAATTTGCTTATGATAACATACTTCTTGCTGCATCCAAGATAGTTCTATTTTTCCTTTCAACAACTCCATTCTACTATGGTGTCTGAGGTGCTGATAATTGTCTTCTGATTCCATTCACTTCATAGAATGTATTAAAGTCTTTAGATGTGAATTCTCCTCCTTGATTTGATCTTAAGCATTTGATTTTCTTACCGGTTTCATTTTCAATCATTAATTTGAATAGTTTGAACTTTCCAAGTGCTTCTGATTTTTCTCTGAGAAAAGTAACCCAACACATTCTAGAATAGTCATCAATGATTAGCATGAAATATCTATCACCTTGTAAGCTTTTAGTTCTAGCTGGACCACATAAATCAGTGTGAATCAAATCAAGAGCATTATTGGATTTTTCTGGAATACTTTTAAAACTAGCTCTAACTTGTTTTCCAAATTGACATTCCTTACATATTGTATTCTGAGGTTTGACAATTTTAGGTAGATCTCTAACTACCTTAGTAGTACTGATCTTTACCATGCAATCAAAGTTTACATGACATAGTCTCTTATGCCATAACCAACTTTCATCTATATGTGCAATCAAGCATGTCTTTTCACTGTTATTCAAATGAAAGATATTACCTCTAGTTTGATTACCGGTTGCAATTTCCAAACCAGTTCTATTCATGATTTTGCATTTTCCATTTTTAAATTGTAACTGAAATCCTTTCTCAACCAATTGACCAACACTTAAAGATTATGCTTTAATCCTTCAACATAGTAAACATTGTCAGTGTTATGCTTACCATAAAGAGATATTGTACCCATACCTTTTATTGAATAGGCTTTTTCATCTCCAAATCTTACTAAACCTCCATTGTATTCTTGAAAGTTCAAGAACTTACCTTTGTCTCCAGTCATATGATGTGAGCATCCTGAATCAATGATCCATTCATCCTTTACTTCAACTTCAGCTACTAGGGCTTGTTCTACCGGTTGAACAGTAGGTGTCAGTTGATCTTCTGTTGTAGAAACAAAAACTCATCCATTGTCTACCAGATCCTCATCAAAATCATCAGTCACACCTTCATCAGCAATGTAACAAGATTTGTCTTTGTTCTTCTTAAATCTGTATCTTTGATATTCAGGATTAGGCTTGTATGTTCTTCTAGCTTCTTCTCTTAGTCTAGCATGTCTATCAGGGCATCTTGAAGCCATATGACCAATCTTATTGCATTTAAAACATTTAAAGGGTGCTTTACCTTCATACTTACTTCCAATTGGACCTTTAGGCATTTTCCTTGCAAATAGTGATTCAATTTCTTCAATTTCTTCATTTTCTTTCCTGTTTTCTTCAAGTTCTCTTGCATAAAAGGCTTTCCTATGAAATTTGTCAAATGATGGAGCAGATGATGTTGATGCTTTAAAGGCTAAATCTATCTTAATAGTAGCAACAAGACCAAATTCTTCAATTTCAAAAGCTGAAAGTTTCCCAATCAATGTATCCCTATTTACTGATGTATTTGGCATTGTTCTTAACTCATTTATAATAGTAAACTTCAATTTATATGCCAGTGGCAATCCTCTTAAAATTTTTGAAACAATTTCATCCTCACTTAAGGTTCCTCCACAACATTTAATACCCAATACAATTTCATTTACTCTTTCCATAAAAGCAGAAATCCTTTCATCTTCTTCCATTTTCAGATGTTCATACCTGACCCGGAAGCTTTCAAGTTTTGCAATTTTGACTGTGGAATCTCCTTCATTTAGTGTTTCCAAATGATCCCAAATAGCTTTAGCAGTAGACATATCTGATAATCCCATGATTTGTTGATCTGATAATGCACTCAAAAGTGCTTCTCTTGCTTTGCAATCATTTTCCTCATCTTTAGCTAAGGTAGTTGGACTGGGCTGACTAGGTACAACAGTAGTGTAACCTTTCTTTGTAACTTCCCAGTAGTCTTTACCAATACAATTTAGATGTGTCTCCATTTTGATCTTCCATATACCATAGTTGGTTCCATCAAGTTTAGGACTGTAGTTATTAGATCTCTTCAAGTTGTTAAACTTTTGCAAAAGAGGACTAAGCTCTGATACCAATTGTTAGGTCCCGAAGACAACTGAGAGGGGGGGTGAATCAGTTGTCAAATAAATTCAAACCAAAAACAAATTAACCAACTTAATGCTTAATATTGGTAAACCAGTTAAGTATGTCGGTAGATAGTTTTTAACAGTTAATTGCTATACCGGTAAAGATTAATGCATGAAACATAAACACAAAGTCATCCACAACTCATGACACCAATATTTGTACGTGGAAACCCTTTAAGGGGAAAAACCATGGTGGGAAACCTTACCCACAATTAGATGATACTACTGCAGATAGTAAGTGTACATAAATGGGGTTTGCACATGTAGAAAGGACAACAGCCTAGAGCTCACTGCTCAATCACAAAATGGGAGTCACACTAACTACAGTTGGGTGGTTAAATCCAATAAGAATGTACTGCACAAAATAGCATCTTCATATGCTGGATTCAGTACCAGTGTAATACTGATATGCTTTCACAAAAACCTAGCTTCACCTTCAAATGATGTTTGCATGTATTGCACTGCTTAATCTCGCATATACCTTCACACAATTCTTTTTTGCATTCCACACTTGATCTTACAAATAAGATCTTACCTTTATAGCATAACCTAAGACCAATTTTAGTAGGTCGGCTCTACAAGATATTACAATAAAAACATTTTACAAATAATATAATATCCAATGCAATAATTGACTGAACATGTCGGCTTAATGCATTTACAACAATAATTAATCATTTCCATAGTGTGCCATGCTGATCTGGAAAAGATAAACCTGCCAGTGTAACCCTAGGTAACCCTGGACCTATTTACCCGTAAAAGAAAATATGCAAATATGAATATACCAATGATTAATTCATTAAGATAAGATGTCCACATGATGTCTTCAATATTACCAAGTGTCTTCCATATCATTTCAAGTGTCAGTGATCATTATATCCTGTCGGTGAACCATATACCAGTAACTATGCAATAGTTACTTGCTTGCTAGTGAATGTTGTTGGATCTCCAAAGTGCTAGTGTTTTAGTAGGTGTTGACATCAATGACAAAACCATACCAAAATACCAACAGTATTGAATGTATTTGAAGTGTTCAGACTTATCAGTTTATGTTGTCTGAAGTCTTACTGTGTTTAACCAATATTGCCATGGTTAAGTTCTGTAATGAAGACAACCGGTTGGTATTTCTTTAACTTGATAAGTTATTGAGAAAGTTTTTGTCTATATTGCTTCACCCCCCCTCTTAGTACCAGTTAGGGTATATGTTGTTCATCATTCTTCATTAGGCTGGAGCTAATTCTATGGGTAAATTTAGGCCAATAAGCCTTTGTAATTCTTTTTACAAGATAATTTCAAAAGTCCTGACTTCTAGATTGCTAGATGTTCTTCCCCTTGTTATCTCCGAGGAGTAAAAAGGATTTGTCCCAGGTAGGCAAATTTTGGATTCTATAATTGTTGTGCATGAAAATATATTCTCTCTTAATGCTGCAAACAAAGAGGGATTTCTAATCAAGTTGGATTTGGCAAAAGCCTATGATGGGGTTGAATGGAAGGTTCTTTTTAGGATCATGGAGGCCTTTGGATTTGATGAGAAGGTTATTAAAATCACTAAAGAGCTGATATCTACACCAAATTTTTCTATTCTTATTAATGGATCTTCATCCAGATTTTTTAAATCTTCAATGGGACTCAGGCAAGGAGATCCTATCTTGCCTATTCTTTTCACTATTTTAGTGGAATGTTTGAGTAGATTCATTCAAAAGTTAAAAGAGTTTAGGACCATCAGAGGGTTGCAACCCTCTTCTGCTAATTTCTTCTACACACAGATAGTTTGTTGATGATACAATATTGTTGGGATATTCTTCTGTTAGCGAAGCTTCTTCCTTCAAAGGTGCTCTTAGATCTTATTCCCTTTCTACTAGACATCAGGTTAATTGGGAGAAATCTACAATTTACTTCATCAACACCCCCTTGTTGAGGAAGAGGAGGATTGCTAACATAATTGGTTGTAAGATTGAGCTACTCCCCTCTACTTATTTGGGTCTCCCTCTTGGTTTGGCTCCTCCAAACTCTTTCTAGAATTCTTTAATTGATAAGTTCAACAAAAAATTGGCTGCTGGAAAGGCTCTATGTTATCACAAGCTGGTAAGCTTCAGCTTCTTCAAGCCACTCTTTAGAATCTTCCTGTTTATGCTCTTAGTTTGTTTAGTATACCAGTCAAATTTGCATAAGCTTTAGAAAGAATTCAAAAAAGATTTCTTTGGTTTGGTATGGAAGATAAGAAAAGGATTTCTTTGGTTGCCTGGGATAAAGTCTTTTGTCCTAAAAGCAATGGGGGGTTAGGTATTAAATCTCTTAAACCTTTCAACAAAGCTTTGTTAGCCAAACAAATTTGGAGGGCATATAGTATTAAGAGAAATTGGAGTAGGGTGTGGTTTGACAAATACATACATAATCAACCCATTCATTCTCTTCTCTATTATGAAGATATCCTTGTTGGATCTTTTATATGGAATAGTATGATCAAATCTATTAAAGTTGCTAAGGTTGGAGCTGGATGGGTCCTTGGCAAAGGTAACAAAATCAGATTTTGGGAGGATGTCCATCAAAGATGAGCCTTTTTTTAACCAGGATTGCAGCCATTTCATTGAAGATTGTAAAAGGAGGTTTGGTTTTATGGTCTGTAATTATTGGGAGGAGAATAAATGGGTTAGACTTGATGTAGTTTATGCTGGATTTTCTTCGCTCCAGCATGATTTGTTGTCTTTTTCTGTCAGCAAAGATTCTAATGATGTTTTCTTATGGAAGAGTAATCCTAGGGGTAATTTTATTGTTGCCTCTTCTTATAAAAACACTTCTACTCAGGCCTGCAACCCTATATGGACTAAATTTTGGAATAGATTCCTCATTCCTAAAGTTAATATATTTTTTTGGCTTGCAACTCACAACAAGATACTTACCATTTATAACCTGGTTCGAAGAGGATTCATGATTCCTAATAGGTGTGAGTTATGTCAGAAAGAGGTTGAGTCTGTGGATCATTTGTTTATTCATTGTTCGTTTACCTAGGAGATCTGGGGTAAAGTGTGGATGCAATGGAAAGTTGATTGGGTAATGCAAAATAGTTTTAAGGAAGTCCTTTGGCAATGGATTTTCCCTACCAAGCTTCCCATGATTAAGACCCTCTGGTTCTTTGTCCTTCCTATGACCTATTGGCATATTTGGAAGGAGAGAAACAATAGAATTTTTAGGGAGACTAAGTGTTCTTCTTAGGTGGTTTTTGAAAAGATTTGTAGGGCTATTAAAGAAAACATCAATACCATTCACAAAAGTAACAAGTAGTGTAGTTATGTTGACATAACTGATAATGAGAAAAGCATTCTAACTGAATGGAATTTGATACACAAGTTCTAGAAATCTGATATGAAGAGTAGAAGAAATAATGTTGTGTGGAGGTTCCCTCCTCATGATTGGGTTAAGGTGAACTTTGATGATGTAGCTAAAGGAAATCCTAGGAATGCTAGAGGGGGAGGGGTCATCAGAAACTCTTATGGCTTTTGTGTTGCTACGATTGCCTCTCCCTTTGGAGTTCAAAACAACCATGTGGTAGAAGCTCTGGCAATGTTAAAATGTCTTCAGCTTGCTCAAAGATTTAATTTTAAAATAATTTGGCTGGAGGGGGATTCCCTTAATATAATTTAGGCTATTAAAGGTATTAGTTCTCCTTCTTGGAATATCCAAAATATCATTGATAATGCAAAAAATTTGTTAAACACCTATGATAGTGTGATTATCACCCATACCTTTAGGGAAGGTAACAGGGTAGCCGATTTGTTAGCCAATGAGGGGGTCATTTTAGCGAATGATGTTAATTATATTGGGAATCATCATGTAAGAACAGAGTTCGAGAGCAATTATTTAATGAAAGAGTCCATGGTAAATATTAATTTTATTATTATCTTTCTAGGTTTAGACTTCAATCATAGATTTTGGAGTGAGGTGGATTGTCAGTTGATTACCTATCTCAGGTGTTGCACTAATGAGTATCGGTGTGAAGGGCCTTATCATATTAAGTGCTCGGTTAATTTGAATGTTTTAAAAGACTACTTGAAAAACAAGAAAATCACCTTGGTTTTTGATTCCAGTGTCTTTGTTCTTTAGCATTTGGTCAATTTGCATTCCTTTGAGGGTTTCGACTTGAACAACCATCACATTATGGGAGGAAATCTCAACCGTAATGAGCCTACCAGCTATGATAGCTAGAAAGGTGAAAGGAAAATTTGGTGAAGGTTGCACAGATATGGCTTCACCGATTATATGGAGAAATTGCATGGGAGCAAGAAGTCTATTTCCCGTGGTTTTGCCTAGGGCTGGAAAAATAATAAAGTTACTCTATTCGGTCAGACCTGGAAAGTGGATGAAGATTCAGTGGCTGAGGTGACCGGTTTGAAGAAGGATGGCATCAAGTTTTATAGAGACCACAAGTTCTCGGTGGAATCCATCAATAATTTCCCCAAAAATGAAGAAGAAAGGGCTCAGCTCGCCAAAAAGGATAATGCTTCCTATTATCTCTCCAACTAAGTAAAATCTTTTTGGTAGAAAATGTTGAAAATTTTAATGGAGTACCTTATAGTTGATGGTATGTTTTCAAAAGTCTACAATTACCACTTTGTTATCCTTAACCATTTTCGCCATGGATCTAAGATATCGCTGCCCTTCTACTTGGCCTCCTCCCTTAATGATAGTCTGGCTGACCATTCTAAAAAACCTAATTCCTACCCCATTGCTCACCAAGGCCTTATTTTGTTAATATATGAGCATCTTAAGGGTAAAGCTAAGGATAATAGGAATGATCCCTTTGTGGAGAATGCCCATATTTTTGAGGATTATGACGACTCTGATTTTGATGAGGATTCTCCTAATCTTCCTCCTAAAAAGAAATCAAGGGTTAGTGAAAAAGATAAAGAAGACATTAAAGAGAATGTTGGTTTTGAGTAGGAGCAGGAGAAGGAGATGGAAGAAGATGCGGAGAATGACCAGGAGAAGGAGGTTGAGGGTGAGGAAGGGGATGAGCAGAGAGAAGAGGATGTTGAAGAGTTAGAGGTGAAGGATAATCCTTATGTTTCAGATAACAGGGATGATGTTCAACATAACATGGAGGAGGGAAACCCTAGGTCTGAGGATTCTGCCACAAATATGGAGAATGTGAAGTCCATTCTGAATGCTGCTAGAAACAACACTCTGGAAATGGTCAATTTCCAGAAGTGGGTGATTGATAACATCACTAGCATTCAGGAAAAATAGAGAGAGCTGGATTTTAAAATTGAAAATTTGGTTAAGGATATCAACATTAAAGGTAAAGAGGATAATGCGGAGGATATTAGTGATGTAGAGGATGAAAAAGTAATTTTAGACTGGCCGGAAAGTGAGATTATAAAGGGAGATTTGAAGCACCTAGAGGATGTGGTGAGGATTTTCAAAGAAAAGGGTGAGTCTGATAATGGTCTGATAAACAATTGGATTAAAAAGACTGAGAGTAATTTGAGGAAATTCATGGAGCATAGTTTGGTTGTGTTGAAGGTGTCCTCTCAAAACATGAATGCGTTGGTTGCCTTCCTAGAGAAGGATAAGTAGAATAAAGAAACTGTGATTATTGATGATGAGTCGGCTTCTAGTTCTATTCAACACTCCTCCAGACGTAGAATCGAGCAAAATGCAAGTGAGCTGGAGATGAAGACCAAAGGAAATCAACAAATGTAGTAAAATAAAGACCTGAAAGAGGTAGCTAATGCGATGATGATGCTGGTCAAGAATGTGGAAGAGACTATAAAGATTTTCACCTGAAATGTAATTTTGTTTAGGTGTGCCAGTCTCTCACTAGCCTTTAGCTATTCTTTACTTTGGTTGTTGTCTTTTATGTTGTTCTTTTGAATCCTTTCTCTCTTTGTTCTATTTTCTCTAGTTTCTCTATTTCTTCTCCTTTTGTTATGTAAGCAGGTTTTGGGTCCCTTAAAACCTGATTTTCCTTAATAAAAAACATGGCTTCCATATTTGGGGAAGAATAATTGTCTTTTAAAGAGACAACATTCAAATTTCTAAAATCCACACTAAGCCTTATATCCCCATTCTTCTTTCTGATAGGGACCAAGTTGGATACCCATGAAGAATGTCTTATAGGTTTTATAATCCCACCTTCCCTTAACTTGGTTAATTCTTGTTCCATTTTGGTCTCCAAAAGGGGGTTAATAGGTCTTTTCTTCTGTCAAAAAGGCTTAGCATCAGAATGCAGAGGGATTTCATGTTGAAATAAGTCTTATCTATACGCCTTTAGGTCCTCATAGGACCAAGCAAAAACATATTTATAGCCTTTTAATAAGTTAATAGGGTTGGTCCTAATATGGGGAGATAGGTTCTTCCCAATATACACCAACTTAGGGGAATCTTTTGTCCCTAAGTTCACCTCATCCAATTCCTCCAACTTTGTAGATGATGCTTGATGTAAGTGACTATCACTATAATTGAACATACCCTCTAGTTCAACTAATCCCCTAGGTATTTCATTTGTCTCTAATTGCACTATGTCACTTCCAAAAATTGTTTCCTGTTCGTCTAATACCTCAAGTAATGCATTACAATCAATATTTTGACCTTCATAGTCATCTATGCATTGTAAAAATCTAAGAATGTCTTCATCATCCTCAAAAACTTGCCAATTGTACACATTATCTGGGATGGTTGGTCTAGCTTTTCTCTCAATTATTGAGACTCTAGTCAATGTTACATCATCATTCTTTAATGCAACATTAGCTAAAAAATCTGTCATGATGTTCTTAGACCTTTCAATCCAATCAATGGAAAATGTACCAAAGTGTTCAATGACATCCCAAACAACATGCTTGTACCTTTTTAACTTGTCATTTTTAGATGCATATCTTGACCTTATCTGAGACACTACAAGTTTAGATTCTCCATAAACCCTTAACAACTTGATCCCATGTCTTTTAGCAATCTCTAAACCCAATAATAGAGCTTCATACTCAATTGTATTATTTGTACATTGGAATGCTAACAGAAAAGAATACTTGAAGGTAATACCTGATGGGGAAACAAATAGCAGTCCCGCTCCAAACCCTTCCTTAGAGAAAGCTCCATCAAAGTACATCTACCATAGGTCTTCTTCTTATGATTCCAGTTCATTAACAATAGGATCAGTATTCTTTAAATGAGGCTAAATGGGTTCAATCCTGAAGTTATCAAGATCCACATCAATTGTGCAATTAAGCATGTTTGGGTCTATTTTTTCAATAACCACTGGGGCACGTGGTTCTCTATACAATTTTATAGAATTTCCATTCACTGGGATAGTTGCATATGACAAATCTAGCTGAAGATGTCCTCCAACAGCAATAGCCCACTGCCTAGATAGAATCATGTCATAATGTGGCTTGGTGTCTGTAACAATTACATCCATTTTATAAGCTACTATTTTTACTTCTACATCTCTCATAGTACCCACAACAACACTTCTCTATTATCCATGGCATAACATCTTCCATATGAAGTGTGTACTAACAAACCTAGCTCCTTCATCACCCCATAAGGCATCGCATTAGCAGCTTCACTAGAATCTATCATGCAATTTTTTATCAATCTGTTATTTACTAATAGTGTGACATATAAGGGATCTATCTGAGATGGTTCCTGATTAATAGTGGTGCCCACATAAAATTTTGGGACTCCTTATTCTTGATCCTTCTCATCCTTTGCATTTCCCTTTTCAAAAGAAACATCTCCATCTGATATACTTGAAATCAAAGAAAAAGCAGCCTCTCTATGTTCCTTTATTTTCAATAGCTCTATCAAAGGTACTAAAAATTTCATATGTGTTAAAGCTTGAGTCATATAAAAAACAATGTTAACATTAGACTCAACATGAGTTTTAACCTTTTCTGCCTTCTGGTGACATGTTCTCTTGTCACCAGTGGTTTCTACCTTACATCCAGTTGTATCAACAATACCAGATTTCACTGAACTACTTGACTGATCACCTTTAGCCTGATTATCTTTGACAAAAGTTTTGTTCTCAGTGGACCTCTTAGAAGAATTTTCTTTAGAAAACAAAGAACCAGACATACCTTGACTTTCATCATCTTTGTTGCTTCTCAGATTATAATTATGCTTAGCTTTAGCTATTGTAGCCTTAGTGAGATTCTTGACTTCCTCCTCACTAGGCCTTCTAAGGTAAATCTCTTGATCTTCTATTGTGACTACATTCAAAGTGGGATGCCAATCAATTATCAATTGCTCCTGGAAATTTGCATTGCTTCTTAAGACACTATATTCACTTGCTTCATCCTCTAAAGACTCACAGTCAATTTCTACAGTATACTCAAACATATTAACTACAGGTTCATCCTCACTTCTCATGGATTCATTTAGAGCTTGAGTCACATCACACTGATAGGGGGAATGTGGCCCATCACATGCCATACACCATAGGGTATTTTCCATATTATGTGTGTTTCCTCCCTTCAAAGGATCAAGGGTATTCTTATTTTGTGTGCCTTTTGATCTATCTTGCACAGGTTTGCCATCTTTCCATGAGTGTTATATGGCATATCATGCAATCTAGCAAGTTTGTCTTTCTAGTTGTAGTGGGGCCTCTTAGGCTTACTTACTTTAGTAGTAAGATCCTTGACAACAGTCATTAATTTTTCTATCTCATCCTCTTCTTTGGAGGATTTATTTTGTTGTCGTTTTTGTTCTTGCCACAATCTTCCATTAGTCCTTCTTCCCACTTTACTCGATGCTTTTCTATTACTCTCTACATTGATTGCAATTCTAAAAGCATCCCTCAAGCTATGTGTGTTCTTATCTCTAAGAATGTAAGCCATTTTGGGGTCGAATGCATAGTAGTAGGTAGTCAGACACACATTTTCATCTAGCTGCATTACTTGAAAAAACCTATGCATTGCCTTTTGAAACCTTGCATTAAAATTTGTGATGACTTCATCATCAGATTTCTTGATGTTGTTAAATTCATTGAGCATGAAGCTCACATTTGTCTTATCTACATATTTCTCTTGAAAGAAATTTTTGAATTCCTCCCAAGAACCTATACTATCTACAGGCAACCCTCTATACCAATCTCTAGCATCCCCAATCAAGGATTGCACAAACAACTTCATGATGACATCATCATGTGCAATTTCATAGTCATTAATCATGTCACCAAAAGTTTTCAGATGCTCTTCAGCACTAACAACATTATTCCCAACAAACTTCTGGACATTATCCCTCATTTCAATAGGGACATGGTTTGGATATCCGGGAATTCCATCAAAATACAATGACCTATACAACTCAACATTTATCGGTCTCCTTTGAAATTGATTTCCAATAAATTTGTTTCTAGTATTCACCCTTGGGCCTGATCCACCAACTCTCGGATTTTGATGGCTTTGATTATAGGGTAATCCATGACTAGCTTGATTTGCTGGAACTGTACTTAGAGGGATAGAAAAATTATTTGGGGCATTATTATTAGATTGGTTAACGGGTAGGATAGCATTCATTTTCATCATTGGTTGAGTGTTCAAAAGAGAGGCATAAGTATGCTGGGATGTAGGATTACTATGATCTACAGGTGGGAAAGTTGTAGGAGGATCTTTCAAGCATCATATCTTTCTCCTAAATTCAGCATTAAGTGCTTCTATTTCAGCTTTCTCTAACTCCCTTTGCAGTCTTCATTTTCTTTCCTTATCCTTTCTACCTCAATCTCATGCAACATCATTCCCTGGGGTCCTTCTGCACTTCCAGACACTATACCCATAGATCTATTCTCCACTACTTTCTATTTTCCTTTGTCAATAACATGTCTAGCAGGTTGGGGATCAATGTGAACCTCCCTACTAGGTTGTGGTACAACTTTAAGTGCAGAAACAATTTTTGGATCAAGGATTTCCCTAATAACGTGACCTTGCTCTTTACTCCTAGGTTCCTCTTGGGCAAACAACTCAAGCTCTGCAATATGTCTTAATAACCTATCTCTATCAATGAGTTTGGGTTTGGTTTCATTCTCCTTTTCCTTTTCTTTCTTTTTTCTTATGGCAATCAATTGATGTACTCTCTGATTTAGTACCTCAATCTCCTGAGACACTTCATCTTGGTCTGGCAAAGTTTCCTCTGAATCAGACACATTTAACTGGTCCATATCAATCAGGCTAATATTTCGTTCCATAGTTTTGGGAATGGAATTGGCTCTATTACTTGTACTATGCCTATCTCTGCCAAAAATGCTGGCATTATACAATCTTTGGTGAAAGGTTTGGATATCATTATTAGTACTAAACAGGCCAGCATGAAAAACCATAATATCATGGTCAGAGTCATGAGAAGAGGCATTGGACCTTTCATATACGGGACATTCAGAAGACTTACCCATTTGATTACTCTTTTGTTTCCATGACTGACTTGACTGATCAGGAATAACAGTTCCTCTCCAACACTTCTTGACTGGTTTAGGTAACCCTTCATGCAACTTCTCTTGAGGGTTTTTCTTCATATAAGACCTAGTATTCCTTCTCCTATTCATCTTGCTAACCTTGTGAAGTGACTTATTTTTTCTAAAAGAACACTATTTTTTTTTTACTTCAGAGTCACCACCCAATATCTTGGGAATAAATATATAATTTAATGCAGTGAATCACTTACAAGACACCTAAGAATGAAATAGTTGATCTTTTAGAAAATAACAGAATAGTATTCTAAGATGCTATGAGATTGATCAAGGATTTTATTTAGAAAGATAAACTAAATAATTTTCAGACTTAAACCAAGGGAACCTGATTTCAACACTTTTATGCAATAAATACATAGATCTGCAGTATAAGACATATCTTATTTGACTTTCCCTAGCAGAGTTTCCATTTTTGTTGTTCTCCGTTTTGAAAACTTTTGTTTCTTCTCTTTAAAAGTGAAAATTACCGTCTTTGTGCTGCAATGGAAGAGAACAACAAAAGTTTGAAATAAAGACAACAATATGAGGTTCTAGAATTAGGAAACCTCCTACACTTTAAGCTTACAAAAGCTCGGGTAGGTGAACCCTTTTAAAGACTATTTTCTCACAAAAATAGTAAATGGTTTGTAGAAAACCAGTGTAAATTCCTGCAAACTTTCCTTATTGACCACAACAACTAAACCTAAATGGAAAGTTGATTTGACGTTTGAAAAGGATCACCAAATGAACCCAAAAACCCAATGGGTAAACCAGTACCTTATCTGGGAAATAGAGTCATCTATAATAGAATGCAACTTGACAAGAGAAACTAATACACAAATAAAAAAATTCTTGATCTATCAACTTTGAATGCCTGACATATACAGAGTCCTAATCTGCACTAGGCTTCATCATCCAATCCACACCAAGAGTACTGATATCAATGACTTTGTTCAAAGTATTTTATATTTTTCTCCTTAAGAAAAAGACTCAGAACAACTTCATTAGATGCCTAACAAATCATTCAAATGAGCAATTCTTGATTACTTAAATGAAATAAACACTAGTACAGTGACATAGGGACAATGCAAATCTAGATTTTAATTCTTTGGATTGTATATTTCATTCCTATATCAGAACATTACAAGTACTTCATATTTGACTAAGAAATTGCTAAGACAAAGGCCTGTATTAATTTTGCCAGAGTTTAGCTACAAAAATTTTGTGTCCCTTTTTCTAGGTAGCCTTGGTATCCTTTTATAGAAATCAGGATGCAACAAGCTTTGGACCACCTAGAAGAAAAATCTTACCCTAACAGTCATTTAATGCAAAATTAACATATCCATGCCATTGCAGTTGAGGGAGAAATCTAACATTCCTTCTGGGATGCGTGCATCATTAATTCACTAGACATTCACTTAGAAAATGGCCGAAAGGGTAGACTCCTATTACCCAAAAATGGTTGCAACAACTGACAACTTCATAATGCTGGTGGATCATCTTGTGCCAGAGCATTGATGAGTTCTTATCACAAAGCGGTGCACCATTTCATTCTTTGCATATCTCCCTACAGATCTCCTAGGTACCTCTCACCAACCCATTTTCATCTTGAAGCAATGTCATATGCAACTTGCATAGCTCTACCGATATTTCTTTTGAATATTTAAAATTCTTTGGCGCCAACAGATCAAGAGGCCATCCCTCTGAGAACTTTTCCTTTAGTCACCAAGTTGTGGCCTTTAAAGTTTAGATCTATTTCCATTGCGGTATAGAGACAACCATTTGATCATGGGAAACTAACAAGTCTTTTAACTTTCTTGAGTAATTCGCTTAGAAATAGGTCCCACCACCTGGTCTTTGGCTGTTTAAAAACTTAACCGCTACTGCACTTGGCCTATAGAAAATCCAATCTTTCTGACTAAAGAATAAACCTTGAGATCCTGAGGTTTCTATCCCAAAAATACTTTCCGTGGGTTGCACTTGACTGCAGAATGCGATTCCTTGGATCGAGAGCTTTCTAACAATATATAACACTTATATATCAGGCAAAAAATAAATCCCTCAGCCACCAATGTTTGAGCAAGTCAGTCGTTTAATTTTCTGCCTGTTCACCATAGTCAAAAATTATATTTTAAATCTTTGAAATTCCCGCATAGACATCTGCCATGCATCTTCATCACATGGAATCTTTTGGTTCATTTCAGGGCCCTTATCCTTCCACCTCAGCACCACCTGGGTTCACTGCCGGAATGAAACTCTTTGTTTCTTCCTCAGCTTGCTTGTTTTTTATTTCCTTTGGACTGCTCTCCTTCTTTATCGGGCCCCACCACTTAGTTGCCAAGTCACATGGGATATTTGGTGAGCACTTTCACATTGTGACATGGTGAGAACCGTTAGATCATCTCGCCCAGCTATCAGATCTCCTTAACCTACTTGGACTTTAGCCTCTTTGAATGGCTCTTGCCTATGCCACGGTGTCACCACTTGGCATCTCTAGATTCACTCTGAGATCTTCATGGACTCCACTTGTCTAGTCAGGCCTACCACTTGTCAACCACTGGTTCATCACCTAACCCACCTGGACCACCAAGTCATCTCCACCAGGCCCACCACCTCCTTTGGCATGTTCGGTATCAACCTTTTGGCCAAACTGCCTCTTTGGCTAGCCACCATTTGTCACATTTTCATCAATGCCTTCACCTTTCAATGGAATTGGTTAATGTTTCTTTGATGTGTCCTTGTCGATGGAACTGAGAATTCGGTGAACTTCTTTCACATCTCATCGACACCTTAGTTTCATCGAAACCCTTCATTTCGATGAAACTGATGCCTTCGATGACTCCACTTTGAGATCTATCAAAACCATGGTCTGCTCGATATACACCTTGACGATATGCCACCTGTCGCAACGTAGCACCCTTTGATTGGCTCTAGATCTTACAACTAGGCACCACCTTTCGCGAGGGTATTCATTTCGGGCTCTCCACTAACCACCATAATGAATCACCTACCTTAACCACATGCATTATTTGCCGGCTATGATTCACTGCTACTGATTTGTCACTAAGTCATAGGCAATATCTGGCAAGCATTTTTACATTGCGACATAGCAACAGCCCTTGGATCCATCTTGATCACCATTGATTTTTGTTGATCTACTCGACTCTTAGCCCCTCTGAGCGGCTACATCCTATGCCACGGTGTCACCACGTGTCCGCCACTTGTTAGCTGCATGTCACTATGTGGCACCTCATGATTTTCTCAATGCTTACCTCGGTGCCACCTATTCTTCCATCTCATTAGTCGCCAAGTCATGGTCATTAATAGTTGATCACCTTCACATGGTGGTATAGCGATGGTCGTGGATCTGCATTCAACCTGCTTGCTATTTAACTTGCCCTTTCACTGCAAAATTTAAAGCGCTTTGAGATGCATGCAGGTGGGCCACAACTTTTGAGCTACCACTTGCCAAAATCCTTTAAGCTTTGACACTATGAATGTGTGCAGCTTTATTTTTAAATACTAAAATGATCCTCCCCACCACCAATGTGGGATAAATGGTTTGCCTTAGCCCTTTCGATTGAGTCATTGGGATAGTCTAAAAACCTGACTTCCGAACTTCTTGGACTCACTGCACTCTGCACCTTTCTTATGGGTCCCACCACTTAGTTGCCAAGTCACGACAAATAACCATCAAGCACTTTTGGGTTGAGGTATAGTGACAGCTGCGAGATCAACAAGAACCTGCTCGATCTTTTGGAAGCCTGATAGAGACATAGAAAAAGACTTAAGACAGGCAAAATTAAAACTTATCAGAACCCACCCAAGCCTAGACTTAAAAGGGGGCCCATCTTGACGACACACAAACCCTTCTGCTTAAGTGGAAAAGGGCAACGAGAAAATACCTTGGATAAAATGAAAGGGACATGTTGAACTGTGAACCTTGAACTGATTTGCAAATGGTTCAAAATAGACATAACGCATTCTCACTTGCTTATTAAAAAATATTACAAACCCACGACACAAGCAGGAGAAGCGGTTGAACCTTGAACCTTGAACCAAAAAGGCTCAAGGGTTCAAGTTCAACATGAATTACAATAATGCACAACAAAGGTTCAATTTTTCTAAATGTTTTCATGGTAAAACAAAAACCCTAAACCCTTAGAATTTTATAGGTCCCAACACACCTATCATATGATGAGAGAAATCATTGTCAATTACCCATTCATCTTTCTCCTCAACTTTAGTAATTAAATCTTTCTCTTTATTAGTGTAGTTTATAGAATCTGTAGTTACAAGATCATCTTCCTTGATAGATATGAACACAAATTCATCTCTTTAATTACCCTTATCCGATTCATCATCTGTGACAACTTCATCAACACCATAATAACACTTCTTCTAATATTTAGGCTTATATGGCTTAAATATCTTCTTAGGATTTCTATCTCTTTCTAGACACCTTGATGCAAAACGTCCTATCTTATTACATGAAAAAAATTTAAGAGATGATTTCTGTTCATACTTACCAACACCTTTAGGCAATCTTCTGGCAATAAGTGCTTCAAGCTCCTCAAGCTCTCTTTCTTCATATTCCATCTCTTTCATCTCTTTCTCATATCTAGATACTTTGTAGAACTTTCTCCTAGATCATATCTCTACTTCCTTAAAATAGTAGCTTTGAATGCCATCTCAAAAGCAACAAGTTTTCCAACCAACATATCTCTTGTCACATTTTTCACAGTCTAGATCTCATCAATAGCAACAGCTTTATGCTTGTAAGTAGGAGGCAAGAATCTTAACAATTTAGCAACAATCTCAGACTCTTCAAGGACTCCATCGACACATTTGATTCTGCACACAAGCTCATTCACTTTTTGCATAAAAGAGGTAATATTCCCATCTTCACCCATCTTCAGGTTCTCATACTTTCCTTTGAAGCTCTACAACTTAGCAACTTTCACATGACTATCACCTTCATTCAAGGTCTCCAACTTTACCTAGATTTCATGAGCGGTTTCAAGATCCATCACATTAGTCATTTTAGAATCTGACAAGGCACTCAACAATGTTTCCTTAGCTCTAATATTGTATTATGCTTCTTTCAACTCATTAGGAGTAGAAGGACCATTCTAAGGGACATTATAGACATTCTTATTGATCTTCCAATATTTTTCTCCAGTTCATCTTAGATGTACTTGCATCCAGATCTTCCAAAGAGTGTAGTTCATTCCATCAAATCTCAGACTATCCTTCTTGAAAGAAAAGGTTTCCATCCTAGATCTCCTCAAGTGGTCAAGTTTATTCCAGAGGATCTAGCTCTAATACCAATTGTTGGAAACAATGCAATAAACTAAGAGGGGGGGGGGGGGGGTGAATCAGTTTGCACCAAAACTTTAGCAACTTAAACCATAAAATAGATTTGATAATTAACAGTTAACGATTGAAACAACACCACATCAATAACACACATAACACCAATATTTTTGACATGGAAAACCCAGTTAAGAGAAAAACCATGATGGGAACCTACCCACAATGAGATAATACGTTGTTAGGAGTAAATGTGAATATTACAATGCAAATGAAAATGCATTCAAGCACACTACCTAGAGCTCACTGCTCAAAATAAGAAACCCAAAAAGGCTACAACCTTAAGGGAAGGTTCACTGACTTACCAAAACATTCAGACTACAATCCAGATCATATGAGCTATGAAAATAGCATCTCCATATGCTTGAGTATAGTTTTGGTTAAGCACACAATTTTCTCTGCAACACTTCTCTTTTTCTTCATACTCATGAAAGATCAAATCACTTGTTCACACATCCAACTCGATCATTCACTTGCATATACAATGCAGACACTCGCAGACTTACATCTTACATGATATATTACATATATTTATACAAGTCATCAACCTATATTTCAAGGTCAGCTAAACCCTCAAGATAAATTCTAAAATAATATCCTCACATGCTACAACAATACATGTAGACCAAAACAATGTCAGCTAAGACATAGTCTGGACCCAAATCAATATCACAAACATGAAACACCTCCAACAATCATAGCTTAATCATTTGCAATATGCTACAACTACCAAGAATATTGCATAACATGAAGAACATCACCCGAGAAGAAAAATATTTAGTAACACACACAATAATCAATGCAGACCACCAATACACATAGAACATGATCAACATAAATTTATAAGCAACATGAATTACATCACAACAACCGCAACAACTCGAAGCATCATAATCATCATCATCTCTCTACCAGAGCTCAAGAACATCAACATAACTGATGGTCAAACTGAAAGATTCACTTGTAGATATCAAAATCATGAACCAAAATAACCGAGGACACACATCAACATCCAAAAAATATTCCACACATCTACAACCAAAGATATAGCAATTTCAAAGCAATACAAAGCACAAACCAGAATACTGGATAACACAAACAACTACATAACATCCTCAATATTGGATCTCATAACTCTATCAAATCATCATACAGACCTCTGCAAATGGGAATGAACCATCTACATACAATATACTATAAACCCTTTAAACCACATCAGCTCATCTGCAATACACAGACTAAAGCAACTCATCTAATCAAACTGCAACACTGGAATACCTAGAAAATTGTCCAACAATCAACAATCTCCACATATGTCACATATGTTGACATCAATGACAACACATCAATGACAACATATTAGCCAATATGCAACAATATTTTCTTATCATGTAGAATTGTGAATTTACATAGATTGATGCATTGTTATGTACATAGGTACTCTTGTATTCCTTGGTATGCTCATGTATATGTTGCGATCTTTTATATTCATTTTGTGTCTTCAATATGTATTATGTGTGTATTGGACTGGTGTCAAATATGGGTCAAAAGAGAAGGGTGAGTTTTCAGAGAGGTTTAAGTCTCTACTTTAGCTCATTTAATAATAGTCAGCCTAAAATATCTTTGTCCAAAGTTTTATTGATCCCTTAGTAAATGCTTGCTAAGTAAATCATTTCATTTTCACTATCTTCCATATCTTAGTGTTGTTACAATAGCATCATAGATTCTAAATACACTAAGTTACACTAGATTCCATCCCCTATCAGTTTCGAGTCTCTAGGCATCCTCATGTAGGGTCGACAGTTCTTTGTGTCAGAAAGATATCGAAGGAAGTGTAAATGGTTTGTAGTTGCGTAGTAAAGTGCCTTGGCAGTGTTCTCACCCGTGTTGCAAGTATAGGAGATAGATGTTGAGATTCCCTATTAGGATGATATTCAACTTTGTATTATATATTCTTTGTAAATTGACCTTATGGTCTCTTGTAACTAAAGTAATTTTCTTATGATTTACAAATCTCTTGGCTTATGTAATTTAATTTTTATGTCGAATTGTAACTTATTATATATATTTAGCATAATTAGACAAGTTGTTTCTAATTAATGACTAATTGTGTGTAATAATTTGTGTATTTTGTTATTTTAATAATATGTATGTCCCTACTGTTGGCAATATTGCATTATAACAGACAATGAAAGATTGTTGGCATTTCATAAGGATATTGAGAAGGTTGTTGATGATTATGGATATAACTGATTAAAGATGTTTACCGTCTTGATATTATTATTTTGTCATTGATGTCAAGAAATTGATTTTCTAATTCAGTATGATGCTGCCATATCTTGAGAAGTATGATTTAAATGAGTATAAAGATGTCGGTAAAAGACACAAGAAAGCATATGATGAATAAGGGGATGAATAAGGTATTCAATGGGCAACTACTACCGAGTCAGACAATGATGAGATCATGATGTTTAGATTGTTTTAACATCATACATATGTTGTAAATTGTAAAGGTTAATACTATACTATGTTACCAAGCAAAGAACCTAGTCGGTAAACCCTAAGGTTATTGCTATCGATTAATGAAGGCAGAATGTCTACCGAGTGAAGTTTAGTATTCACCGAGTTATAACTAAGTTGTTACCAATTTGTAACTGAGCTATAACAGAATACATTAAATGGTTGCATGCGTTATTTAATGAAAGAAGCTGATGAGCTGGAACTAATTAAATGATTGGTGAGCCATGGCTGAAGTTTGTTAATGAATCTAAGGCAATGGAAAGTCGGCATGAAGATCTACAGTGCAGATTGAACCGCAATACCCTAGCACAAGTTCCAAGGCAGGGTAAAACATTTTCAGATTGAAAGATGCATTGAACCTAGACAAGATTGAAGACCTGATGGCTATGATTGATCATGGGAAATGTGATCAAGGAGATTAAGTGGTTACCTAATTGTTTATAAATAGGAAACTACTGATAAACAAGGTATGTGGGCAAGTGTATGCACAGGGATGCTACATAGTGATTACCAAGCATAGAAGCTTGAAGACCTATTAGAATAATAGAGTATAGAAGCCCAACAGATAGACAAGATTAGTTCTATGTCTAGATTGTATTGAACAAATAGGAATCTGCTTTAGCATTTTAGATGTGAAGTTGCAGATAGATTTTTATTACTATTATTTTGAGAAAGTGACACAAAATCTCTTAACTGAGTGGACTTAATAGTCTTATTTGTAAAACCCTCTAGCAAGGTGACATTCTGATTGAGTGTTTGAAATCCTTTAACAAGGTCACTTCTAACAAGGTGAAGATCCTAATAGATCTGAGGGAAATCCCTTAACCGGGTCACATCTAACAATGTGTTTGTAATCTTTAACATGATTTGCTTTTAACTGAGCATACTCTAGAAGAGTATATTTCTTAGTGGGTCCGAAATCCCACAGTGGTTTTTCCCTATTTGGGTTTCCACATTAAATCTGGTGTTATGAGGTTTATGATGTTTATATGCTTTTGAGTCTGCATGTTTGATAGTTTTGGTTATATTACTGGTATGTATGTTACCGAGGTTGAATCTGATGTTTTTATCGATGATTAAGTTTGTATGATTCACCCCCCCCCTCTCATCTTATTGGCTATTGGATCTATACTTATATTAAGTATCAGAACTATCAATTGGTATTAGAGCTTTGGACTCTGGAAGGAAAAGTTTAAAGGCACTTGAGTTAAAGATCCAAAGAAGTATAAGAAGGATGCACTGAAGCTGAACAAGTCAAATTTCTCTACATGGCAGAAAAGGATGAAGCTGCATCTATCAGGTGTTGGAGAATATGTTGTATACTATCTAGAGAATTATTTTGTTACACCGAGCACCTATCCATTGACTATGGAGGAGATAAAGGCAAAACAAGAACATATTCAAGCAATGATTGAAATAACATCTGCATTGACTGACTCAGAGTTTAATGATCTAGAAGGCTGCAATGATGTAAAGGCAATGTGGGATAAGCTCATATCAGTATATGGAGGAGATGAACATGTTCAAAGAGCAAAAGTAGATAGTCTAAGAGGACAACTTGAATCTATGAGGATGAATGAAGCTGAGAACATAACTCAGTACAGTACAAAACTAGAGGAGATTGTCAATCAAATCAAAGGAGCAGGTGGAACTATTGAAGAAAAGGATATAACAAGTAAGTTGTTGAGAACCCTTCTACCATCTTATACAATCCAAGTCTCTGCAATCAATGAATTAAGGTTTGTACCTAATATGCCAATTTCTTTAGATGCTACTATTGGTAAGCTACATGCATTTGAGTTAAGTAATTTTGATAACAGTGGATCTTCGGTAAATAAAGTTGAATCTGCATTTAGCTCTTTTCATCTTGATGAATCTAATGATTACAATGAAAGAAAGTATAAGTACTCTGAAGGAGATCACAGTGGAGCAAGTAAAAGATTTTGCAAGAACATGGAAGAAGTGCACAAATTGTATGAGGAAATTAGAAAGCAAGAAGAGTTTGAAGCACTACTAGCCAAAAGGTTACCGAGAGGCAAAGGTAAGTATAAAGGAAAACTACCTTTGAAATGTTTCAATTGTGATAAAATAGGACATATGGCTTCTAACTATCCTAACAAAGATTTTACTGAAAAGAGAGATTACCAAGATGATAGACAGAAAGATAATCATTACAGAGGACACCGAGACTTCAAAAGAAGAGATAGAAAGACATGGTTAATAGCTGACGAGGAAGCCAATGATGATAAATCAGATGAAACAGATATAGAGGAAGTAGTTTATGTGGCTATCAAAGATGGATCAGATGAAGAAAGGTATGAAGAAAAAGCCCTAATATCTAACATAAACACTAATGATTCTTGGATTATAGATAGTGGATGCTCACATCATATGATAGGAGATAAACAAAAGTTTGTTATATTAGAAGATTATGATGGAGGCTATGTTTATTGGGTTGAAGGTTTGAAATACAATTTGTTGAGTGTAGCACAGCTAAACAACACAGGTTACCGAATAGAATTTCAGAAAGGAATTGTCAAAGTTCATGACAAGAATGGAAAGTTAGCTGCTACCGGGACACAAACAAAAGGTAACACATTTCACCTTGACTCAACTCGTAACAAGTGTTTGTATGCAAAGATAGATGATACCTGGTTATGGCATAAAAGGTTTTGTCATGTCAATTTTGATAATCTGATCAAAATAAGCAAGAAGCATCGAGTAAGAGGTCTACCGAGTCTTGAAAAACATGAGAATGCTATATGCCGAGGATGCCAAATGGGTAAGATGACAAGATCAAGCTTTACAAGTAAGTCTTACACTTATAAGGGAATTTTAGATCTAGTGCACACTGATCTTTGTGGTCCTAAGAAAGTTCAAAGTTATTATGGTGATAAATATTTCATATTATTTGTGGATGACTATTCAAGGATGATGTCAGTAATGTTTTTAAAAGAAAAATCAGAAGCTTTTCAAATGTTTAAATGGTATAAGGAAAGAGTTGAAAATGAAATAGGAAGACAACTAAAATGTCTTAGATCAGATAGAGGAGGAGAGTTCACATCTGATGAGTTCAATTTATTTTGCAATGATCATGGTATTAAAAGAAAAGTCTCTGCACCGAGAACTCCACAGTAGAATGGAATAGCTGAGAGAAGAAACAGATCTATTGTGGATTGTGCTAGAACACTGATGATTGAAAAGAAGGTGCCACAAACATTTTGGAGAGAAGCAATAAGCACAATAGTTTACACCTTGAACTGAGTACAATTGAAGAAAGGTAGTTTGAAGACACCATATGAAATTTGGTATGATAAGAAACCTAATGTAAGTTATTTAAAAATCTTTGGAAGTAGATGCTATGTTCACAAAGATGATATAAATGGCAAGTTTGATTAGAAAAGTGAAGAAGGAACATTTCTAGGTTATTCTTCTAGAAGCAGAGCATTTAAATGTCTAATCAAATCATCTAACAAAATAGTACAAAGTGCAAATGTGAAAATTGATGAATTTGCAGAAAGAAATGGTGAAGGAAATTTCAAGGAACCAGAAGACTATGATGAATTTGTCTATGTTCAACCGAGAAGTCTTACCAAGAAGACTATTGAAGAAAATGAAGAGAATATCCAGTTATCAAGTGATGAAGCAGATCATACAGAGCCTACCGAGCCTGTATTAGCCAAGTATGTCAGAAGACATCATGCACCAAGTTAGATTATAGGAGATAAGGATGATCCAGTGATGACAAGGAACAAACTAAGACTGAACACATGTTTGATATCTGAATTTGAACCGAGAATAGTGAAAGAGGCATTTAACAGTGAAGATTGGGTAAATGCTATGACATAAGAGATTGATCAAATCAAGAAGAATGACACATGGACACTAATCCCAAGACCAAAGGACAAAAATGTAATCGGTACAAAGTGGATTTTTAGAAACAAGCTAAATGAAAAAGGAGAGGTCATTCAAAACAAAGCAAGACTAGTTTGCAAAGGTTATGCTCAAGAAGAAGGAATTGATTATGGTGAAACTTTTGCACCTGTTGCTAGACTGGAAGGAGTAAGAACATTGTTGTCCTATGCTGCTTTCAAAAACTTCAAGGTATATCAAATGGATGTCAAATCTGCATTTCTGAATGGAATATTAGAAGAAGAAGTTTTTATTGAACAACCTGAAGGATTTGTTGAAGACAATAATAAAGATCGGGTATGTAAATTGAACAAAGCTTTATATGGTTTAAAACAAGCACCTAGAGCATGGTATGAAAGATTGCACTCTTATTTGATCAAGATTGGTTTTATAAGGACAAGTGAGAACAACAACATGTACATGAAGAATGATGAAAATGGAATACTGATCTCAGCCATATTTGTTGATGATATTATATTTTGTGGAAATGGCTCTTTATGCAAGAACTTTGGAAATGAAATGAGCAAAGAATTTGAGATGTCATTAATCGCTGAGATAAAGTATTTTATAGGTTTATAGATACTGCAAATGAAAAATGAGATTTTCATTACTCAATCCAAGTACATAAAGGAAATCTTGAAGAAATTTGGAATGGAGGATTCAAAACTAGTAAGTACTCCTATGTCCACCAACTGTAAATTGTCAAAGAATGATGAATCTGCATCTATTGATGAGACACTTTACCGATGCATGATTGGAAAGCTACAATATGTTGTTCACAGCAAACCAGACATAGCACATGCAGTAGGTATAGTTACAAGATTCTCTGCAGATCCTAAGGAAACACATATTAAAACAATCAAAAGAATTTTTAGATACTTGAAAGGCACTAAGGATTATGGCTTAGTATATCAGAAAGGAAATGATTTTGATTTAAAAGTTTATACTAATGCTAATTGGGCAGGCACCATTGATGATAGAAAAAGTACAAGTGGAGGAGCTTTCTTTTTAGGAGAAAGACTAGTGAGTTGGCTTAGCAAGAAACAAGGACGTGTTTCACAATCAATAGCAGAAGCTGAATACGTTGCTGCAGCACTGAATTGTACCAGCATTGCATGGATCAAAAAACTATTGGAAGGTATAAATGAGAAAGTTACCGAGCCAATAACTATATTATGTGACAATACTAGTGCCATTAATATTTCAAAAAATCCTATTATGCACTCTAAGACAAAGCACATCTCTATCAAATATCATTATCTTAGAGAAGAAGCTCAAGAGAAGAAAGTAGTGTTGGAGTATGTTAGCACAAAGGAACAAATAGCAAATATCTTCACCAAGCCACTACCAAGGGACACTTATGAATATCTCAGAAGTAAGTTAGGGGTCCTGCCCCTATCTTCTACTCATTGATCGAGTTTGGTGAAACCATCAATACGATGACTCTATTGAATATCTTTTAGGAGTTGATGCTGCATTACACACTTTAGGATGTTTTCTAAAGGTGTACAGCAAATATTATAGGAAATTATAGGGAACAAGAATTAAAGTCAAAATGCTCTGATCGAGACTCAGTTAATACACAATAGCAGGAAATCACTTCATACAGAAAGAAATTATGTTTTAAGTTCTTTACTTTTTGGCATTGTTGTCAAAGGGGGAGAAGACTAATATCAGGGGAGAAGAATATCAGGGGAGAAGACTAAGAGAAAACTGAGCAGACTATAGATTGGAAACAAGACTAAAGAAAAGAGGAGAAGTCTAATGTATGGGGGAGAGAATTTCAGCATTTCAGAATCACAACAATCCAAATCTTTTTAAGGTCAAATCAATTGGTTTTTCCATCAATGCCAAAGGGGGATATTGTTGGCAATATTGCATTATAATAGATAATGAAAGATTGTTGGCATTTCATAAGGATATTGAGAAGGTTGTTGATGATTATGGATATAACTGATTAAAGATGTTTACTATCTTCATATTATTATTTTATCATTGATGTCAAGAAATTGATTTTCTAATTCAGTATGATGTTGCCATATCTTGAGAAGTATGATTTAAAAGAGTATAAAGATGTCGGTAAAAGATACAAGAAAGCATATGATGAATAAGGGGATGAATAAGGTATTCAATGGGCAACTACTACCAAGTCAGAAAATAATGAGATCGTGATGTTTAGATTGTTTTAACATCATACATAAGTTGTAAATTGTAAAGGTTAATACTATACTATGTTACCAAGCAAAGAACCTAGTTGGTAAACCCTAAGGAACCTAGTCGGTAAACCCTAAGGTTAATGCTATTGGTTAATGGAGGAGGAATGTCTACCGAGTGAAGTTTAGTATTCACCGAGTTATAATCAAGTTTTTACTGATTTGTAACCGAGATATAACATAATGCATTAAATGGTTTCATGCATTATTTAATGAAGGAAGCTGATGAGCTAGAACTAATTAAATGATTGGTGAGTCGTGGATGAAGTTTGTTAATGAATCTAAGGCAATGGAAAGTTGGCATGAAGATCTACAGTGCAAATTGAACCGCAATACCCTGGCACAAGTTCCAAGAAATGTATGCAAGTTCCAAGGTAGGGTAAAATGTTTTCAGATCAAAAGATGCATTGAACCTAGACAAGATTTAAGATCTGATGGCTATGATTGATCATGGGAAATGTGATCAAGGAGATTAATCGGTTACCTAATTGTTTATAAATAGGAAACTATTGATAAACAAGGTATGTGGGCAAGTGTATGCACAGGGATGCTGCATAGTGATTACCAAGCACAGAAGCTTGAAGACCTGTTAGAATAACAGAGTATAGAAGCCGAGCAGATAGACAAGATTAGTTCTATGTCTATATTGTATTGAACAAATAGGAATCTGCTTTAGCATTTTAGATGTGAAGTTGCAGATAGATTTTTATTACTGTTATTTTGAGAAAGTGACAGAAAATCTCTTAACCGAGTGGACTTAACAGTCTTATTTGTAAAACCCTCTAGCAAGGTGACATTCTAATTGAGTGTTTGAAATCCTTTAACAAGGTCACTTCTAACAAGGTGAAGATCCTAACAGATCTTAGGGAAATCCCTTAACTAGGTCACATCTAGCAATGTGTTTGTAATCTTTAACAGGATTTGCTTTTAACCAAGCATACTCTAGAAGAGTATATTTCTTAGTGGGTCCAAAATCCCACAGTGGTTTTTCCCTATTTGGGTTTCCACTTTAAATCTGGTGTTATGAGGTTTATGATGTTTATATGCTTTTGAGTTTGCATGTTTGACAGTTTTGTTTATATTACTGATATATATGTTACCGAGGTTGAATCTGATGTTTTTATGGATGATTAAGTTTGTATGATTCACCCCCCCCTCTCATCTTATTGGCTATTGGATTTGTACTTATATTAAGTATCAGAATTATCACCTACATGTAAGTTCCTCTCTTCAACTTTCTCACAAACTTTGTTTCCATTTCATCAAGGCTCTCATGATTTGAATATTCATCTAAAGCTTTTTTAGCTTTAAATTTTGTCTCAGTTCTTTCTTTATCTTTACTAAACTTCCTCATATCAAACATAGTCAAAGTACCATATAGTGTTCTCTGGTGAATTTAGAGAGATCATAAGTTTCTTTAATAGCTGATATTTTGTCACTGTAACATTCTAGTAAAGTCCTCATGATATTTTCTATCATATATTTATCATCCAAGGTTCTGCCAAGATCTTTGATCTTATTTACTACACTATCAGCCTTCTAAAAATAGCTTGTTATGTCTTCACCTTCTTCCATCTTCAAGTTCTCATATCTTCCTTTAGCAGTCTACATCTTAGCTAGCGTAACTCTATCATTTCCTTCATAAATGTTTTCCAATCTTTCCCAAACTTCATAAGCAGTATATAATGCAACAACCTTCACCAATTCAATTTTAGATAGGACACTAAACATAGCATGCCTTACTCATTCATTCTCTTCATAGTCTTCAATCTCATCTGAGGTAGTAGGACCATTTTTTCGGCATCACATACTTCATGTCCATAGCTTTCCAAGTCTTGTAACTTAGAGAAATCATATATCCTCTCATCTTTACTCTCCAAAAACTATAATCGAATCCTTCAAAGGTAGAAATAATCAATTTATGTTCCGTCAGAATCTTCCTCGAGTGGTTAGTCTCACTTTTTAGGAACCAAAGCTCTAATACCAATTGTTGAATATCCCAAACAACTAAGAGAGAGGGTGATTCAGTTGTATCAATTAAAATCTTTTACTTATTCTATAGAAATAAATATAGTAAACAATCTTCTGATTACTTAATCAAAAATAGATATAAGTATGAAAGAGCACACACATGAAACATACACATGAACACCAAATATACATGGAAAACCCAAGAAGAAAAAACCATGAAGAATGCTAATTCTGAATTATGAAACACATGTTAGGGTTAAACCGGTTAAGGTGACTTTTACAAAGGGTGGCTCACTTCTAGAATGCTCACTGTAGGTGGGCTCACTACTCAACTACAACTACCAGAAAAAGGTGGTCTCACTACCTGAAAGAAGAAGAAGGAAAAATAAAGAATCCACCAATGAAGCATAACCGCCACAACGCTGCAATGCTGAAAGAAACCTTTGGCTCACTACCTTCGATATCAAAAAACAACAACAAACAATCACACTACTCAACCACAACTTCACATAATCTTGCACACGTTTGCATAAAAAATAGATATTATTTAATCCACTTGCTTCTATATGTTCTTCATTATGATCATCCTTTATTTATATTGATCTTTGAAATAAAAATTTCCCAAGTTAGCCAAAAAACAATTCATAAGAACACAATTTGAAATAGGTCTACACTAAAAATTCTTGTGGTGGAAAGGAATGAGAAGTGGACCAGAACATGATGCACTACATTAATCAAAATAATGCCTTATCCATATGCCACAATCACTAGAGGAAAAAAATAGAAACATTCAAGGTCAACCAAACCTAGAATGAACATATCCACAATCACAACTCTAAAGCACAACATCACGTCTTGAAACAGGATAACAAAGATACAAACATGAATAGCCTATACCCAAAATATTATCATCAGAACCATGAATGTGGAGAATCATGGAACTCTACAAATACTGTCAAATATATTCATCACTGAACAAGCTTCCAAAGCATGACTTTTAGGGCACCAAATCAAAAGCATGACATCCCAAAGAAACTTCCAACAACATACCAAAACCTCATGACTACAACTACAACATATCAAAAATATGGAGCATAAACCAATGACTAACACACCATCAACTTCACATTTGCAACAAGTTTTGCATCTTATCCTATTCTTCTTTATAAGGTTTCGCTATTCTCTTTTAGGGGTTGAGATGTCCTTTCTTTAATAGAATGGTGTATCTCTTATGATTAATCTCTCCTTAGCGGAGTATGTGATCCATCATTTAATTTTCTCTTTCTCATTGAAGATTACTTCTTCTTTAGAGTTGCATTTACATATCTTAATGTCTTTTCTTGAATTGAATATTCCTTCATGTGAGTGTATTATGCATTTTCTTATGTCTAATCTATCCTTAGAGGTTGTGTAAATCTTCTCATTGTCCCTATGCTTGGGGTCATTGATCTTTCTTATCCTTTCTAAGGATCCACTTTTCCTTTGTTGAGTAATATTTGTTCATGATTTGATGTCATTCCTTGTATGAAGTTTTTGTTTTCTCAAGGATTCTCTCTTATGCAAGAGGTGTGTGTCCTTGGCTACAACCTCTTTTTCACTTGGCAATATTTATCTATCATAATCTTACCCCTCAGATGTTAGACAATTCAGATAACCAAAAGACAACTAAGACTACTAGAAGAAGCATTAGCAACTAAAACTTTAATACCGCAACCCAAAACAATAATACCGGAATAGCAGTTAATCCAATCAAGAATAAATAATAATCATAGAATAAAAGCCATCCACACAACACCAAGATTTGTACGTGGAAAACCCGATAAAGGGAAAAACCGCTATGGGATGCCTACCTATAGTCAAATAATACATCTGCAGGTAAGTATGTGAATTACAATGAAGGGGCCTACACTTGCAGGAAGGCCAAAAGCCTAGAGCACACTGATCATCACAAAAGGAGCCTCACTGACTACATATAAATCCAAACTACCATCTAGAGAAGTGTTTGAACTGCAAAAGGTAGCATCTCCTATTCTTGAGTACAGTTCTAGTTAAGCTCAATACTGGAGGAATAAATCCTCTTACACAAACCCAATTCAATCTCCAATGATCAACCAAATCCTTTGCCTGAATGATATTACATTATTCGCACATTATATTCCTTGACCATGACCTATTACAATAACCATGATGATCTACAATGAGATCTTACATCTTATTTATACAAACCCTCGACCATAAACAATCAGGTCAGCCACCAGACAATAAAAAAATCACATAATTACAAACCATGTTGGCCTTAGACCAAACAAATAATATCTAACACATAAGACATCCCAAAAATACAACAATAGGTCCTATCCACACGTTACATTAATGTCGGCCCACAACCTAGATCAACCGGGACCAAGTATAGGTCCACACGCTTTAGAAATGATTTCCAAATGCCAAGTCTCAAACATGATAACCAACAACATCATGAAAATCTATCAGAAGCTGCACCAACACCAATTATGAATGCATCAAAGATCTCCACCAAAAGCTTTGTCGGTGAAACACTCATCGGAACCAGAAACCAATCTTCTAAGCAAACAAAATAGCATCCAATAATCAGACCAAAACCAACTGACCAAATATGAGTGTAAGCATTATGAACAAGCTAATTCCATCACCAAATTATATTGGAGTATACCAGATCATGTCGGATCCAAGTTAACCAAAAACTTCTCATCCTACTGGGACCACAAGGGTGTTGATAAAGCATCCAAACATCTAGTGTTGGCATCAATGACAAAACATTAATGCAACACATAATCAATTCCACCAAATGGCCAACTATCTCCCCCTTTGGCATTGATGGCAACACTAGATGTGAAAAACATCTAAGTACCAGGAAATGCCAAACAAGTCTCCCCCTGTGGAAGACAACCAACAATCTCCTGCATATAGCTCTGAATATCAATATCTCTCTCTCTTTGAATAATATCTCTGTAAAGTTCTGAATTTCATTTTCACATCACTATCTCTCCCCCTTTGACATCAATGCCAGAAATTTGACAGAAATATCAAAGCAAAAATATAAGCCTCTGAATCTCAAAGCTGACTAGTCCCCCTGAGCAGTAGCATCCCACATTAGTGCCAGAATAATAGTATCTCTGATAATGTATGCCGAACTGATGCCAAACCGCATCAATCAAGTCTTTTCCAGAGGGGCAGAAACCCCCAATCTATCTCTCAGGCACTCAAATGATTCCTTGGATAAAGGTTTAGTGAAAATATCTACAATCTGTTCTTTATTGTTCACATAAACCAGTTTAACTTCATTTTCTTCCACCTTCTCCTTCAAAAAGTTATACTTGATAGATATGTGCTTTTTATTAGAATGAAATATCAGATTCTTTGATATATCAATAGTAGCAAAGTTATCATAGTGAATAACTATCAGTGCATCACAATCCACCTTTATATCCTTCAATATTTGTTTCATCCATAAAACTTGTGTACAGTTAGTAGCAACAACAACATACTCAGCTTCAGCAATAGATAAAGAAGTACATGATTGTTTCTTATTGATCCATGAAACCAACTTCTTTCCAAGAAAGAAAGCTCCACCGGAAGTACTTTTCTTGTCATCAACATCTCCTGCCCAGTCAACATCTATATATGCACATAAAGTAAAGTTATTATCCTTAGGGTACCATAAGCCATATTCTGATGTACCTTGCAAGTATCTAAAAATCCTTTTCAGCACCATCTCATGCTTTTCTCTAGGATCACTCTGAAATCTTGAAAAATTACAAACAACATTCATAATGTTAGGCCTAGTCTGAGTCAAATAAAGTAGACCTCCAATCATAGATTTGTATCTTGTAGGGTTTACCGGTATATTTCCTTGTCAATTTCTCACTTGTAACCATAGGTGTACTTACCGGCTTAGAATCTCCCATACCAAATTTCTTCAACAATTCTTTAGCATATTTAATTTGACAGATAAAAATACCTTTGTCAGTATGAGTAATCTGCAAACCTAAGAAAAATCTCATCTCACCAATCATAGACATCTCAAATTATTTCTCCATATTTTTAGAAAATTCTATGCATAGTTTATCTTCACCTCCAAAAGTAATGTCATCAAAAAATACTTCAACAATCAGTATATCATCATTAGTGATTATATAATATAAATTATTGTCATCATCACCTTTAGTAAAATCAAGCTTCAAAAGATATTTATCCAACCTTGCATACCAGGCTCTAGGTGTTTGTTTCAATCCATATAAAAATTTCCTTAACCTGTTAACTATAACAACATCATCTAATAGTGAAAACCCATCAAGTTGCTTAATATAAACTTCCTCGTCAATATCCTCATTCAAAAATTCACATTTAACATCCATCTGATAAACCTTGTAGTTTTTATAAGCAACATAGACAAGAAATAATCTTACATCTTCAATCCTAGCTACCGATGCAAAATGTTATCCATAATCAATTCCTTCCTTCTAAGAAGATCCTTTACAAACCAATCTAACCTTATTCCTTATAACTTGACCATCCTCATTCAATTTATTCCTAAAAACCCATTTAGTTCCAATAACATTTTTATTTTTAGGCTGTGGAACCAAAGTCTGTGTTATTTTTCTCAATCTTATCTAATTCTTCTTCCATAGCTTTTAAACAAAATTCATCTTTATATGCCTCAATTACTGATACTGGTTCAACTTGTGAAATTAAACATACCTCATTAGTTGCCAGTATTCTTCTTGTCATCACTACATTGCTCTTATCCCCAATGATTTGATCTTCATAATGATTCATTCTCACATACCTAGGAGTCTTCTGACTCTTTGTTCCTCTTTCCTGTTCTTCTATTACTATAGAATTCTTTGATGTTTCCAGAGTAAATGGTTCAACTCTCTATTATGGTAAAGGTTCTACCGGTTCAGATATAATCATTTCCACTGTCGGTTCCTTCTCATAAACTCTGATTTGACTTTTGCTTAGCTCATCTACTTTGACATTAGCACTCTCCAAAATTCTCTGTAGTCTCTTGTTATAACATCTATATGCTTTTCTTTCATTATAATAACCAAGAAATATGACTTTATCACATCTAGGACAAAATTTCCCAATAGTATCATCTCTCTTGATATAACATTTACTACCAAAAATTCTGAAATACTTAATTGTAGCTGTATTGCCAAACTATAGTTCATAAGGTGTCTTACCCGTTTCTCTTTTGATATGTACTTTGTTGAATGTATAAACCATTGTACTCACTGCTTCTCTCCAATAGATATGAGGTGTAATAACCTAAAAATGGTCATCTAAACCATGAGCCCCTAATCTCGACAACATCACCAAGGTCCTAACCAAAGGCAATTAAATAAATCTTGAGCACACAATTAATTCTAAAATCATCAAATGTCACATGGGAAAATTAATCAATCGATATTAATTAAATATTTATTTAATTAATTAAATCATTCCAAGTAAATCATTTTAAACAATTAT
Organism: Cryptomeria japonica; assembly: GCF_030272615.1. Classification (NCBI taxonomy): domain Eukaryota; kingdom Viridiplantae; phylum Streptophyta; class Pinopsida; order Cupressales; family Cupressaceae; genus Cryptomeria; species Cryptomeria japonica. The sequence goes on along the minus strand of NC_081415.1, from coordinate 442,315,804 downwards.
CCTATTTATTTTAATTAAATATCCTAGCATATTTAATTAAATAAATCAATTTGCCATTAAATCATCAAAAAGAGGAATTAATTTGAAAAATAAATAAAAATTTCCATAAATCTTCAAAAAAGGAAACAAATCAAGAAAGAGGAATTGGAAATTATGAGCACAAATCTTCAAAAAAGGAAATAAATCAAAAAAGGAATTAACTGACCAAAAAAGAATTAAAATTTGAGAAAAGAAATCAATTGGAGATAATCTTGAAAAAAAAAAGTTAAAAATTGATGAATAATCTCAAAAAAAGCAATTAAAACAATTAAATATTAAAATTGAATGAAATAGAGAATAAATCAGTTTTTTCTTGATTTTATCTTAATTTTAGTTCAATTTCCTTTAAAACTGAGAAATGCATCCAATCACATCAATTCACCTGGATTGTGCTTCCTCTTGGAAAATCTTGACCACTCATCATCATTTGATCTCAGCGTTTGGTTTCTTTCTGAATTTTCTATAAATTTAGGCTCTCATCTCTCATTCAAAAATCCTAGAGAATATATTGTTATTATGCTGATTTTGCTCTAGGTTCATTGATAATGTTGCATACATATTTAGATCATTTATCTCATTTATTGCTTAAATCTTGTTAGATTAATCTTGCATCCATCTAGCATTAATATCATGCTCATATAGATTAAAATCCTTCGTCTTGGTGTTCTCTAGTCACTGGATTGCTTATACAAATCTGAGAGCAATCTTATACTTGCATATTTTAGAAGGCAATGGGTCCATTTGTTATGGTTTTCATATTCATGTTTATATTTGTCTAACCATGCATGTAATGACTTGATTGAAGTGTTGTGTATTGCAGATACAGATACAAGTCCACTTTTCACACACACATTTTTGGTGCCCACCGTGGGACTCGAACCCACAACTACAAGATTTCTTTTGTTTCTTGAACAAATTTAATGTTTGGTTTTTATAACTAATAAACATGCATTAAATTTGCAAATAAAAATCTTTCTTTTTGTTTGTTCTTCTATGACAGTCAAAAATGGTCTCGGTTTGGAAGACATAACTTTTTATTGAACTGTTGGATCTAAACTAATTTTTGATATCTTGTTTAAAACCAAGTTTTCTACAGGTTCACCAAAGGTATTTCCCTAATGATTTTGGGTTTGAAAGCTATGATTGACAGAGTGCACGACTATCATTTTACGTATTCTTTTGTGATAGTCACAAATGGTCTTGGTTCGGAGGGCATAACTTTTTATCGAACCATTGGATCCAAACAAAATTTTAATATGTTGTGTAAAACTAAGTTTTTCACATTTCCACGAAAGCGATTCTCCAAATTTATGTCTGGTTGAAAAGTTATAAATGACAGAGTGCAGTACTATCAAAACTGTCATAACTAGGATAGTCATAAAAAATGGAAATTCTTGATAGATTAGTTTAATTTACAATTTGCATGCTATAATATTCATTTGATGATTTTTTTAATGTTATTTTGGCAACTAATTTTGGGCTTTTAATGTTTTAGGATGCTTGTCAAAGAATCTATCAATCAAACATACGTCTGCCAAAGAATCAAGAAGAAAATGACTACTGACATATTGGTTTTGTAGGTTGCCTAAGGAGAATCGACTAAACATTGTGTATTCATTTAGTATTTTCTTAGGCACTTAGATTCTTATCTAGTTAAAGAACAAATCTATCTTTCATGTTTTCAGAAAAATCTAAGAGGTAGGAGAGTATGCTCTTGTCTTTTATAGACAATCAAAAATCTAGACCCTCGAATCTTTTTTCTAAGTTTTGAGATTTGTGTACCTTTAGCGGGCTTGTCATAGTGGGAAAAAGTAATCACCTTGTGAGAACGACCCAAGTGAGTATAGCTAGACCTAAGCATTCCAACTCACTATAATAAATAGGCCTATGGTGATTAAAGTCTTAGAGGATGGGATTATTTGAGTTTTCTCTTTGAGATCTCTCATATCGAGCATTTTGTAGGGCCTCGCAGTCTCAATCATGTTTACGTGACTACAACTTATTTCAGTACCTTATCAAGCTATAGGCCTCAATCATGCTTGTGTGACTTCAAGGGGTAATTTCAAATAGAATTCCTAGCTAAGAACTATAAGATTAGAAGCTACCTGATTCACCTCTGAAAGGTTGATAATCTTTGTGCAAGAGAGATAGTAACTCTCCCAAGATACTTGCATTATCGTGCCCCCATTAGCATTTGGAGTCGGCTAATACAACATTGAGAATCCATTGCATGAGACTCAATGGCCAAATTTTGATTAGCTATTGGGTGTGTACCTAAGTTAGCAAGCAAAGGTTTTCTTCTCTTAGCCAACTTCCATAGGGTTAGCGTGTTGTGATTGACTTATTATATATCTTGCATGTTTTCTATGTTTTCATCCCTGAAACTAAAACTGGAATACCAAAATTGGAGAAAACAAGAAACAACTCAGTGATCAAAAACTATGTTCGTGTCCAAACTGGTCTCTGTCAGTCATTGAAACATCAGCCCTTATAAAAAACTAGTCTCTGTCAGTCATTGAAACATCAGTCCTTATAAAAAATAGTAGTCGTCAATCATTGAAACTCTATCTATCAAAATCTCATCTCTGTCTAATCCTTCGTTGTATGAATTCCTGAGCTTGTCAGTCAAAATTGCCCATATCAGTCTACAATGAGCATAAAATTGGTTATCGTAATTCAAAGCATAAACAACCTTGATAGTGTACTCCTGTCATTGCGTTGCACGATTTTGTCGATCATCTCTCAACTAGTTCAAACAACATCTTATCAAACCTAGGTTAACTTAGATAACATCTTACATAGGATAGATCATTCCTGAAACCAGACCAGATCTTAGTTACTTCTCCTAAATCATTATGTTAAACAAACTACTAGCTACAATTTGATCTTGACTTCTGCAACACATTTAACTCTCGGTCCTGTCTGTTGTAAATGCCCATTCAAACCAAAATCTCTTCTAATTTTTTTGACAAAAGTAAGAATCTCATGAATACCTTAGCTCCAATTCCCATGGATACCTTTTCTCAAATACTTCAAGATATCAAGAAAGAAATATATGACATGGAAATCCAACAAAACAAATCAAAGACTCCATTTGAAAAACAAATGCATGCTATCAAGAGTGAGAAACTTCAAGGAATGCTAAAACAATTATATGATTTGACAATCAGATACCAACAAATAATTGACGATCAAAAGCCAAATCTCAAACAAGATCACAAAACACCTTCACCAAGACAAAAAGACATCTATTCCCTAGATAGAAAGTTTACACCTTTGGGGCAATCTATTGAGTCATCTTTGGAAGAGCTTATTAAGAACAATCTTGTCATATTGCCTAAAAAGACCACATGGGGATGTGCAATTTTGATTAGTTATTATGTATATCATAGGCATAACAAACATAAGACTTCAATGTGTATGAAATTAAAACATAAGATTCAAGATCTCCTTGATGATGGTGTCATTGAAATTGAAGATCCCAATGACTTACCTAAAGAAAAAGAAGGAACTACTTCTAAGCATAATCAAAATCATGAACCTATGTCTAGCAAGGCTCCATATGTAGCCTCCATCCCTTCCATGATGCCTTCATCTCCTAAAACTTCTCAGCAACAATCCATACCATCTCCTTCAAACAATGAAAATCCTCATGTTGACCTTCAAGGGCTATCTCCTATGGAAATCCAAGTTAATGTCAATATTGATACAAGTTCCTATAAAGATTTAAAAATCCCAGATCCTATTCCATCATACACTTCAATTCCAAACGTACCCACTCCAGAGAGTCCCACTAAAAATGCTTCCCCATCATGCAAAAATATGGAGACCTTCCAAGAATCCCCTATGCCTATGCAAAATCCTATCCCTTCCTTGGAAGCGACTCCATGTCAAGAGGATAACCTAAAAAATGAAGAAACAAGTCCTATCATAAATCAAGATCAAGACACCAAAACTCCTCAATCCCATCTAATGATTGAAACAAATCCTATTTCACTAGAATCCCATGATGATCCCATTATACCTTTCCATTTCTTCTGAGATGACTCACTTCTATCTCAAGAGCAAAGCATCCTTCCAAATCCCGTTCCTAATCCACTTCCTAAGCAAGATCATGATGCCTCTTCCACCTTTTCAAATGATCCTATTCAAAATAAAGAGTCAAACACCCTTCCTACTCTATCCAATGGTCATCTTCCATGTCATGATCAAAGTATCCCTTCATCTCCTTGTCATAATCCTTCATGTTCAGCTCAAGGATCCATCATGCCTACAAATCCCCTTACTGATCCTATCATTCCTTACATTCTACCTCCATCTCATAATGGACTCATGACTCCTTTCCAAAGCAAAGTGTATCCTACAAGTCAAAATATTTATAAAGGAAAAGGGGTAGATCTCCACAAGAAAGAACCCCTCCATATTAAAGAAAGTGTTAAAAGTCATGGCCTCAGGGACATTTCTCAAGATGCTGGTATCTCTCATAAATCCTGCATTTATCTAGTTAAATCCAAATACACGTCTTTCCCTTCATTGCTTCCATCCATTCTAGGTCCCTATATCCCTCCATCCCTTATGCGGGATCAACAAAGGCACACATCTTTGAGTAGCTTACATCCATCTAAATGACCTCCATATAATTCCTATCTATCCATGCATCTCCCTCCAAGCAATTTGGATGTCAAGCATAAAATTCATAAGTCAAGCAATCGACATGTATTCATTGATCAACATATCCCATCTAATTGACATGTCAAAACAAAGAAAAATATGATCCAAAAAGAAAAAGGAAAATACAAAATTCCACAAAGGCCCTCAAAGAAAGAAGAAAATTCAAAACTTATATGGGTTCCTAAGGAACTTGTACAAGCAATGCACTCTAAGGAACTACAAAATCATTAAAAATTAAAAACCATGTGGATCCCTAAGCGGCTACTTGAAGCACAAAAGTCTCAAGAAAAATCAAAATTGGTATCCAAAATTGTTGTTCCTCCATCCAAACCTTCTGAGTCTATTTCTCCATCACCTCCTTCATCCATTTTGGGTTCTTATGCCCCAAAATATGTAACCTTTCCTCCATCCAAATCTCAAAATCTAAGATTCACTTCTCCTCCATATGTCCACCATCCCTCAAGGCATGTGCCAATGTTGATCTTTCCATCATTTCCATCTATCCATACACAATTCTTCCAACATCCCATCCATTATCCAACACCTCTTTCTCACCCTTCCATCCCTCTTATCCAATCCTTTGCATAAATCCTTGCCCTAGTTTCATTTCATTATCCTGCCAACATCTTTGAGCATACCTTCATAGCCATGGTCTATTGCAACTCGTATTCCAAGCGTACCATCCAAAGAAGTGAGACATTGGGGTCCTTCTTCCATCCCCTGTCATGCCTCCATTATCTTCCAAAAAGAAGAAGAAAAAATGATGAAAAAGTGAAAGAAAAAAATATCAGAAAAAAAAGTAAAGAGAAATAATTTTGTCCACGAGTGAAAACCACTTCTTGTGGCACCTTGGGCAAGTACCATGATGAAAACCTAGAAAATAGGCATCATGCGTAATCCATTATCCTTTTGTACTTTACACTGGGGGCAAGTTCCATCCATGTACATCCATCTATTATCCTTCTTCCTCCATTATCCTTTATCCTCCATTATCCCTCATTCGCTCTATCTACATTCATATCCATTTTCCACCATTGATCTTGACAAGGTTAAGGATCATTTTAGGCTTCATGTGTCCTATCTATTACACTTGATCCAGACCCTTTTAGCTCCCATCCATTGCTTGCTGATGGGATGGTGTTAGGGATTGACTAGCCTAGTCTATGCTCTTGGATCCTTCCCTTGGATCACCTGGTGTTCTCTTCACACCCTAGGGTCTCTAGGACTTCCCTTGCTTGAAGAATCCCCTGACCTTGCCCAATCCACCCACCAATAAGTTGCAATGCTGCTCCTAAGGTCTCACCTACTCATGAGACTCAAAACCCCTTACTATGGCTAATAAGGGCTTGGATTGACCTACTGCTTCCTAGGTCTTAGCAAGGTTAGGTCAGGTCTATTTCATAGTTTTTCCACCCATTCATGTGCCCCCAAGAGGTTTCAAGGTTCCAGCCCCTCTACCGATTTCATTATTTTGTGTTTTTGCCTACAAAATAGGGCTACAAGGATTTTGACTAATTAGGCCTCCTACCTAGTTCTCTAGGGATCCCTCTCACAAACGATGCACAAACTACCCAAAATCACAAAATGGAATACCATTAATTTGGCAAGGGCTCAAGGATTTCTCTAGTTTTGGGCCTCCAAGTGGCCATACAGTGCCTTGGGCGAATTTTGGGGTTTTCAAGGGTTTTGTGAGGGTTTTATGGTCTGCCTGGGTCACAATGTATGTTTTGTGTTTTAGCCACCTTGTCTAGATTGGTAGAGGCTCCTCCTTCACACCAATGTTTCTTCACACACTCCTCTACACCTCCTCCAAAGGGTGCACTCTCCTCTGACCAACCTTGCTCTCCAAGACCTCTGCAACTTAACCCTTCCTAGTCGGGCACTATTTAGTCTCGCCTAGGATTGGGTCTTTTGATGGCCTCCCTACATTTTCAAGGGCCCTAATTACTTTGCAGTATAGTACAAGGTCTACACTCTTATTCCCCATGGTTTCATGGTGGCTCCATAATGGGGAATGGAGTCATGGTTCCATTTGCACAAACCAGTCCAAAACTGGATAGTGAGAAGACAACTTACAAGATATTTACGAGCACACCACACTTACAAACCAAAACCTAATCTAATTTCTCAAATTGAAATTATTTACACCATAGAAGACACTCCACATAGTTTTGCATGTAAATCAATCCATTGTCAATCTTCCTTTACTCCATTTGTGTCGACTAGCAACAAAATTTCAGTCTTAGTCAGGTCACTTTGCTTGGGTCGTACAATGTCTGACATCCAACCCATTAACTTAAGGTTTGGAAATACTTATACTACCCTCTCCTCAGTCTGTGTGCCCATATTAGGGTTGTCCATGCTACATTAAGCATTTTGACCTCATGGTGGAAAAGTTGCTTGACAACTTTTAAAAGTTGTCATGCAACTTTTGCAACTTTTGAGCAACTTTCCTAATGTTGCTTTTCTTGACTCCTAGACCCACATTAGGCAAACCTAAGGACACCACCATGCTATGAAGGACGCCTATACACCTCAAAGACACACATGCCCTCTATTTTCAAGAAAATCTCAATTTTTGACTCATGACCCTAAGACCTCAACTAGGACCCTAACTAGGACCAATGAGCACATGGCTCTTTATTTTATATACAATGGCTTCAAAAGAAGCATAAAACCAAAAAAACAAAGAAGGAGGAAGAGCTTGGAAGGGTTCTCCTGCACCATACTTCCCCTCTGCACTCAACTAAGAAATCAAAGAAGAGATGAGAGTCGGGTCTATGCCAGGTGTCTTGAACCTGCTCTCTTCAACCCAGGTAGCTTCAGACTTAGGCTGACCTGCCCACTTTACCAAGTGTTCCATGTAGACCCTGTGTCTAGTGGACTTCTTTACTCTAGATTCCAAGATCTCCTTTGCTATAGGCTTCTTCACCTGTGGTAAGACATTAACGTCTAGGTCCTGTAGCACCTTGGCTTGGTTTTCCTTTTGCCCTGCTATTTCACCCTTGTACATGATCAGGTCAGCTACATTAAAGACTAGTGATATAGCCAAATCTGAAGGTAGTTCAACCTTGTAAGCATTCTCCCCATACTTTGATAGAATTCTAAAAGGTCCTACCCTCTTCATTTGCAGTTTGGTAGGCTTACCACTTTGCATCCTAGCTTTGCTCAAATGGACCATCACAAAGTCACCCACCTTGAATTGAACCTCTCTCCTTTTCTCATCCATTTTGGCCTTCAGTTTTTGAGTGGATTCAAGGATGAGTTTCTTAACTTTCTCTTGGACTTCCTTGATGGTTTAGGTGAGGTCCTCTACTTTCCCACTCTTCATCTCCATGGTACCAAGGTCTCTCAACTCATATACTCCTCTTGGATGTCTACCATAGACAACCTCAAAAGGACTTCTATGAGTGGTCCTATTCACACTGTCATTATATGCATACTCTGCTTGAGGAATGATTAGGTCCCATGTCTACCCATATTCCTTAGTTAAACACCTCAACAAGTTGCCTAGCACCCTATTGATGACTTCAGTTTGACCATCAGTTTGTGGATGGTAAGCTGAGCTAAAGGAGAGATTAGTTCCAAGTCTCCTCCATAATGTTTGCCAAAAATGGCCCATGAACTTGTTGTCCCTGTCTGAAACAATTCTTAAAGCGAGTCCATGAATCCTAACAATCTCCTTAAAGAAGAGATGTGCAACATAGCTAGCATCATGTGTAGTTTTACATGGAATGAAATGGCTCATCTTGGAAAATCTATCTACTACCACATAGATACTATCCATACCTATCTTTGTCTTGGGAATTCCTACTACAAATTCCATGCTTATACATTCCCAAGGCCTATTTGGGACCGGCAATGGTTGATAGAGACCAACATTGCTTGATCCTCCTTTTGCTCTTTGGCACACCACATTGTTCTACATATCTTTTCACATCTCTTGGCAACTTTGGCCAATAGTAGTACCTCTGTACTAAATCCAAGGTTTTGCTGACTCCAAAGTGTCCACTTAAATTGCCATTGTGTTTCTCTTGGATGAGGTTTTCCCTCATGGATCCTCTTGGTACACACAACTGATTACCTTTGAACAAGAGACCATTTTTGAGAGTGTAATCTGCATACTCACCATGGAAATGGTTCTCAAACTCCTTGCAAACCTTGTAAGCTGATGAGAAGTCTTCATCTCCTTCATAGAGGTCCTTGAAACCTTCTATTCCTATACTTTGCAACTATAGTTCTTGAACTGTCAACAACTTCCCACTTAATGCATCCGCCACCTTGTTGAGTTGCCCCTTCTTATGCTTGATGATGAAGGTGAAGGATTGGAGGTATTCCATCCATTTCAAATGCCTATTTCTAAGCTTCTCTTGAGTGTTATTGTAACTCAATGCCTGGTTGTCTGTGAACACCACAAATTCCTTCGGAAGTAGGTAATGCCTCCATTTCTTTAGAGACTGTACTAATGCATACAACTCTAGGTCATAAGCTAAGTACTTCTTCTTTGCTTCATTAAGCTTCTCAGTAAAAAATGCCACAGGTCTTCCCTCTTGACTCAATACACCCCCTACTACAATTCCACTTGCATCACACTCCAATGTGAATAGCTTATCAAAGGTAGGTAGGAGAAGGATAGGTTTTGTGGCTACCTCTTGCTTCAACAATTGAAATGCTTTGTCAGCCTGCTCAATCCATTTAAACTTAGTTTTAAGGCCTCCTTTTATGGAGTCAAGGAATGGTGCACATATGCCACTGAAGTTCCTCACAAACTTTCTATAGAATTGGGCTAAACCATGGAAATGCCTAACTTCAGTCCCTATTCTAGGTGCAGGCCAATTCAAGATTGCCTCCACTTTGCTTGGATCCATCTTCAAGGTTCCCTTAGACACCACAAATCCTAAGTAGACTAGCTCTTGCTTCAAGAAGTCACACTTCTCTAGGTTGATGGATAACTTCTCCTCATGCAACCTCTCTAAAACTAACCTCAAATGCTCAAGGTGCTCCTCTTTGGTTCTACTATAGATGAGAATGTCATCTAGGTACACCACCACAAACCTTCCTATGAAGTCTTTCAACACCTCAATCATCAACCTCATGAAGGTGCTTGGGGCATTGGTGAGTCCAAATGGCATCACAATCCATTCATACAATCCTTCTGTGGTCTTGAAAGTAGTCTTCCACTCATCTCCCTCCTTGATTCTAATATGGTGATAACCACTTTTAAGGTCCAACTTGGTAAAATACATAGCACCTCCTAAACAGTCCATCAAATCCTCTATTCTAGGAATAGGAAACCTATACCTTATGGTTATCCTATTTATTGCCCTTGAGTTAGTGCAAAGTCTCCACTTGCCTCCCTTCTTTGATGCTAGCACTACTGAGACTACACATGGGCTGATGCTCTTCTTAATCAGTCCTTATTCCAATAACTCTTGCACTTGCCTTGCTACCTCCTTGTTCTGATCAGGTGTGAGCTCATATGTAGCTTTGTTAGGTAGGTATGCTCTAGGAACAAAGTCTATTTGATGGCTTATAGACCTTCTTGGTGGGAGTGTTGCAGGTGCTCCATCACTCACTATGTCCTTATACACTTGTAACATTTGCTTCACCTCCTTGGGTACTTCTACCTGCAACTTGTCTTCTTCCTCCTTTGGTTTCACAAAGATGGCACACTTCACTATCTCCTCCTCATGTAGCAAGTTTAAGAACTCTTTACTAGTAGCCAATAAGACACTAGGTGTTTTTGAAGTTCCCTCTTCATTCTCTATCAAAAATTGAATCTTGAAGGTCTTGCTATCCTTCTTGAATGATATGGAGTTCTCCTCTCCATCATAGATCACCTTCCTATCAAATTGCTAGGGTCTTCCTAGTAGTAGATGACAAGCATCCATAGGCAACACATCACAAAGGATCTTATCTTTGTATCCTCCAATAGAAAACTCTACCCAAGTCTTTTCATTGACTAGCACACTCTGTCCTTTGTTCAACCAAGTCACCTTGTAAGGGCTAGTGTGGGGTATTCTTGTGAGTTTCAACTTCCTAACTACCTCTTCTGATATGATGTTGTCAGTTGAGCCTGAATCAACTATCACCTTCCACACTTTACCAAGAACTTTGCATCTCACCCTAAACAATGCTCTCCTATGTTTGGGTTCCTCCTTAACCGGCTGTCTGATCAAAATCCTATTGAACATCAAATTCTCACCAATTTCTAATTCATTCTGGTCCACATCTAGTGTCTTGCTACTTGAAGAGTCTTCATGAGCATAAGCAACCCTCTTTCCACTGTTTGATGAGGTAGGCTTGTCAGGGCATCTATATGTCGGGTGTCCCAATTGTCCACAGTTGTAACACTTCATAGTTGCAAAGTAGGAGTTACCTCTACCAGTACCTCTACCCCTACTTGGACCACCTTGTGCACCTCTTCCTCTAGAATGGCCCCCTCTAAGATTGGTTTCACTACCATGTTCAGTCAACTTGGCTTCTCCTTGGTTCCTCTACTCATTTGACTTTCTTTGGTAACCACCTCGGTGGTTCATTTGGTCTCTACCTCTACCTCTACCCCTGTTATTGGAGTCTCCTTTCCTTTTGTTCCTCTCTTCCACCTTGACAACAATATGATGACATTTTTGAATAGTAGTAGGAGTCCATAGGCTTATCTCCTCTTGAATGTTCCACTTTAGGCCGCTTAGATACCTAGCCACCTTAATAGATTCATCTTCTTGGACTTTGGATCTAAGACAAAGTTTTTGAAATTCATTGGTGTAGGAGGTCACATCAAGGTCTTTTTGCTTCAAACCCTATCTCTTCTTATGAAGTTGGACTTCATAATCCTCTGGTAAGTAGTTCTCTTTGATCTTACTCACCATGGCCTTCCAATTGGCAATAGGTAGCTTCCCCATGCTAACTCTCTCTTCTTGTAGGTACTTCCACCATGTCAAAGTTGTTCCCTTAATCTTGATTTGGCAACCTTAACCTTTTGAGCCTCTATCACTCCCTCACACTCAAAGTGGTTTTCCATACCCTCAATCCATTCCATGATAGTGTCAACGTCCATCCTTCCACTAAAATATGGCAATCCTTCAAAAGCTTTGGTGTTCAAAGCCTTAATAGCCTTCACAAAAGGTTCTTCATTAAACAAGGGATCTGGTTCAAGTATAATGTCATCTATGTCAATGGTTTTCTTGCCTTTACCTTTGGTGTCTTCTCCCCAAGGTCCTTGTGTCCTCTGATCCACCACTTCCTATAGTTTATCCCTTATCTCACTCATAGCTTCTTCAAGGAGTCTATTCTTCTCCTTATGTTCTTCTACCTCCCTAGCTAGCTTTGCATTAGTGAGCATTCTACTCTCCCCTACTGATTCACCAGTTTATATAGAGACATACATAGTCCAATAAATATTTAACTTGCTCTGATACCAATCTGATGGGATGGTGTTAGGGATAGACTAGCCTAGTCTATGCTCTTGGATCCTTCCCTTGGATCACCTGGTGTTCTCTTCACACCCTATGGTCTCTAGGACTTCCCTTTCTTGATGAATCCCCTGACCTTGCCCAATCCACCCACCAATGAGTTGCAATGCTGCTCCTAAGGTCTCACCTACTCATGAGACTCAAAACCCCTTACTATGGCTAATAAGGGCTTGGCTTGACCTACTACTTCCTAGGTATTAGAAAGGTTAGGTCAGGTTTATTTCATGGTTTTTCCACCCATTCATGTGCCCCCAAGAGGTTTCAAGTTTCCAACTCCTTTACCGAATTCACTATTTTGTGTTTTTGCCTAAAAAATAGGGCTACAAGGATTTTGACCAATTAGGCCTCCTACTCGGTTCTTTAGGGCTCCCTCTCACAAATGATGCACAAACTACCCAAACTCCCAAAATGGACTACCATTCATTTGGAAAGGGCTCAATGATTTCTCTATTTTTGGGCCTCCAAGTGGCCGTACAGTGCCTTGGGCAAATTTTGGGGTTTTTAAGGGTTTTGTGAGGGTTTTATGGTCTGCCTGGGTCACAGTGTATGTTTTGTGTTTTATCCACCTTGTCTGGATTTGTGGAGGCTCCTCCTTCACACTAGTGGTGCTTCACACACTCCTCTACACCTCCTCCAAAGGGTGCACTCTCCTCTGACCAACCTTGCTCTCCAAGACCTCTACAACTTAACCCTTCCTAGTCGGGCACTGTTCAGTCTCACCTAGGATTGGGTCTTTTGATGGCCTCCCTACATTTCCAAGGGCCCTACTTTCTTTTTAGTATAGTAGAAGGTCTGAACTCTCATTCCCCATGGTTTCATGGTGGTTCCATAGTGGGGAATGGAGTCATGGTTCCATTTGCACAAACCAGTCCAAAACTAGACAGTGAGAAGACAACTTACAAGATATTTACAAGAACACCACACTTACAAACCAAAACCTAATCTAATTGCTCAAAATGAAAGTATTTACACCACAGAAGACACTCCACACAATTTTACATGTAAATCAATCCATTGTCAATCTTCCTTTACTCCATTTGTGTCGACTGGCAACAAAATTTCAGTCTCAGTCAAGTCACTTTGCTTGGGCCGTACAATGTCTGACATCCAACCCATTAACTTAGGGTTTGGAAATACTTATACTACCCTCTCCTTGGTCTATGTGCCCATATTAGGGTTGTCCATGCTACATTAAGGATTTTGACCTCATGGTGGAAAAGTTGCTTGACAACTTTTAAAAGTTGTCATGCAACTTTTGAGCAACTTTCCCAATGTTCCTTTTCTTGACTCCTAGACCCACATTGGGAAAACCTAAGGACACCACCATTCTATGAAGGACCCCTAAACACCTCAAAGACACACATATCCTCTATTTTCAAGAAAATCTCAATTTTTGACTCATGACCCTAAGACCTCAACTAGGACCCTAACTAGGACCAATGAGCACATGGCTCTTTATTTTATATACAATGGCTTCAAAAGAAGCATAACACCAAAAAAAAAAAGGAGGAAGAGCTTGGAAGGGTGCTCCTACACCCCTTGCTTACATCCTTCATTACCACCTTTGATCTTGATTATCCTATTTGTCCCCTATCCAAATCTATCCCTTAATCTTGATCAACACTATGGACAAAATGCAAAAAACTTGCTTTCCATAAACCTCTTCACATGGCCACATATTTGGACCATATGGCTTTGTTATGCTATATCCTTGCTTCGTTGCACTATATTCTTGCTTTGCATCACTAAAATCCTTTCTTTACATCGCTAAAGTCCTTGGTTTACATTGCTATATCTGGACCCTGTACTTGGATTAACATTGTGAGATACTCCTTGAAAACGTCCACCATCATTCGCTTATGCATTCATGTACTCAAAATCCTTTTTGCCTTGCTAGACACTAGGAGAAAACATCAAAATCCTAAAAAATCATTAATGTTGTAAACAAACTCCTAAAAATCATAAAATGTCCTGAACAAACTCCTAAAAATCATAAACTGTCCTGAACAGAAATCCTAAAAATCAAAAAAAGTCTTGAAAAAATCCTAAAAATCCTAAAATGTCCCGAAGAAATCCTAAAAATTAGAAAAAGTCTTGAAAAAATCCTAAAAATCAGAAAAAGTCCTGAAGAAATTCAAAAAAAGAAAAAAAAAAGGAAAAGAAAAACAAAAGAAAAAAAGGAAAAAATAGAGAAAAAGCCTTGGTGAAAATCTGGTAAACAGGCACCTTGGTAAAAAAACAAAAAATGAATCTCTACCAAGCAGGTGAAAACCTTGTAAATAGGCGCCTCTTGTACTCAAGCGCTCCATCTATCAGTGCAACGTTGGCATTCCCACTTTCATGCATCTTTTCTTTCGCTTGTACATCTTTTAGTCACTTTTGTGACATCCTGGTTCATTGGAACCCTCATGGCTTGAAGCTGATCAATGTCCTAGTCTTAGGTAATCAACAAAGCACATCACATATCCTAAGCAGTATCAACCAAGTCATCTTTATGTCAGTGAAACTTGATCGTCCACTCCGAGTCAGTCTTCTGACTACTGAAGAGTTTTATCATTGAGTACACAAGCAAAACAACAAAATTGAAAACAATCACTAAACAGTTTGAGCTATGCATGAAAGTTTCTTTGTGTGTTTTCTTTTATATTGGTTTTTGATTATTATCCCTCTGAGTAACTCAAGGAAGTCTATCTTGACTAAGAGGAGCAAGGATTGGGGGCATAATATTTTCTTTGTTTTTTGCTTGTAGGAATGATCCCAATGATCTGGAAACATCTAAATTAGCTGGGTGTTTGTGATAAGAGCCTTCACATCAAGGTGAAATTGCCTCACATACCTCGATTCCACTTATTTGAATGCTACAGGGAGGTTCCCATCATTTCTTTGTTTGTTTTGAGGGAATTTCTTTATTGTGCATCCAGGTCCTTGCAAAATCTGTCCAAGGATATGAACGAAAAAAGGGTCATTGCAGACAAGATAATTAATATTTCACATGAAAAGCAAGGAACTCTAATCTGCCTGCTATAATTGTAAAATGCTCAATGATGAAAATTAAGCTTTTCACAATCTAGTGACTAGGTTTAGGTTGCATTTTGCATCTCATTTGCATTTCATTCTGCATCTCGTGAATTTAGAGTGATTTCAGTATAATAACAATTCTCCCTTTATCTTCTGAATGAGAGTTGGAAGCTTCATCATTTCTCAGCTAAGTGGTCTCTTTTCATCATCATTTATTTGATTGAGTACTTGTGTATTGATATGTTAGTTGCATACATGAGCATCTTATATAGATCCATACATTTCATTTTATACTTATTTGCATTCATGTTATTGCATGAAGAAAAATAAACATTTGCATTAATAGTTACTCATTCTCCTCATTTATTTGCATAAAAAGAAACAAAAATAAACACCCATATTCCATTTGCATTCATTCATCTATATTGAAAAGATATGCATACATATAGAATAACATCTCATAATCAATCAACACAAATATGATGAAATCAAATCAAGAGCTCGTAAATTGGCTGTCCTGAGTCCATTTTTCAGGATTGAAATCAAAATTCGAGATCATTCTACTAGTCAATGTCACAAAATTTGGACCACTTAGCGCTTTTCATCAAATTCTCTTTCTTTAACTTTGCACTCAATTTCAACGCCGAATCTCAATTTAATTTCTACAAATCAACTTTGCGCTCAATTTCTTATCAATCAACGCAAAATTTAAAAAAATTCCTCTAAATCAATTTGTGCTGAAAACAACTTATTGTCGCTAAAGAAATTGCCTATCATCATGTACCCTAGCTATTTTTCGATTTTGCTCCCGAGGGGGCATACTCATGACCTTATGACCTCACATTCTTCAATGTCGAGAAAATTTTCAAAATCTTCATCGAAGGTCCAGCAAAAAATCTTTTTCAACTAAAGAAAATCAATCAAATAAGACCTCATCGCTAGGGGCATCTCAACTTCATCGCTTTATATCAAGTTGAGATTTCTCAATCATCTGAATAGAATCAATTGCTAGGGGCATATCAGTTTCATCGCTTCAAATCAAGCTGATATTTGTCTTCATCTAAATCAATCTCTTAATGTTAATCAGTTTCATCGCTTTTCATCAAGTTGATTATTCGTTTAAACTCAATCAAGGGTTTAAAGAGTTTCTTTGATCACACTCAATCTAAGCAGGTGTTCAGTATTCATCGCTTTGGATCAAGATAGACAGTTTATCTTTGCTCATCGTATCTTGATCAATCAAGTTCAAGATCGATTTTTTATCTTCATTCACTGTGTCTAGATCAATCAAGTTCTAGATCAATAAGATCTGCTTCTTTATCAATCAAGTTCAAGTTCGGTATCTTTTATTTTCTATCATTCCTAAGTTCAATCAAGTTTAGGATTGGTATCGCTTTAATCAGACTTCATTCAGCTTCATCACTTCGAATCAAGCTAAACACCTTGCTTTTCATCTAGTTCATGATCAATCAAGTTTAGAACTGGCATCTCCTAGACATCAACTATTCTTTGAACCAACGCGCTGCTCGCACATTAATTCAAAGAGGGGCAAATGTAATACCCTAAAAATGGTCATCTAAACCATGAGCCCCTAATCTCGACAACATCACCAAGGTCCTAACCAAAGGCAATTAAATAAATCTTGAGCACACAATTAATTCTAAAATCATCAAATGTCACATGGTAAAATTAATCAATCGATATTAATTAAATATTTATTTAATTAATTAAATTATTCCAAGTAAATCATTTTAAACAGTTATCTTATTTATTTTAATTAAATATCCGAGCATATTTAATTAAATAAATCAATTTGCCATTAAATCATCAAAAAGAGGAATTAATTTGAAAAATAAATAAAAATTGCCATAAATCTTCAAAAAAGGAAACAAATCAAGAAAGAGGAATTGGAAATTATGAGCACAAATCTTCAAAAAAGGAATTAATTGACCAAAAAAGAATAGGTGTGCGAGATGATGTTGCCTGTGTATCTGAAACTCTTAGATATTCTAGTTGTATGGTGAGTGGAGTTGCTTGATTGATAGGAACTTGATTGTCTATACTTTCTCTTAAGTAGTTGAAGTGTTGGAATGGGTTTCGATCACTTTGTATTGTGATCTCAATGCCATTGTAAAGAAAATTAACACATTGATGGAAAGTATATGGCACAGCCTGCATGGCATGTATCCATGGGTGACCCAACAACATGTTTTATCCTAGATCTCTACATAGAACTTGGAATGTGACATCAGTGGTAACATGTCCTACTTGTATAGGCAAAGTAACTACCCCTTTTGATAGGTGTTCCTCATCATCATATGCTTTAATGTTTATTCTTTTAGTGGGATCAATATGATGATGTAAATATCCCATTGCTTTAACCAAATTAAGAGTGCATATATTTAGACCAGCTCCACCATCTATTAACACTCTTCTGACTTTTTTATTATGAACAAATACTTCAAGATATAGTGGATTGATATGCATAGGCCTATCTGTCGGGACATCTTTCTTTGTGAATGCCACACAAGAAGTAGCTAGATTTACAACCATGGATTGGAAATTGTTTTCATCTATGTCTTTGGCAATAATACACTCCTAAAGAGCTTTGTCTAGGATTTCCTTATGACTTGGGGAGATGCAAAGTAGCTCAAATCATGATATTTATGTAAGGGTCTTTCTTAGTTGATCAACCACATTGTATTTACTTGTTGGTGGGGGAGGATTATATGGAGCTCCTTGCAATATGACCTTTGACTGGCAAGTAACAACTACACAATCTCGGTTCCTTGGGTTAATAGTAATTGTGGTGACTATCTCATCTCCTACATTGATTGCATTGATTGTGTAATCATCGCTACCTTGGTGTAGTTTTCAACATTGTCTTGCGTCCCAAAACTAGAGGCCTTTCCTTTGTCATGTGTGACAAAAGGATCTTTGAAGATAGTATGATCTATAATGGCAAGTCCTTTGTTAATATCAATAATGATATCACCTTGATCTATGAGATCCTGAATCAAGTTTTTGAGTTTATAGCAACTTCATGTTTTATGGCCTTTGGTGCGATGATAATCACATAAATCATTGTCATTTCACCAAGTCGATTTACAGGGACCTGGTTCATATAGCCAAACCTTAGTTAGAGTTATAACATTTTTCTATACCAATTTCTTGAGTGTTGCCTCAATTGGTTCTCCCAAGGGTGTGTAATTCCTCCTCAGTGCATTATTCCTTGAAGGCCTAAGGTTACTAGATTGCACTGTGTTTGCATTCATTTATGTTGCATTATTGTCTTGGGACTAATTTCTACTTGGCAGAAATGAATTAACCATTCCTTATAGTGACACCACTGGCTAAGCTCTATTAACCACACTGGAATCTACAACCCTATCATTTGTCACATTTTTTCTTTTTTGACCAATATTTTGATTTCTCATTTCCTGTGTTATTGATCAAACCACTTTCCTTGTTATTCTTCAAAATCCCTTACTCTATAAGACCTTTTTCACACTTTATCCCCTTTTCTGTGATTTCCTTGAATATGTTGAGATATTGCATTTGTAGTGGATGCTTAATTTGAGGAATGAGATTTTAAATGAAGATTTCTACTTGTTCTACCTCTAGGATATGAATAATGCACCTACGATAAAGAGATATCCATTGCTGCAAAAATTAAGTGAATGTCTCACCTTCTCTTTGTTTGGCAGGACATAAATCTATCAGGGTCACTGGATTATCTATGTTGTGTGAGAAGTTTGTTATAAACTACTCAACTAGCTCTCCCATGACCTGATTTTTGGTTGCAAGTATGAGAACCATTCCAAGGTTGTTCCTCCAATACTTTTTGGGAATAGGCACATCAAATATGTGTCTTAATGAGCTACCTCAATGCATGCGGTGAAGAATTCCCAAACATGATCTCTAGGATCACCTTTCCCTTTGTATTTATAAAATTTGGGAGTTTCAAAATGTGGTGGAAAGGGTAGCATACATAATTTCCTATCAAAGGGATAAGGACGAAGATCCTCCATGGCATATATTTTCTTCTCATATCTAGATTGCATACTTGTCATTTATTTTTTAAGGTTTTGGACTTGTTGAGCTAAGATCTTTGTCTGGGTTAAAGGTGTGATTGGTGCATATGTGCTCCCCAAAAAAGGATTGGTGTTTGTGTAGATTGGAGATTGTTGGAACATTTATTGATTATGTATTTTTGTGCTATGACTTCCACTGGGCACTAGAAAGTAAGCAAATTATGTTCTAAGATTGGGTTGAATTGACCCTTATAGGTTGGTGGAGCTTAGATTCAAACCTTGATGTTTGAGTTTGCGAGGTGACATTGGTGGTTCTTTGAGATGTGACATTTGTAGTTGAAGCTATAGTACCCAATTGAGAGCTCTGAGTTGAAGCCATAGTGCCTTGAGTTCCCACTGCTTGAGCAATTTGAGTAGAACTTGAGGATGCAACATGTGTCTTCGAAGGGTTTGGTGTTTGATTCACATTTTAATTCAAAGTTATCCCTAGTGGCAAAATCATTGTAATGTCAAAAATGGAAGGTAACTTGGCCCCATTTTGAATTAGAAGGGAAATATATATGTCCCTATCATGATTAAGAATAATATTAAGGACCATCAAGACTTGTAGATCTTTTTGTGCGGCCTCAAGTTCTTTGTGCATCAATTTTTGTTGGATTTCTTCTACTAAAGGTATGTTTTTCATGTTTGTTGGCACTATTGCAGCTCTTCAGGGCTGCATGTGTGAGTAGGTTGATAAATCTATGTTCCACATGGGATTAAGCAATAGGTCACTATTTGGTTCCATCTTATTCTTATCCTTTTGTGATATTTTAAAGGGAATGAATGACTCTAAGGATGATTTGAGAATGTAAGACCTATGACAAGTTATGATGCACTTAGGACATAAATGCTAGACTCATAGATTGAAGGAGAGTTATATATGCAAACTACTTTGACACTCTATTGAGGATTCAGATGAGGAGGTTGCGAAGGAGGTTGGTGAGGATTGGAATGAGGAGGTTGTTGTTGTTGCAATCTAAGCCTTTTGAGCCTTTGTTAAAGGATTTATCTTTTAGTGGCTCTTTCAATTTAGACTACTTTTTGAATTTCTTCGTCTATGAAAATTTTTACTCTCATATACTAGGGAACACTTCTTCTTAACCTCCAAGCAAGGTTATCAAGACTGTCAATAATTTCTTCATGATTGTCATTTGGTCCCAAATCAGGTTGTATAAATAGAAATAAACCATCACCGTGCAAAACCATTGTGACACATGCTACTAATGAATATTACTTCCTTAAAGGGAATATGTAGCTAATGGAAAACTCAACCTATCGACCAAGTAGCTGAAATTGCTCAAAGATGTTAAGTTGTTGATGACCCAGATTAGAATTTTGACAAGTGAATCCCTATGTTAGATTGATGAGCAAAGGGAGCCTATAACACTTTGATGATTAATTGAAATTAGGGGATCTATTGGATTAAATGACCTTTGATATTATGCTTGGACTTGATCTAAATAAAGACTATCCAAGGACTAGTTGACAAGATTGGACTTGATGTGAAGTGCAAAGTGAGGACTATGCAAGGACTATACATACAATATGAGGGATATGCATGGACTAAGCAAGTACTAAGCAAGGATTATATGATGACCTATTAGGATGCAACATGAGGACTATAATGCCCTGCCAGGAAACCCTAAAGGATACAACTACAAACATTCGAAAAGAGTTCAATTTTTTATTTTTTTTAAACAATATAAAACACATAAGCGTATGAAATAACATTGTAATAGAAGTTACACAACAGAAAGATTGTTTTCATAATTGCATGAGATAACACTAACATTTCTATGTTTCATTCATGATAATACATTCAATTACATTACAAAAATGATTTAATTAAATATATAAATCCTATCATCTAAATCCCATCATAATACATTGTTTTTACATTTCAAGGACAACGTAATATTACAATTTCACTTAAAACATCGAGTCTCATAAAAATACATAATGGTTACATCAAATTGCAACTGCCATGAAGGAATACATATAACATATGATACAATCGACCACATAAGGTCCAAGAGATACAAATATGATCCTAGGGAAACCAAGAGGATCCAACTGGTACAATGAAATGAAATGACCCCAAGAGAAACATCTAGAGCACCTGTGAAGATAATCCCCCGTGATAAAGCACGAGCAAAATACCCAATGGAAAGTGGCACTACCACCTGACCATGCAGCCCAAAAAGGAACCACCCCTTCATGTTAGGAGATAGTAATAAGGCCCTCAAAAAAACCACAATACAACATCACATGGTATAACATGTACATTAGGTACTCACATAAGGCATAAACATACAAATATGACTCTCACAAGAGTGTTCCAAGTAAAGCCAACACAAGACTACAGACTAGTGAACATAAGGGAAGAGTGTCATCGCATAGCTGGTATGGGTTATCCTGGCATGCCTCCATAGGCCCCAACCCCCATCCTAGGTTATCCTGGTAGCCTCTTCTGAACCCCCGACCCCCATCCATAACTCATGTGGACCCAAAAAACCTTTCGTGAAGACAAGGTAGTTGGTTCTCCATTCCAAGCCTTCCCGATGCATCCTGAGTCTTTACTAGCACTCAACCATGAGTGAGGCACAATTAATCTTGATTAATGTTTTGAAACCCAACCCTAGTTTATTAATTGAGTTATCACTAATTACTCAACTTCCAAGGGGTTATCCTGGCAACCACTTTGGGCCCTGGGCCCCACTTAGAAGCCACTCTTCTTTATGACACTACACAACCTCCAAAGAACTCCAAGGCAAAACACAAAAGCCAACCAACACAAGGAGTTCAAAATAAACTGAAGAAACAACTTGGTTACACAAACCTTGTACCAAGGTTAAACCAACTAGAGGTGTGAAATAGGCAATTGGTATATTCACAAGACAAGACCACAACCAGAGTAAAGAAAGTACAACCACAATCAACAATTAACCAACTAATTTGCATGATCAAATTGAATTCAACAACATACCAACATAAACACAAGAATAACTCTTCAAATTTAAAACATCCAAAAACCTCCAATCAGAGTAAATACTAACAAGGGTACACTTGTGCACTAAACACATCCATGTTAAGGAATCATAACGATCACTCAAAATATAATTAAAAGCTAATGTTATCTAATTGCATCTCTTTCAATAACTGACTCCTTCATGATAAGAAAATCCACAATAGGGAATAACAAATAAAAAGGGTCTAAGTAAACATACACCCAAATAAACTTGCATAATGCTTGATTTAAAAGCCATACACCCTTTTAAAATAATAAAATCAACTCATAGACTAAATAAACCATCATTTAAAACAAATATGAATCTTTCCAATTAAAGCCAATTTGGCTATAAACAAATTCCATTTTCATTCAAATTTCTAATTAATGAAAATAACAATTAAATATATTTGAAAACTAAAATCATTATTTAAGTCAAAATAGATCTTTCCAATTAAAAAACATATTGATTAAATTTAATTGATGACTATCCATATAGCCTTTATTTTCACAAAATAAATTACGATTATATCCAATCAATCTTTAATATTTAATTTGCATTGCTAATTCCAAAAAAATCTTACACACACACACACACACACACACACACACATATCAAATTAAATAAATTCCAAATACATACCACCGTCGAAATTAATATTTAACAACCAATTAAAAAAAATGAATTGCAATTTTCTTTTTGTTAGTGGCATGATCATCCCCCTAGGCTGGGGAGGGGTTTACCCCCCAACCCATAGCATGGAGGAAGGGGCTTCCACGACTATGGAAGGCTCCCCCCATGGAGTGGGGTGAGGAGCCTCCGTAGCCATGGAGAGCTCCCCCCCATGGTTGTGGTGAGGGGACAACAAGCAGTGGTGGCTCTCCCCACAACTATGGGTAGAGAGGCACCATGACTGTCGTGCCCTCTCCCCACAATGTGGGTTTGGGCTCCACGCCCCCCCCCCCCCCCCCACCACAATTTAATTTTTTTTAAACTTATTTTTTAATAATAAAAATTTTGTTAAACGCTCTTCTCTGTGATTTCAAATAGAGGTATATTTTTTTTAATTAATTATTTTTAAAACAAAATTCCATTATGAAATTTCCAACAACAACAAAAAAACTTTCCTCTGCCCAGAAACAAGGTATGAAAATTTGTCAACAAATTGAATGGTTAAACATTCAAAATATTTATTTAACAGTATGAATCAAAGATTCAGATACAAAATTTTGAAGATATTTCAAGTCCAATTTTTCTCCCCAAACAGAAAATTGAGAAATTTCAAAACCCCGTGAACCAATTTTACCCAACAAGGGAAGGAATAAACTTCTTCCAATTTCACTAAATTTGATAGAAACTCAGCTATAAGAGAACTCTCAACAACAAATTGTTTTAACCAGACAAAGGAAGAATCAAAATAATCACACAATCTCAAAAAATTTTAAAAAGAAGAACAAAGCAAAAGAATCAAGCATCCAACCTACAAATGTTTTCCTAGAGGAAATTTGAGGAAGAGCCATCCCAATCCTCCCACAAATGCTAGAGTTTCCACCAAAATCCCAATAATCAGTAGAGAGGAAGAATTTCTCTAGAATGCGAAAAAGAATCCCCCTTTTTCAAAAAATTCCAAATTATAAAGCAATTTCACCCAAAAATCTATTTTAGGGCACAAATTCACTTTTTCATGAAAGTTTGAAAATCTATTTTTATATAAAACATTTACATGGCATATTTAAACATTCTATTATTCTTTTTAAAACACCAAAAGCCATTAAATAATTTAATTACAAAAAACTAAAAATTAACTTTCCTTCTTTAAAAAAAAAAAAAAAAAAACATACTCAAGACAAAATATAATTTCCACTAAAAATTCAACAATCACTTTAATTAGACAATTAAGAATAATCGATTATTTAATTAACAACAAAAGTTCTCTTAATTTAACTGAATAAACACAACACACATTAATTATTAATAACCATACAATATTAATAATTAATTACTCATTAACTAACACAAGAAGAGAATAATTAAATACACAAAACGTATAACACGCAACACTTAACTTAAACAAAATAAAGACATGAGCCACATACCAACATTGTAAAAGTGGCCTACTTGGCAATCCGATAGGGTTGACAAATGACTAACGATGCTCACAACCGAGCAAGGCTATGGGTGACATTTAGGGCCTTAGAACTATCTCCTCCACTTCCATCGGGTTTATTAGGTACGCTCAGACCTGTGGAGTCGGTACCTTGTCCCTGCAATTCCTACATCACCAAACCACGCATAAATATATATACAAACATGGTAAACACACTAGTGAAGGAGAATCGTGACTTTCTATGTCTCACCAAAGTGAGTGAGGGTAAATCATCTCCTCACATCCCATACACTTTCCACACATACATGATGACATATACATAGTGCAACTCACATATGAAGTAAATGTGTTAGTCCATCGTTAGTACCACATAACTAAAATTAGCATTTCATCATTTCTAAAATACAATACATAAGCAAAGTTAACATCTACTTACTTGAATAAATAGTGCCTAATCAACACCTACTCCTCAATAAGCAATTATGCATAATCATATTCACCAAATCACACTCCAAAGGATAATACCTAGATAAAACATCACAATCACAATGAATCAACCATCCAAGTAAGCCACTGAAAAGTCAACCATGGTCAACAAGGTCAAAAAGGGTCTGATTAGGGTAGGGGTATTACAAGGACTGAGGACTAACCTATGATCATAAAAGTTGTGAATAAGACATTTTGTTTTGAATTTTGGAACCTTGTTTGGCAATTTCATTGTTAATTGAGTTGTATGTTTCTATGACCTTGTTTTAGCACAAATTTTGTTTTGAGGGATTTTGAAAACAATGCATATAGATATCAAAGACAATATGGTCAATTGGACTTGTTTTCACAACTCTGAAAATCATAGTTGCATGAGCAAAAGGGCCTAGATTGGCCCAAGAAGAACTGACTCTTACTGGTTTAAAATATCAAACAAATTAAAGACATAAAGAAAGCATTTACAACCTAGGCTGGGAATTAGAAACCATTCAATGGGGCCTCTATAATTCAATAACTCATACAAGACAGACAAATAGAGATTCTAGTAGCACTGGCTCCCCCACCACAACACTCACTTCTCAGGCATACCAGATTCTCTTATCTCTAAGATCCAGAGATCTTATAATTGAGGGATTCATGTCTCATCAAGATAGGTACATGAGAGGTATCTATGGGGTATGATCTGCACTCCCTAAACCATCAAATGTGGGATTTTTGGCCAACTAAAATAATTGGCTCGTAGTATAGTTCTGAGGGATTACCAAGCCAATGATGGATTCTAAAAGAAAGCCACTTAAGCCTTTAACCAAGCTTATCAATGCAGAGAGGGCCTCCACACACATCAAATTCACTCAACACTTCAACCGCCTAAGCAACATATTTATATAGCAGCTTGAAAAACCCACTTGAGATCACATTGGGAGAGTCGATATCCCCAATGTGTCCCAATTTGCGATACCCTAGTGGGGTGATAAAATCTCCAGTCAAAGATACCCCTCACTACTAAAAGAAAAATTGGGTGTCATTGTTACTTTTTCTTGTCTCCCAAGACCCCAAAGGTGGGTGGAAAGGTGCTTCATGTAACTATGGGTCCACCCTATAATGTGAGAAAGCACTCCAAACACAACAAACAAAAGTTCATTAACCTTTAATCATTGCAATGTGTGGTATAAGCTAACATAAGATGGATTAATATTCAATTTCAAAACCAAATTAAAGTGTGAATTGCATACATATTCATTTTAGAGTAGCAATTTGAAATGTGAATAAAAAACAAGGAAGGAAATCTTGCAATCACACAATTCAGTAGTTTTAGAGAGAAGTCTTGGATAGATCGTGTCGTCCCTATTTTCCTTGCCACATGTTGTAGACAGAATGTTAGAAGCACAAAAACCAAAATAGAAACAAAAAAGCAGCATCAGAAAGAAAATATTTTACCAATCTTATGCATAAAGATAATTAAATGCATGTGAAATGAACACAAAACATATGTGAAATTCTAATAAAATACATGTGAATTTCTTAAAGGATGAATGCGAAAGAATAAAATGATGCATGAAAAATTAAAACAAAGGGGGTTAGAAAAAGAATCTGCAAAATAGAGGGTTATCTTTTAGATTGGTTTTAAAGTCTTAAGGTCATCCCCGATATTGTTTTATATTTTAGTATGTGCCCCAAGACCTGGTTGTGATATTGAAAATAGGCAATCCAGTATTCTTGTTCTCTTAGTGATAAATCTACGCTTAGGGTTATCTGGAAGTGTTTTTGTTACCTTCTATGTTCGGCCTACTGTTTGGAACTTGCAACTTCTACTTTCACCCTACAAGCCATGAGATTAGAAGCATTCTAAAGAATATCTATAAACTAATGTGCAGACTTTCCAGAATGAATAAAATCAATGTGATATGGAAAGGCGACCAAATTCCAAACACAAATGATTCATTCCTTTACTTTGCATTTACCTTAAATAGATGCAACATATCCGACCAATGAATGCAAGAAAGAAACAAGATGAATGTGAAATGCTAAACCTATGCATGTGAATTTTTCCTAATACGTATGCAAAATCTTTGGCAGGCTTGCAAGAATCCATACTGTACATTGCAAAAACATATAAAAAAAAAAAGAAGTCAGTGGTTGTAAGTTCATGTTGGGTTCACCAAATGTATTACGACATTTTCATGCATAAATAACTAGAATGAGTAAACCTCCAATACTCAATCCTAATTAGCTAATCCATAAATAACAATGAAATGTTGAAAGAAAATCAATGAATCATAATATAATTTGATCTAAAACTCCCTCAAATGATTCCATCCATGACTTTCATTTCTCTTCTCCAATATTGTGTTGTGCGGCTCTCAGTGTTGCATTGGGATTCCTACTTAAAGATGGCACAATAATTTTGAAGATAGTGGTTAAGAAAATTGGGAGAATGCATGCTCAGTTTATAGATTTTGGTGGAGAAGAATGGATGGTTGAGATGCATTCTATAAAAAAATTAATCAATGGTGGAGATTGCTTGAGACAAAACTGATTTAGAGTTGAACTCATTCGATTGATGAATCAACTAGGCTGATTTATCAGTGAACTGAGTTGATTGGTCTATTAACTGAATTTGATTGAGATTCATAAAAGGTGATTGGGGAGTTAATTGAGTAATAGAATTGATTACTCAGTTGACTAGATTGATTTCACAGTTAGACTAAAAGTCAATGCCAGTTAGAAATTTGACATGTGCTGTAGGAATTTGACATGTGCTGTAGGAATTTGACATAAAATTCAAATTTCATTTTCATTTATTTTGAATTTGGATTTTTCAAAAAGCGAAATGCACATTTAATTTCAATTTTTCATTTAATTTGAGTTTTGGATTTTTCGAAAAGTGAAATGCACCTGTAATTTATTGAAATTAATTAAAACTAAAATTTGCGGAATTGAATTTTGAATTTGAATATTGAAGAATAAATTAGTTAATTAAATCATTTAAATAAATTATTTAATCATTAATAATGGAATTTAATTAAATAATAAATATTATTTAATTAAAGGTGTTAAATCAAAATTAATTATAATAAATATTTAATTAATATGAGAGAAGATTAAATGATTAATTGATTAAGAACATATAAATTGAATAATTAGTAATGTTGGAAAGTGATGATTAAAATTAATTTAGAAGAATAAAATAGCTTCATTAAATAATAAAATAATTATTTAATCAATAAGATGAATAATTAGTACATTATTGACGAGAGATTTTTAGGTGTCTACATCTTTGCCTCTTGATGTGGTAGAAATTTCAAAATTTGATCACCTTCTTCACCAGCTCTCAACACTCTCAAAGCACTAACAACATCATCTGTGTCACTAGTTCCTTCTAAGTTATCAACATCCTCCATGTTCTCATATATCACTTAACGTGGTGGATCACCAAGATTTCGCTTTTTCATGGGTGGCTTATGGGGCAGACTTGGTGGTGATTGTTGCATTCACATAACATCTTCAGAAGGCTCAACAATTTCAACTCCTTTTGATCTTTTGACAGGAAATTTTGTCTGCTTGGAAGGTTTGTCATCACCCTGTGCAACTGACCTCCCATACAACTATTCAAAATCATCATTAATCAAATCAATTCTTCTCAAAAAATCCATTTCTTTAGCATAGAACCTATAAGGAAAGGACAATGTGGAAATACCTTCCATAGTGTTAAATTCAAAGAGGAGAGGAGCATAGATTACTTTTAATTTTAGATTATAGTTACTAAGATGTACATTTCCAAAATGACAGAGTAAACAAAAAAAATCACACAAACACAGAGAATACACAAAATTTACATGGGAAAACCCTTACGGGTGAAAAACCCACCACCAAAGAAGGATTACTTGTATTATAGTAAAATATCTATTACAGTCTCTATTCAGGAAACATACACATTCTAGATTGACTTACATCCACACAGATCACAGGCACAACATTCTACAACTCTGGCATCCAACAAAACCACCATTTGACCACCTTCCAACTTTCAACCAATCTTTCACCAACCTACAACCATTTCTTTAGACATTTATATTTCTCTATCAATAAAATGATTTGTTTTAGTATCCTCATGGCTCCAACTATCAGAATTTTCAAACTGTCAAATAAACATTGAGAAATCTACATCAAACAGTCTATTCCAGCTTGGACCTATCATCGACATCCAATTCAGCAGGTCAACATGAGTCCATTGTGGTCCCACCACATTTCATGCCTTATCGACAAGAGGTTCACTTTCGGTAATAAATTAGAAATATCTCCTCTAACTCCAATGTCTTATCAAAATCAGCTTTATCAGTGAGAGTTAAGACTTTTGCAACCTCCTTGATAGATCTCACCAAAATCCTAACTCCTTGCCAAGACTTAATAGAGTCTTACCAATATGGTCTTCTTCAAAAAAGCATATAACTTCAGCTAGCTACTAGAAACATCTTACCAAACCTATAAGTCACACTGAAAATCCTTTGTCACCAAGACAATTCCATGTCTTATCGAAAGGATCCCATCAGAGAGAATCATGGCCTTGACAACCTCCTTAAGAAGTCTCAGCAAACACTGAAGTCTCATTGAACTCCTTGACTTTTCCAAGACCCATCACTTGTCTTATTGATATCAGTAAGAGGAAAGACTTCGAATACTGGCTTGGAGTATCTTACCAAACTCTCATGTCATTCTGAAATCCTTGACATCACCAAGACCGAACAAAGCTATACCAAAATAGTCTATTTTTTCACGACTCGACAAAAGTCACACCGACATAGGTTCTCATCGGCAAAGAACATGCCTTCGGATAACTCCATGAAGAGTCTTATCGAACACCAAGGTCATAGTGAATTCATAACTTGTTTCCAAGACTCATCAGCTATCTCATCGAAAACATAGTCCATCAGTGAGAGATATAACTTCAGTTAACTGCTTGAACTATCTCACTGAAAGATAATGTCACATTGAAAATAGCTCTTATATGCTCAATGACGCCAAGACTGCTTCAGTGTCACACCAAACTTCTCAGTATAAGAACAAAAATGTCATATGACCAAGATTTAAATAAATGAGTTTGAGACACTAATTCTCAATAGAAGCCTAGGAAGTTGGGGTCTATTTCCTTCCTTTTAGCTTCAAGCCTCATCAACAAGTTCCATTTTCTTCTCCTCTAGCTTACATCATCATAAGGAGTATGATTTCTTATAATATCCTCATCATAGATGATTTCATTATTAATCATAACCTTTGTAAGTAGCATCATCCTTACAAGATTAATGTGGCCTTTAGGGTCATAGACGCTTTCTTGCCCAAGCTACGCAATCTATGGTTAGGTTGGGGATATCCATATACTCTGATTATCGTATAATCCTCCATGCAAAATTGATCTCCAAATTTATGCTTATGTCCCATCTCATGTCTCAAAGAAAGTGGTCTTATCAATTCCCTTATTTCAAAAGTTAACCTCAAGGAAGTTTGCTCCAGGGTAGCCATGACTGTAACTGTGAACTCATCATAAAATGTAATATAATTGTTTTTTCTACACCTTTTATCCCATAAATAGCACTACATCTGGACAAGTAACAAATTTCCCATACCGCCTATCATTCCTAGTTTCAATTTATCTGCAAAATATCCCCTATTTTGATACATAATCTAATGGCACAACAAAGAATAATGCCTAAAATCAAATGGAGATTTTATCTACCTTACCTTAACCATTTTTTCATGAATTTGTTTTTAAATTTGCAAAGCAAAGTCAAATTCAATGTTCATCTCAGGATTTTGAATTCTAATAGCCATGTACATCAGAGAAATATCCATCTTCACCTCGGCATCCATACATAACACTTGACACAATGCATAATATGTCCTCTTTAAATATAATTAAAAATCATCCACAAGGTATGGTTAATTATCCACAATATGTACCCATTTGTTATTAGGGCCTCTTCTTCTATACATTCCTACTTGTTTGTTATCCTTAACCTCCTATAATTTTCTTCAAATTTCTCAAGATCAATTTTTGTAAGAGATTTCTTGTTCAACTTAAAACAATCAAAATTATTGTAGACCTTATCACAACCAATAATGGGCACCCACTGGGAATTCTCACTATTCTTGTGGTAGGGTGATAGTTTTCGGCTAAAACTTTAATCAGCTCAACATCTATGAATACATTGGGTACAATCAATTTTTCAAGGTCCAAAGTCCATGGATTCAAAACAAGAATCCTTGCATCCCTCTTATAATAGAAGTATTATGACAAATCCCAACTAGTATAGGATTTGAAGCATCCCTACAACCCTGCATCTAATCTTTAAAAATATTTCTTGAACCCCTATCCTCTGAATTTAACAAAATGTCCAAAATGGACTATTGTAATGGCCTTTTCTTCTCAGTAGGTTTTGATGACTCACCCTTTTTCTTAGATATTTTTGCCTTTCAAGGAATTGTGATAGAATTCTCTCCCTATCTAGCTTCTATCAAATAGATTCAACAATGCAATTTCAATTTTGAACTAAACAAACCATGGCATAGACAACTTACTTGTTACTAAACTTCAACCTGATTTTCCACTCTTCCATGTTCTTAAAGAGCCCCAATGATCTCTATTGCAAATATAGAATGACTGAATAAATGAGGCTATGGATCTTAGATGATGTAAATATCACTTCATCATTTACTTCCCTCATGCCAAGATCATCAACTCACTCATTTTGAAGCTCCAATATTAATTCCAAATTAATGTCATTAAAATTTTCCCACAACCTTCGTCACAACACCACAAGTATTTATTTGTTGCGGGGTTGCGGTTCATACTGCAACATCACAAGTATGTCTCTAATAAATGTTATCTCCTTTGTAGGACAACAGTATCATATATCACCTTTACTGCCAACTCGCATACAACTTACATGACATTAT
Organism: Cryptomeria japonica; assembly: GCF_030272615.1. Lineage (NCBI taxonomy): Eukaryota > Viridiplantae > Streptophyta > Pinopsida > Cupressales > Cupressaceae > Cryptomeria > Cryptomeria japonica. Next base: position 442,283,976 of record NC_081415.1, on the reverse strand, counting down.
CAATCTTCTTCTAGGAATGTGAAGACATATAGTATCATTTCCTTTTTATCGCATCTCCACCATATGAGCCATGAGTTGAACATTTAGGTACATGGGATAGTGGTAAGCCCTTATAATAACTTAATTTAAACTACTAGCCTGCAAACCTGCCAAGCAAATATTCAATGAGCCTCACGAGAAAGCAAGACATCTTTCCTCTTACTTATTTCTTATTGTTGTCTCGCAAAAAGGTAAACAACCTGAGTACGAAGGGTCATGGGAATATGGTACATTAGTTTGACACCTTTCCTCTTAATGACATCCCATGACTTCATAATCATTCTTAGACATGATACTTGTAGGGTTGCGAGAATCAGTGATAAGGTAACTTCGAGCTAGCATGACAACTTTGACATGGGTTACGTATGGTCAAATAAGAATGTAACAATACAAAACTTATGGAACATATATATGAAAATTCATAAGGGTGATTAAATATTTTTAAAAATCTATGGGCTAAGATGTAGACTTCAAACTCAAGACTCCAAAAGGATTTTTTGGGGGTTCTAACAGAGTAGAAGTGGAAAGGGCTCGAGTGGGTGGGAAAGGGAGAGAAGGGGGTGGGGAGAGAGAGAGAGAGAGAGAGAGGGGGGGGGGAAGGGGGAGAGGGTAGAGATGGGCATATTAACAAGGGGAGAGATGGAAATATCAACAAAGGGAGAGATGGAAATATCAACAAAGGGAGAGATGGTGGGCAAGGGAGAGGGGGGAGAGATGAAGAGAAGGGGAAAAGGGGAGGGGGTGTTGATAAAGTTGAAAGCACCAGAATACTGAGAGGGGGGGTGAATCAGTATTCCCACTTATGTAAAACAATAAACTTTTTTCTAATTGAAACTGTCCTCAAAAATATCAAATAGACTTGACTGAAGTAAAACAATTAATACAGAATCAAGAAGAACACAATCACAAGATAAACACCAGATTTTGTATGTGGAAAACCCAAATGGGAAAAACAATAGAGAGTATTAACTCTCAAGAAAATATAACTATTTATAGTTGCATTTACTATTAGGTGGCTCACTATTGAGTGGCTTACTGCCAGATTACAAAAACAGCTCATTACCAAACTTCTCACTACAGATAAAAAAATAAATGGCTAACTATTGGAATGCTCACTGCAACTAAAAAGGTTGAACTGGGAATATTTGCATCTCCAAATGTATGAGATCGGTTCCAAGTTTAAGCTAAAATTACAAATCTCATATTTTACAGAAGATCTGGTTAGAGATCTCTGCAACACTATTCTGCAACAGATCTGGTAAAGGACTACTACACTACTAAGACACTGATTACCTTCGTTGTCTGCAACTCTTACATACACTGCTTCTTTCACTGCGAACTATCTTTCTCACATCACACAGACTCTCTCTTGATCGATGTCTCTTACCACTCATGTGTATATATATATATATATATACATACATACATATATATATATACATACATATATATATACATATATATACATACATATATATATATATGTATATATATGTATGTATCAGATACAATTATAGAATAGTGTGTCAGCCAAGCCTAACATGTTATCAATAAGCTCATATCGGCCTCCACAATACTTCTACACAATTCCTATACATACTTTTGATTACCAATGTATATACTAGGATTACCAAAAAAAGGCTAAGGGTCATCCGGACCCAAGAGAACAAACCTATTGTCTCAAGATTAAGTCCAATATCTCCAAAATAGAGACTCCACACATATCAAGCAAACTGCAATCACAAAATATGAAGAGATACTTCTAATAATTACCAAAGATGTTAACACTGGGACCAACAAGAATTCTTAACACCAGGATACCGAGCTCAAGGAGAACTCAATGGGACCTCAAAAGGTCATCATCCAAACTTTTCCATGTTGCATAATAACTTCCAACCAAAAACCATAACACCTGAATTTCTCATACATACTGAAACTGCAACACATGAACTGCAAATACATACTAATTGCATGCAGTCCTTGCATAACTATATCCATATAACATCCATAATATCCATGACATCCAGACTTATATCTGAAGCTACATACACTATCCAGTATAGAACCAAATGATTGGTTTGACATCAATGACAACATTATTCACACAAGTCTATCAATCTCCCCCTTTGTCATTGATGGCAAAACATATTCAAAACATGACTGCGCCAACTCCCCCTTACTCATTCAATTAGAAAAAATGATGTTCCTTGAACTCATATTTCTTTCTCCCCCTTTTGACATCAAGTACAAAGGATCCCTTTGATGAAAAATAAAAGAATAGGTATACATACAGCCAAAAATGTGAATATTACACAAAGAAACTTTCAGCTGCTCTTCTTTGGAAATATAAGCTTGTATTTTTCTTTCAGTTCTAGAAGAAGAACTTCCCAAGAACGTATAGCCAATTTGATACTAAAATGCTTCTGCACTCAACCAACAAATCAACCGAGTTAAAAAATTTATCCGAAGTGGTTAGATTCTACTCATACTCTACTGCGTCCTTAAGCAATGTTGAAAAGTGTTCTAACTTAGCTTCAACAATTTCCTTAACTCTCCAAAACATTCTCACAAAGTCCTCTTTCTTCCTTTCCAACATAAGAAGCTCAGCCTGAAGGGAATTAACTCTTTTCCTCTTCTCATAATCCTTATCACTTAGAAAATCAAAATATTTACCTAGACTTGTCAGTTTTGATTCAATAGTATCAATTTTTCCTTTGTGCTTCACCGCTGCTGTCGGCCAAGAGATACAATATTTATAGATTTTGTTGGCACTATAGATACAATCTCTTAATTTCTCTATGCATATTGACAAGTTCCTCTTAGCATTAGTACATTCATTCACAAGACTTTGCATATCCAGGCCTTTTTCTTCAATAGATTGCTCAAACATTCTTTCATTCAGGATCTTAGTCAAGGATTCAGGAAGCAGATTACTGATATCTTCTAGATTAATGTTGTTCCGGATTAGATGCTTCATTAAAATGCTCTTAATTCTATCTGACTCATTTGAGGTCAGCCATTTCACACCAATCTTCTAAATTCCATTTGTACAAACAACCAACTTTGACAGACTAGACTCGTCATCTGAGTCTCCATCTTCCTACTCATTCACTTCTAAAACTCTTCTAGCTACAAGGGATTTTGGATCCTTGATTATCACAACATTTTTTACCTTTTTTTCTCTTTGATTCTGAAACACCAATAGGAATAGACTGTCTTCGTTTCTTCTTTCTAGAAGATGAATCTCTAGAACCGAAAGAGAAATAAATAGTAACCGAGCCAACTCTCCACATATCCACAAATGATTTAAAATAATTATTGCAAATTTCCTCTCTGTTATCCAAATTGTTCATATATCTGAATATTTGTCTTGCAATTAGCACACCAGCTTCCCAAATGACATTTTCTTTTGCTAGAAAAGATTCTAAATAGTACATGAATAACCTCACGAGCAATGACCCATACCGGAAAGAATATTTTTTCTATTTTGTCATCTTGATATTTTCTAACAAGAATTCTTTCAGTAAGTCATAGAAGTCAAATGATTTGTTCTCCTTCACAAGCATATATACCATATACACTGTAATTATCGAGGTGGCTCCTTCCCTATTTTTGAAATAGACTTTGTAAGAGATGCCATAGGTAACATACCTCACTACAGGTTTCACGATCGTATTGATAATTAGAGCTTGTTGATCACCCTTTACATCAGGTAGGGCTAGTTGTTCTCAAATTTTGATTTCCCTTCTATCCATCTACTAAAAATCAAGTAAATATGTTTGCATATGAAGAGATAAGAGAAATAGAACTCAAAAATAACATATAACAAGGTTTCAAAACCTTCTACACTTTGAACTTATCCAAAGTTTAGGTGGGTATACCTTCTGTGAATATTTTCACACTTTAAGATTAAGATCCACAGTAAAACAGTGTCAGAAAACCCATGGATTTCATCACCTCAATGAAACTGAAACATTAAAAGAAAACATGTGTCCATTTTCAATATTGATCTTCAAGAAAGGTAAAAAGAATCCTACAATTGAAATTCAGTGCCTTATTTGGGCTACAGAGTCACCCAAATCAAGTTATAATTCCAAAACTAAATAATCTCGTACATTTCACCACCTTGGCCTTAGCTAACCCCATACATGCCTGACATATAAATGAGTTTTATCCTCTAAAAAACTAAAATCGTTGATCAAATTCAAAGTAAGCAAACAATTGATTTACTAATAGAGATATTTCAAGCATATTTAATTCCTCTCCCTTGAAAAGAAAAGCAGAAACATATCCATATGACTGCCTTGCAATCCATGTTCAATCAAATAACCCTAGATTATACAAATGAAACAAGTAAATTAAGGAATGCACACCAGAAGACAATACAGATTTAGGCCTGAAAAGTGTTGATCTGCATCTTTATATTCATTTTTGGAAATTAATCTTACATGATTCAAAGTATTCTCTATGATAGCTAGAAAAACCCAGATATATTTATACAGAGTTTCTTTTCAAAATTTCTTGTGATCCCTTTTTCATTAGTCTTGGTATCCATTTATAACATTATGGATGCATACAAGCTTCGGACATTCCTAGGAAAATTTGTTACAAACCGCAATCTTCTCCAAAAAAAACAGTTACAAGTCCTTTTCAATATCAACAACCTTTTCAGCTTGTTGTCCTGCTACAACATCTTCTAGCTATTCTAGAATTTCTTTTTGTTGTCCAACATATTTGTCCTTCCATTCCTGGAACATGTCATCATTTGGCCAAGAAAAGCTAACAATCTTCTTCTTCATTCCTTATAGCCTTTTCCAAGTGACCCTTAACTGCCCAATCTCTATTTCTATGAAACCATAATGTGACTTTACCTTTTCAATCTCCTCAATTGTCTTGACAAATAAGGACGTGTCATCAATATTGATGATTTCATTTACCCTTTGCGACAAGTTGTGATCCAACTCTTCAAGCCATGTCTTCTCCTCTTTTAACTAATCCGGACCAACAAAACCCCTGGGAAACAACTCATACTTGTGATCAGAATATTCTTTCCTGTATAATTGGTCTTTTCTCTTCACCCCTGCCCTTTCTTCTAAGAGTATATTCATTTCTTTTATGAATTCACAAGTGGATCTAAGACTATCATTTGCCTCTGCATTTGCATGAGATGAACACATAAGCTCTAACTCCTTTTCCCTAGGCATCCACTTATTCATAATCCGTTCCAAAGTGGTCTCATCTTCTCTTAATTCATTCAAAATATTCAGAATCCTCTTCATAGAAATATGTATGACAGAGGCCCTAACTAAATCAACAAATTTCAAAATTGTAGCCTTTACCTTTTCCTCATATTTACTTGCAAACAGGGCTTGAGCTTGTTTCAACTTTTCCAACTCATGTTGAATAGTTTCAGCTGGTTGGAAACTAGAAGGCATAGGAGAAGGGGGATATTCTATAATAGGACTTGTAGGTGGAGGTCTTGCTAGAGAAGAAGCTATCATTAGAGTAGAAGACTCACCTTGATGGTGTTGTCCTGCCATCTGACTCTGAAGTCTAGCAATGATGCTATCTCGATTAGCTATTCCTTCTTTGGCCTCATTATAAGCCTTCAAGATTGTTTCCAATTTCTATTGGAGATTAGCTTTTTCCTTTGCCTCCTTTTCTGCCACTGCTACACTGAATTTTACAGTTTCTAAAATTGTTCTAGTAGCTTCTACCACCCCTATATCTTGGAATCTTTTCACTATCATACCTCCTAGGAAACTAGAATATGAGGCATCTTTCCTTCTTCTATTTTCATCCTTTTCAATGACCACATGACTAAAGAAGCATTATCTTTGTTGAATGTCACTCCTTCCATAGGCTTGGTTTCTTTCCTGGCCACTTCAAGTACCAAAGCATCAACTATATCCCACTCAGGGAGGATTAAAACACCAGCCTTTGATACCATCTCTCTTCTCTTTTCAGGAGTAATGGCCATGAATTCTTCAATCATTTCTTGTTTTACCTCTTCCTCCAACAGAGTTATATCTTTGTGAGGCTTCTCATTCTTCCTTTTTTCACATCTTTCTTTAAACTGTTCAATTTTTTGTTTCCATATAAATTGCATGAAGGCTCCTATTGTAACAAAGTTACTATCAGCCAAGAACTCCTCACTAGTTTGCTTGATAGTTGGGTCTAACTCTTTACCTTTGAACTTACCTTCAGTAAAGTTCATCTCAGCATTAAGTGGCTCCTCTGGCATCGCCTCTTGTGTTTCCTCATATGTGTAGGCAATCTCCCTGAGACTCCCTAACTGTAACAACTATTCGGCCACTGCCTGCTCATCTCCTATGTGGATAGGGGATTGAGATGGACTATACAAAGGCTCATTGGTTTGCACTTCCTTCCCCACTCTTTTCCATTTAGGGGAGTCTTCGATGTCAATGACATCTTCAATTTCTCTTTTCCCTCTTGAAGTAGAAGGCTCACCAGTCACTGGTATCATCACACTGTATAATGATTTCTTGTGCATTACATAATCACTCGATGGGATGGCCTTAGTAAAGGAAGGCTTAGCTAGAACTAGTCTAACCCTATCAGGATCATTTCTCATTATAGCCTCCCTCTTTTCCTTCAAAGTTTGCATGAGGTCTTCAAAATAAAGAATTAATAATTTTATTGTTTCCTCAAAGGGATTAAAACTAGAAAGCGGGTCATAACTACTATCAAATTGATGAATGAAGTCAAGAGCCCTTTTGTATGCCACCCACTTCTCTTTCCTCAATTCTTGCTCATCCAAATTGAATTCATTCCTAATCAGATCTTCAGGGAAATGAAATTGGTGTGACCTACCTTTACATACTACTCTCTTTCTAAACATGCCATTCAAAAAATCTTCTGGGTCTGCAAATCTTGAAACCATAGTAGACAACCTATATGGTTTAAAGAATTCTTCAAAATACTTCCAGCCAGCTTTGGTGATCACAAAATGATGGGCCATGGTAATAGTTGGGAAAATAGCCCCTTTACCCCTATTTGTCAGCTCTGCCTCTTGCACACCTCCAATCTGCCTTAAGACTTTTGCAATCCCTATCTTGAATGGGACTTGATAAGGCAATAAAGATGGAGTGCCTTTGAAACCATAAGCTCTATAAACTATGGAAACAAGGTACAAATACAAATCACCCCAATTATGAACAATTTAAATACGTTCAGCAAACTCCTTAGGCCTGAGGAGCTCCAAAAGAGCCTTTGGGATCCTAGGATTTTTCGTGCATAAGAGAATCTTGATTTTAGATTCAAAGCACCTATCAAACTTTAGGTAACTGGCATCTTCTCTATCCTAGGACAAAATGGTTCTTCATAATTGAACTGGCATCTCTCACCATCCTTTTCTCTGACCAAATCCATTTCTTTAGCAAAATAATCAACTCCTTTGAACAAGAACATGTGCATTAGAAGAGAATACCATCCAAAAGCTTTATCCATCGTACCATTTTTTATCCCTACAAGCCCTGCATGAATTGCATCAGTGAGGTAAGGCGCATAGTCAAAGGTCACTACTAGAGAGGGGTTCAGAATCTATGTTATCATCAGCATATAATGGGTTGGCATGTTTCTCTTAGCATCTTCTCCAAAAATTTGACAAAGTGCCCAATACATGCCCTTAGCCCTTAGAGTAAACAAGTTTAGGGAGAAAGGTTCCATGGTACTGGGGCCTACAACAATTAACCCTCCTATCTTGACAAAAAACTCTTTCAATGGGCCACTCCTCAGGTGATCCCTTTGCACATTGTAGACTTGTGCAAGTGTCTCAAAGTTGATAACCTCAAAATTTGGACACTTCACTAAGCTTGAAAACCTTCCTGAACTCATCATCATTAATCTCAATTAAGGATGCTCCCTTTATATTCCTGATACATTTGGCTATAGGGTCATAATTTTGTGCAATCAGGGTCAACAAATCTACATCCATGAAGACGCTGGGGACTATAAGCTTTCCCACATTTGATTCCCATATATTATTTAATGGGGTAGGGGAATGTCTCTAACCAAAACCTACCTTGAAAAGTCCTAGACCTAACATCCCTATCTGTGGATCCCTTAACCAATTGCCTTTATCATATAGACCATCTCCAATTCTTAAATGAGGGTCTTTTGGTATCAACTCTTTAGCTTTGGCCGCAACATTGGTAGACATGGTTAGTTGTTCTAGGAAGTCATCACATATGTTCCTATCTTGGTAATTTACTTTCCCTATGAAATCCCTTCTTGGCGCCATCCCGTTAATACAATTATACCAGTTGAGAGTTAAACAAAACTCTAATGAATCAATTCACACAGTAACACTGATTTTCAGACTGCAATTAGCAAGAAAAAATGAAAAAACCTGTTACTCGCCTGAAGAAAATCGCTCTACATCAGCTCCTCTACAACAAACTTGTCGAAATGGTGCCAATACTCAATTGATATGGACCTTAGCTCAACAACTTGGTATTGAATTGAGGCATTAATCTCGCATGCTTTGAACATCACCTCATAATTGAATTTGCAAATCGAATTCAAGAACGAGCTCCAACAGATCACAAACCTTCTGAGTATTTCCCTGTTTCATTGTTTCGCCATTTTGTAGAGTTTAAAACCCCCTCACTTTTCTTTCACGAAGCCATGATGATCGTTGGTTCTTAGAAACTTGCACTGCCTTTACTTTCCCTAGTCACTCTACATTAGTAACGGGCCCCACCTTCCTTTTGCTACTTCGTAAAGGGTAAACACTGCACGCTTTGACCACACCAAACAACATCGGTCGTCAGATCATTATCCACTTGATCGATCTTTACTTCCTATAGCGACCACCATTCTTCTTAACTAACTACGCACAACCATGATCGCTAACAATTTTTGCCACTTCGCGAAGGCTAAACTACAGGCATCTTCGGGCTGCGAAACAACGACAACCATTGGATCCACCTCGAGATGTACACCATTTAACGTGCTCAGATCTTTAAAGTGGGCCCTCAACTCAGAGACCACTTTCTTTGTTTCATCACCAATGAATGAATGTCATGTGTCAATTGGCTATTCACTCAGATAACTCCATTGAGCTCCATTCTAAGGCAGCCATGTGTTTTACTTTGCCAATTTTAACATAACCGCTAGTTGAATCAAGGTGAGCCCTCAACTACCCTTCGGAGCCACGTGCATCTGACAAGTCACCATTTCTCTCCACGGAGCAACCCATTTGTCTTGCCATGTCATCCACCATGTGACTGCCATGTCACTTCACTATGTCACAAACAGTAACCTTCATCTAATTTGGGGCTGCGAATCCACGTGAGCTGTCTGATCAACTCTTACTTAATCGGTCATTAAAACTCTGACCTACTTGTTCTTTGGGCCCATCGACCTTTTCGCTAATTCGCAAACTTTAAATCTCAGGAAACTCTTCTTCGTGAAGTAACAACAAGCGTAGGATCTTAGAAACTTGCTTGTCTATTACCCTTGTCATGACTACCTTGCCTGGGCCCTCCACCTTTTCGCTACTTCGTGAAAGGTAACACATGGACACTTTTTAGCTGCAAATCAATGCTAGCCATTGATCTTTTCTAAACTGATCATCTTTTAACCAAAGGAACCACTTTCCTCAGGGATCCGCCAACTCTTTCGCTATTTCACAGAGGGTAAGTCACAAGCATCTTGGGCTAGCGAAGCAAAGCGAGCTATTGGATCCAATACAAGATGCATTCTTTTAACCTAACTAACAATCCTCTAGTCGGGCCTGCTTATCCTTTTCGCTGCTTCACATATGATGAACCATGGGCATCCTCTCCCAGTGAACCAACGCACACTGCAAGATGAACCTTGACTTGCACGATCATTAAGAATCCCGACAAAGATTAAAACAATACATAGGCAAAGGCATAAAATTTAAAAAATTTAAAGGACCGCCTAGGGAAAACCTAATGGGGGGACACTTTTCATGATAGACCGACCCTTCCTTAAGTGGAAAAATTAATGCAAAAATAGAACACGAGGTTTTTTCAAAACATAGGAAGGGTTAAAACTTTCAAAACCTTAAACCCTCTTTGACCCAAGAAACACAGAGGCAACAAGGCCATTCCAAACAATTTTTTTTTAGATTTTTAGCCGACTATGGGACAAGAATACCCAATTTTCAAAACAGTGATAACAGCGGCTCTGACTGGAGATGGTTGATTGAAAGATCAACACAAGAATTTAGAAACTCTAGAGAACAGACAAAACATAAACCCAAAAACAAACAACAAAAGAAAACCTAAATATATATAGACTAAGACCTACTGTGCATGAACTCAAGAGAAATAATGTTTCAGGAACTGTCCATGCACTGGAAATTCCTGTACCTCACGATTCATTTTCTACAAAAAAAATGATTCCTTGCCATTAAGATCATAAACCACAGAGGGGCCTATCCATAATGATTCAAATTTCTTATGTTTCCCTTTGTCTTGCCCTTTGGCATTCCATTGAAGAACCATGTCACCAATTTGAAAGTTTCTTAACAAGGTTCTTTTGTCAAACAGATATTTGGACTGCAACTGGATCTTCAAATTCCTCTTATGGGCCAAAGTTCTAATTTCTTCCACCTCCACCATCTGAATCATTCTATCTTCCATAGGTTCGGATAACTCCATGTCTTCAGCTTGTAGGAACTTGTATACTAGAAGAAGATTATTGACTAGCACCCAAGATTGTGTGCCATAAACTAGTTCAAAAGGTGAAACCCCAATTGCTTTCTTAACAGTAACCCTGTCTGCCCATAGGGCCAACTTTAACTTCTAGTCCCAAGACCTTTTGTTCTCCTCTAGGATTTTCTTAATAATGTTCAAGAGTCTCTTATTGTTGGATTCATCTTGTCCATTACCCTAAGGATGATATGGTGAAGAGTAGGACATAACTATTCCATGGCTAGTGCAAAATTCAATGAACTCCTCTGACCTGAAGCTCATGGCATTATCCATCACCAGTTTCACAAGAACACTGAATCTGGTTATGACATTATCCATTCGGAAGTCAATTACAACCTTACTTGTGGCTCTCCTAGTGGGTATAGCTTCAATCCACTTGGTGAAATAATCAGTGGCTACTATAATCCATCTATGACCTCTTCCTGACTTCTCAACTATTTCTCTAATAAAATCAATGCCCCATTGGACAAAAGGGCTTTCCACTATGACTGGGTTGAGGGGTAAAGCTCCCTCATACTTCAGCTTAGATGAAATTTTTTGGCATGGGTCACATCTCCGAACATGTTCATGGGCATATTTAAACAATGTAGGCCAATAATATCTAGCACGATCTATCTTACCAGCAGTTGTTTTGGCAGAGTAGTGACCTCCACATACTCCATCATGCATTTCAGTTAACATCCTTTTAGCTTGGGATTTATACAAACACATCAGCAATGCCCCATCTTTATTCCGCCAATATAGATCACCATGAATAAGGACATATTTTTGAGATTTTAATCTCAGTGTCCTTCTCTGATTATGAATCATCCCTTCTGAATATGTTGAATCTCTTAAAAAATGTACTATCTTTGAGTACCAGGGCTGTGTCTCAATACTGCTAACTAGGATGTCTTTAACTTCAACATTATTCACCTCAACATCAAGAAGGTTTGATTCAGCCATTAACTTAGCAAGATCTAAGCCTCTTACCAATTTAGTAATTTTGATCTCGAGATAAAACTCCTAAATTCTAGTTATCCATCTGCATCTTTTACCAGTGACCTCGGACTGAGACAAAATATCTTTGATAGCCGCATGTGGGACATAAGCAATTACTTGTGCATTTACAAGATATGGCCTAAATAATTTTATAGCCTTAACCAAAGCATATGCTTGTTTTTCCATGATTTCATATTTTAAATCTACAGCCTATAAAGATTTGCTATAAAAAGCTATAGGATGTTCATATCCTTCATTATCCTTTTGTAGAAGAACTACAGCCACTGTATGATATGAAGAAAAAGAAAACAAAGAGAAAGGCTTACTGTAGTCAGGGGACTTTAACACTGGTGCCTCCTGAATAGCCTTTTTTATTTCATCAAAAGCCTTTGAAGCTTCTTCATCCCACCAGAACTTTATATCCTTCTTAAGCAATTTAACAATGGGCTTGACTATCTCTACAAAATTTGCAATAAATCTTCTAGCAAAATTTACCTTGCCCAAGAAATATTGGATACCTTTAACACTCTTTGGCTCAGGTACATTGTTTATAGCTTCAATTCTTTTAGGGTCTATTCTAACCCCTTCTTTGGAGACAATATGCCCAAGCAACTTCCCTTCAGTGACAACAAAATGACACTTTTTCGGATTTAAGGATACACCAAATACCAAAGATTTATTGAAAACCTTTTCCAAGTGCCCACAATGGTCATCTACCCTTTTGGAGAAACATGTCAAATCATCTTGATACACTACCATGATAATGTTAATGAACTCCTTGAAAGCTACATCCATTGCTCTCTGAAAAGTAGCTCCAACATTTTTCAAACCAAAAGGCATTCTTACATATACATATGTTCCCCAAGGGGTGGTAAAAGAAGTCTTGAATTGTTTAGATTCTTTCACTAACACCTAGTTATATCCTGAGAACCCATCCATCATAGACAAAAGGTCACAGCCAGTTACTCTCTGCAACATTGCCTCCATATTAGGAGAAGAATAATTGTCTTTCAAAGAAGCAACATTCAGGTTCCTGAAGTCAACATAGAGCCTTATGTCCCCATTCTTCTTCCTAACCGGGACCAAATTAGACACCCATGATGAATTCCTTATAGGCTTAATGATTCCCCCTTCCCTCAGCTTGGTTAATTCTTGTTGCATTTTAGATTCCAATAGTGGGTTAATAGGTCTTTGTTTCTGTCTAAAAGGATTAGCACCTAGAAGCAAAGGGACTTCATGCTGAAATAGATCTTGTCTATACGCCTTTAGATCTTCATAAGACCAAGCAAAAACATGCTTATATTTTTTCAATAATTTAATAAGGTTAACTCTGACATGAGGAGACAAATTTTTTCCAATATACACCAACTTGGGGGACGATTCAGTCCCTAAGTTCACTTCCTCTAATTCATCAAACTTGGTGGTTGACAACTGATGCAAATGATTGTCACTGTAACTGAACATACCTTCCAATTATACTAACCCTTTAGGTATTTCATTAGTTTCCAACTAAACCATGTCATTTCCAAACACAGTTTCTCTATCTTCAACCACTTCTACCAATGCATTGCAATCAATTTTTTGTCCATCATAGTCATCAATGCATTGTATCAATCTCACATATAAAGTGTCAATTTGTCATAATTTGTCATATTTGTCATTCTTGATTTGAAATTTCCTTTCAAATCTCTTCATGCTAATCTTGTCATCTCTCCAATTTGTCTATAAATTGGATGAATTTCTTCAATCAAAGGATCCCTGAATCAATCACGCTTCTAGTATTCTTACGCTTCCATCTTGTCAATCTTTCTTTCATATCATGCTTATGCACTTGTAGGTGAGATCCACAAACAAAGCAATTTGAAGGAGAAAGAAGGACAATGGGGAATCATGGAGGAGACATCCACATTTGTGATGGTTTACATTTGAATTGAATGTTTTATTTCCATATCTCTATTGAATGTTTGTAGGTTTTGTTATCATTGCAATCTGGTTTTGTGATTGAGCTAGTTTAATTTCAATTTGCTTTGATGATTTCCAGATTCCTATCTCATTGATGGATGGTTTCTCCGGCTATAACCAAATTTGCATTGCTCCTGAAGATCAACATAAGACTGCATTCACATGTGCTTCGGGTACTTACTGCTGGAATGTGATGCCCTTTGGTCTTAAAAATGCTGGAGCAACATATCAAAGAGCTATGACGACAATTTTCCATGATTTCATGCATACTTTGATGGAGGACTATGTTGATGACTTATTATGCAAATCTGTCACAAGAGATAGTCATCTAGCCATCTTGGGCTCAATCTTTGACTGAATGGAAACTTACAAGCTTAGACTCAATCCAAAGAAGTGTGTCTTTGGTGTCACAGCCGGCAAATTACTAGGGTACATTGTTTCTCATAGAGGCATCGAAGTCGACCCTGCCAAGGTTAAAGCAATAATGGATATGCCTCCTCCTTCCAATCTCCGTCAACTAAGAATTATGCAAGGAAAGCTACAGTCAATCCACCAGTTTATAGCTCAATTGGCAGACAAATGTCATCCATTCCAGCATTTATTGCATAAAGGAGTCACTTTTAAATGGATTGAGCAATGTCAATTAGCATTTCAAACTCTTAAGGACTATTTGCTATCACCACCTATTCTAATGCCTCCTATAGAAGGAAAGCCATTTATATTGTATATTTCTGCAACTGAAACGGCACTAGGAGTTCTCTTGGCCCAACAGGATGAGAAAGGCAAAGAGTGGGCTATTTATTATATCAGTTAGACACTAGTGGGCTATGAGCTGAATTATTCAACTATTGAACGGGCATGCTTAGCAGTGGTCTTTGCAACATAGAAGCTTCGATACTATATGTTAAGTCATCAGACATTGCTAGTTGCAAAAATTGATCCCTTGAAATACTTGCTTAGTAGGGCAGCTTTGACGGGTCACCTAGCAAAGTGGGTTATGATCCTCAGTGAGTTTGATATTAAGTACATGGAGCGAAAGGCAATAAAAGGACAAATCATAGCGGATCAACTTGTAGAGGCTCCTATTTATGATGATCATCCCATGTTGACAGATTTTCCAAATGAATCAGTCTTTTCTCTCACACCTTCTAATGAATGGAAGTTATATTTTGATGGATCCCATACCAAGTTCGGGTCCAGAGTAGGTATATTGTTTGTCACCCCTCAAGGTGATGCTATTCCCAAATCCTACAGAACGACTTTCCATTGTACCAATAACATTGCAAAATATGAAGCTCTAGTCACAGGACTCTGGGTAGCGGTCCATTGGAACATCACACATTTACAAGTCTATGGAGATTCTCAGTTAGTCATCCATCAAGTGAATGATGACTATGAAACAAAACATGAAAAGCTTATTCCCTACAAGCATATGGTAGATTTATTCAAGACAAAATTCACGGCTATCCATTTTAGTCAAGTTCCAAGAATTCAAAACAAGTTGGCAGATGTGATGGCTACGATTGCTACCATGTTAAATATGCCCCACAATATGGACAAATGTGAAGATTTGGTCGAACAGTTGCTTGTCCCTTCTTTTGAAATTCCAACAGTAGATGTGATGTGTGTTCTTGTTGGTCCTAACTCCCTGTGGTACAATGATGTCTATCAATATTTGAAATCCCAAACCTTACCACCTAACCTTTCCGCTAACTAATGCTGAGCCTTCATCTGACAGACAGCCAAATATGTCATCATTGTCGACACCCTTTACTGTTGTTGCTTTGACCATACCCTCCTCAGGTGTTTGGATTCTGATGAAGCACAAATGACTTTACACGAGGTTCACGATGGTATATGTGGGGGCCATTTCAATGGTCTGAGCTTAGCCAAAAAGTTGATTCATGCTAGGTATTATTGGCCCACTCTGGAAAAGGATGTTCATGATTTTGTCAAGAAGTGCTACAAATGCCAAATCCATGGAAATTACATTCATGCGCTAGCCCAAGAGCTTCATTTTGTCATATCTTCGTGGCCCTTTTCTCAATGGGGATTGGATCTTATTGGCAAGATTCACTTGACATCTACAAATGGACACAAGTTTATCATTACAGCCACAGAGTATTTTACAAAATGGATCGAGGCTATCCCCATGACCTATATCATTGGTGTGCAAATTTCAAAATTCCTATTGAATTATATCAGATGCAGATATGGGGTTCCCCTTGCCATAGTCACAGATAATGGCCGTCCATTCAAGAATAAAGATGTCAAAGAACTCTGTGAAAAGTTTCACATCCAACACCGTTTCTCCAGTTGCATCAGCTTGAGATGTTAGATGAGAAACGTCAGACAACCCTGACACATTTGCAAGCATATCAAAATTGTCTCTGTCGCTCTTATAATAAGAAGGTCAAAGGGTGACACTTCGAAGTGGGAGATCTAGTTTTAAAGACAAACCCCAAGAATGCACAATCTACTGACATCATCAAAGGCAAGTTTGAACCTAATTGGGTTGGGCCTTTCATAGTTACTACAGCCTATGGCTCGGGGGCATATCATCTTGCCACCCCAGAAGGTGAACCTTTGTTAGATCTAGTCAATAGTATGCACCTTCGCAAGTACTGGACATAATTTTCTATCAGCAATTCTTCAAATATGATCCTGAAAAAAAATTAAAAAAAATCAAAAAGTGAAAAAAAAAAAAAAAAAGTGAAAAAAGAAAAAAAAAGAAAAAGAACAAAAAGTAAAGAAAAATGATTCGCCCTCTGGTGAAAACCTATCAAATAGGCACTTTGGGCAAGTACCATGGTGACAACCTGGCAAACAGGCGCCATGTGTAAGAAGATCATTGCTCCATCATCTATCATGACCTCTAGCTATGCTTTCTCTCTACAGGTTTATCGCGCCTATCCTTGTCCTGACCCAATGTTCTGTTCCAGGCCTGTGATTGATCAACATCATTGTCTTCATACTCCGGTTTCTTGTGCATATGTTTTGGTCTTGGTCTCTATATATGTCTTTCAGATGTGCATTGGGTGTGTGCCCCTTGTCATGATCAATCACTAGAACTTTCGAATTGAAAAATGTCCTGAAATAATCAAAAAAAATAAAAATCAAATAAAGTCTTGAAAAAATTACAAAAAAAGAAAAATCAAATAAAGTCCTAAAAAATTACAAAAAAAAAATCACATAATGTCCTGAAAAAATTATAAAAATCGAATAATGTCCTGAAAAAATCCCTAAAAAATCATATAAATGGCCTGAAAAAAAAAAACTCCCTAAAAAGTCAAATAAAGTCCTGAAAAAAACAAAACAAAAAATAACCCCTTTATGCATACACAGATCGTTGAGCATACGACAATCAATCAAACACTACGCTTTACTGAAATCACGCATTCACAGATGAACTTTTTCAATCAAACCAGACATTCAAACTAATCACAAATGTCTTCTCAATTGAACATCAACATCAATATCATTTGACCTTGTCACCATTATCATGAGTCTTATATAGGATGTGGTATACTCGAAACCAGACTGTGTCCTATCTTAGATGGGGTACCGCATTCCCTGAAACCAGACAGCATGATCGTCATATCAACACTTTCAACTTTTGACAATGAAGATCAAGATGTTTGTTTGACTTGTTGGAATTAGCAAGTCTTATCATTTATTGATTTATCTTCAATCATGTTCCTATGTTGCTCGATGATGTCACTGAATGATTTAGAGTAACCGAGATGGTTCATGGTCCCTTTTTTTTTTTTGTTGTGCTTGTTGTTTGTGGAATGTTTGTTACAAACTAGGGCAACTATATCATTGGGTGTCTGTGATAAGTACATTTGCTTTGTGAACATCGCACATACCTCGACCCTTGATGTATGCACCCTAGGATGTTTCACTCATTCCTTGTGTGCAATGTGTCTATCTTTTGCAAAAAGGGTTGCATTTCAGCTCTGGCCTTCAATGCCATTATGCTATGCATCCGTTTTGCTACATTAAATAAAGGTTCTCACCTACAAAGTGCATTAGTGAAAGCAAGTTTTTCTTCATCTCTAATGTCCTCTGTCTCATTTCTTCTTACTAACATTTCTTCCGTCAGTTCAGGTAGTCAGTTTGGTCTAGTTCTCCGATCTCCAAAAACATAAGCTGCATCCTGCATCCATTGGTTAGTGCATTTGCATTATATCAAGCATTTTATCCATTTCATATTATAAATGCATCAAAAACACATAAAAATGTATCCATACATGTTCCACAATAAACAGTGCATAAGATATCCATGCATGGAAAGTAAACATAAGCCATAACCCATTGCATTCCATCATATAGCTGCATATCATATCATATATAAAAAAAGTATCGTAGTACAAAATTGGACTGTCTGTCCTAAGTATGGCCCACAGGCTGAATACATAATGTCAAACTACATATGTCTCTATCATAAGGAGCACGTGCCTCTGTCACTGGGTGCTCCCTTTGTCCTCCTCATCCCTGCCATGTCTCAAGGATGATGTCCCTCCTATCCTTGGTCTTGGTTGTGGTGGTCTCATAGGTCCACTCACCCCCATGCTGCTCACTGACCTCTGAGAACATGGCCTGCTCTCTATCCTCGATCGTGCCTGATATGATGCTACTCTCTGCTTTGGTGGAACTACACTCTCATATAGTGTCCTCCAATGGTGTATCTCCTCTCCGGTCTCTACCAACATCTATGCCATCTCACATGCACTAGCATCCCTAATCAACCCAATATACTTGGTCACTCTCTGCTCTGCTTGCTATGCCTAGGCTATTGTTGTATCTCGAGCCACTGTTAGTCTAGCTATCTCTTCTCTGAACTGATCTTGCTATGTCCTCAAGATAGCATTCTATCTCTCTAATGTCACAATGTGATCATGCTGACTCACTATGGTGGCCCTACATATCTCCATCTCCTCTATGCTAGTTGTCTTTGGCTCTATGGGTATATCCTGCATTGACTCCTGATCGGCTGAGTCTAGCTCATAATCTTCATCCTCATCATCTTTTTCCTTATCATTCCCCTCATCCTCATCACCACCCTCATCCTCCTCATCCTCATTGCTGTCCTCATCCTCTCCTGTGAGTGGGAAGTCCTCCTATCTCCTCGGTACTGGAATATCAAGATCTGTAAATGGCACTGGCTGTCATCATGCAAACCATTGCTCATACTCCTCTGTCATCCTAGCATCCATCACATCTGATCTCCAATCCCACTATCTCTGTTGTAGCTGTGTGAAGTTGGCATATGCTATGTGTGGCTGAATCATCCTCCCCCACTGACTCGTCTCTCTGTGAGATCGGGCAAAGTGTGCAGTCCCTCTAGGTACATCCTGCCTCTCTCCAAACTGTCATCTGACTCTCTCTGGCAAGTACATCTTAATCACTCTCTGGTGATTCACTAGTCGCCCAATTAGGTATCTCTCTTGTCTGCAATATGGTAGCTCCTCACTATCATCTGACCATCTAGGGCAATCAAGATATGGCCTCCATGTGAACTCTCTCAATCTGTCTAGCTCATGTCACCAATACAATATGTATCCGAAAGGACCCTATCTCAGTGCTCCCCCATAGCAGTACACATATGGTTGGTGTGGTAATACCTGTCTCTCTACAATCAATCAACATATGGCTATGTGCTCAAATGCCCATACCTGTAACAGTGTGACCCCACAGCTCAAAGTCTGTACCCCCTGATATGCTATCTGATGCAACTGAAAATATAGCATGGCAAGCACACATGGTCCCCATGCGTACACAGTCCCCTCTATCACCATCCTCTCTAGCACTCTTCCCCATCCAATAGGGAATCCATGTTCTCGTCTATCCCCTGCTAATAGGCATGCTATAACCACTGCTATCACTACATATCGCCGATCATACACTGATGCCATGGTCTCCCATCCAATCTCCCTCTCTATGATATCCAGATCATCTACGTCGCACTCAAATAATCTGCACAAAGTGTCTCTCCCTATCACCAGGTCATACTCTATCTTCTCCCCATGAATCGAAATGTGGAGGATACGCCATACATCCTCTAGTGTCACCGTCGCCTCTCCAGTCGCCAGATGGAAAGAGGAAGTCTCTGAATGCCATCGCTCTGCCAATGCGGTAAGCAGTCCTGTGTTTGCCCTAATCTCAGGCATGAATGTGATATAGTATAATCCAAGTCCTACTAATGTATCTCTATCTGTGCTCCTGATTCTATGTCGTAACATGAAGCAGTCAGGTCGGTTCTCTCGCGTAATCAGTGGATACCGTCGACTCTGCATTATAATTGGGGCACATTTTGTCAGTTTTAGGGTTTCCTCCTATGGGCTGCATTTTCCTTGTTTCATCCACAAATCAGGGTGTTTCTAATCTATTTTGACCTATCCTACTCTTATCCCCCTTTTTAGGATCGTTCGCATGTTGTTTTTGGTCAAATTAGGGTTCCCAGTGCACAACTGTGCCTATGTACCCTATTTTGTGCCTGTGTAGCATCAACTTGCGCCTGTGTACCCTAGACAAGCGCAGGACATCCTACACAAGCACAGGATGCGTCCACACAGGCACAAAAGTCATTTTTTCCATTCTTTGTGGGCCCCACAATATCCCGCAAGCAAGCAAAATTCATGAAATTGACAATATGGGTTTTTGAGATACATACCATTGCTCCCACATCGTCTGGTCATCTATAGGTGCATACACATTCCCCGAGGTGATCTGCCATTGGAATGTTCACCATCTCTCTGCAAGTGTCCTTTTCCAGAGTAACAAATCCTCCTCTTTGGCTAGTGCAAATGAGCTCTTTTCACTCTCTTTGTCTCATTTATAGATCTTTGTCAGTGCATAGATGGACGTGCACTCTCTCCATCTTATACTAGTCATGGTCTTTTGCACCTTCAATTGCTTGTCCTTTGTGTATCCAATCCCCGATTGTCAGTCTGTTTGCTCCTATCATTTTCTGTCATTCTTATCGATCAATTGGCCTCTTTTCTGGATGTTTCTGGCCAATTCCTTGAGGGGGCATGAATGTGTCATTGTTAGTGTCTGGGGCATTTTTATTATTGTTCTTTGAAACAACGCTTAGAATCACATTGTCTCAAAGAGGGGCAAAATGTAGACATCTAAAAATGGTCAACGCTTGCGGAGTCATACTTTAACATTTGCGCATGGCCTTATTTTAGGGTTCTTGCATTGCATTAACATTTCTCCTATGTTGCGCACTTGGTCTTTATCATTTGCGAGCATCGAGTCCTTCTTCTACATTCTTCATTTGTCTCACTTTCAAATTTGGTCTTGTCGATAACAATCTTCAGTCATGATTTTGGTCGATCTTATCCTATTGCATCAATGTGTGTGCTCATTTGGCATATTTTGACATCGTCAATTCGATTTCATTTTGGACATCGTCAATCCTAATCGATGATGGAATTAGGGTTTCGTCCTCTTATCAATCTTATCATTTTGCGATAGATTTCTCGTCAATCGTTGTCATTTTCAATCTTGTCATTTTGCGATTGATTTGTCATCGATCATTGTTCTCTTTTCAATCTTCTCATTTTGCGATCGATTTGACATTGATCATCGTCCTTCTCAATCATGTCAATTTGGATCAATTAGTCATTGTTCCTCATCAATTGGCGCATTTATCAATCAAATCATTTGTCAGCATTGGTCCTTTGTTAACCAGAATCATAATCGAATCAGCATCAATTATCTTTTGTCAAGACCTAATTGTCATCCTTGCATTTCTAATTCATCTTCTAAGGTTTTATGATCTATTCATTTAATCTTGTTTGTCATTTTCCCTCTAGGTTAAATAATTTATTTATTTATCCTAAGTCTTCTTGTCACAATTAAATATTTATTTAATTGGCTAACTAATTCCTCCTCTCTTTGTGAATTAATTAATGAATGAAAAATTATTAATTAATTTACCTAATTTTCCAATTTACTAATTTCTCCTAATTCCTAATTTTTCTAATTTTCATCAATTTTCTAAATTTCCTAATTTCTATTTCATCTAATTTTCTATTTTCTCTAATATTTCTCCTAATTTCATGGGAATGACATAGTAGATTTGTCATAATTTGTCATAATTTGTCAATCAATCAATTTTGCATACCAACCTTGTCAATTTGTCATAATTTGTCAATCAATCAATCTCACATAGAAAGTGTCAATTTGTCATAATTTGTCATATTTGTCATTCTTGATTTGAAATTTCCTTTCAAATCTCTTCATGCTAATCTTGTCATCTCTCCAATTTGTCTATAAATTGGATGAATTTCTTCAATCAAAGGATCCCCGAATCAATCACGCTTCTAGTATTCTTATGCTGTCGTCTTGTCAATCTTTCTTTCATATCATGCTTATGCACTTGTAGGTGAGATCCACAAACAAAGAAATTTGAAGGAGAAAGAAGGACAATGGAGAATCATGGAGGAGACATCCACATTTGTGATGGTTTGCATTTGAATTGAATGTTTTATTTCCATATCTCTATTGAATGTTTGTAGGTTTTGTTATCATTGCAATTTGGTTTTGTGATTGAGCTAGTTTAATTTCGATTTGCTTTGATGATTTCCAGATTCCTATCTACAATCGGCAAAAACTTGCCATTATATACATTGTCAGGAATGGTAGGCCTATCTTTTATCTCAATCGTGGATACATTGGTTAGTGTTATATCATCATTTTTTAATGCAACATTTTCTAGGAAATCAGCAATGATATTCTTTGACCTTTCTATCCAATTAATACAGAATGCACTAAAATGTTCAATCACATCCCAAACTGCATGTTTGTACCTTTTCAGATGATTATTTTTTGATGCATACTTAGATCTAACCTAGGAAACAACCAACTCTAAATCCCCTAGTACTCTCAACAACCGAATCTCATGCCTTTTTTCAACTTCAAGCCCCAATAACAAGGCTTCATATTCAACAATGTTATTTGTGCACTGGAAGGTGAGCAGAAAAGAATATTTGAAGGTCATACTTGATGGGGACACAAAAAGAACTCCTGCTCCAGATCCTTCTTTAGAGAAAGCTCCATCAAAATACATATGCCATAAATCATGTTGTTGAGATTCCAATTCAATCACAATAGATTCAATATTTTTCAATTGAGGCAAAATTGGTTGTATTCTAAAATTGTCAAGATCCACATCAATGATACAGTTTAACATACTAGGGTCTATCTTATCAATTACCCTAGGGGTGCATGGCTCTCTATACAATATAACCTGGTTCCCATTGATGGGGATTGTAGCATATGATAGATCCAATTGAACATTCCCACCTACTGCTGCAACCCATTGTCTAGATAAAAGCATACCATAGTGAGGTTTTGTGTCAGTTACAATGACATCAATCTTATATGTTGCTTCAGGGAATGCTACTATTTTTACTTCAACATCTTTCATTGTACCTATCACTAGCACTTCTTTGTTATCCATAGCATAACACTTCCCATACACTATACTTACTGACAATCCTAATTCTTTTATGACACCATATGGCATTACATTTGTAACTGCACCAGAATCTATCATATAGTTCTTAATTAATCAGTTATTCACTAATAAAGTAACATCGAAAGAATCAACCTGTGAGGGCTCTTGTGTAATAGTTGTTCCAACATATACCTCTGGGGTTTGCAGCTCATGGTCCTTTTCATCCTTGATTGAACTTGAAGGCAAAGCTATGCTACTAACTGAGATCTTAGAAAATAAGGATAAAGAAACTTCTCTATGTTCCTTTATTTTCAATAATTCTATCAAAGGGACTATGACCTTCATCTGGGTAAGAGCCTGAGTCATATCAAAAGTTTAATTATTAATCAACTTAGTATTAGTCTTAATTTTCTCTATCTTAGGCTGACTTGCCTTCTTCATTGTGGCAATTCCTTGTACATCATCAGTATCATTATTACCCATACCCTTGGCTACATCTTTAATTTGGTTATTCTTTTCTTGACCATCTTGAGGCAAAGTGCCACTACTTGTTTCTTTCTTCTGGGATACTTCTTTTATAAACATTGAGCCAAGTTCACCTTGATCCCCATCCTTCTTACTACTTCTCAAGTTGTAATTATATGCTTGGCTTTGGCTATGGTAGCTTTAGTAAGATTTCTTACTTCTTCATCACTGGGTCTTCGGAGATGAACTTCTTCATCTTCAATATTCACCACATTCAAAGTGGGATGCCAATCAAGTGTCAACTGTCCTTGATAATATTTGTAACTATTTAGCATATCATACTCACTAGACTCAGTTTGTGAAGACTCATCATCGCTTTCAATAACAGTTTCAAACATGTTAATATCAGGCTCGCCCTCCTTTCTCATGGATTCTTCAAGGGCTTGAGCTATAGCACATTGATGAGGAGAATGTGGTCCATCACAAGCCATGCACCAAGGAGTATTCTCCATATTATGAATATTTCCTCCTTTCAAAAGATCTAGGGTGTCTTGGTTCTGAGAGTTTTTTGGCTTCTCATTTTGAGGTTTTCCATCTTTCCAGGTTGTGTTGTAAGGCATGTCATGCAACCTAGGAGGTCTATCTTTCCAATTGTAATGAGGCTTATCATTTTTACACACCTTGGTTGTAAGATCTTTCATGGCAATCACTAATTTCTCTATTTTGTCTTCCTCTTTAGCAACTTTATTAGGTTGTTGTTTTGATTCTTACCACATCCTTCCATCGGTCCTCCTTCCCACCTTTCCAGACACTTTCCTATTACTTTCCACATTTATATAAATTCTAAAAGCATCCCTCAAACTATGTGGGTTTTTGTCCCTAAGAATATAGGCCATTTTAGAATCGAAAGAATTATAATAAGTGTTGAGACACATATTATCATCTAATCTCATTACTCGATATAGCCTATGCATTGCTTTCTGGAATCTAGCATTGAAATCTGTGACAATTTCATTATCAGACTTTCTAATATTATTAAAATCATTGAGTAGGAAGCTCACATTTGTTTTGTCACCATATTGTTCTTGAAAACAGTTCTTAAAATCTTCCCAAGACCAATTTCTATTCACAGGGAGACCTTTGTACCAGTCCCTTGCATCATCTACTAAGGACTGTACAAACAATTTCATGATGACATCTTCATATACTATTTCATAATCATTGATTAAGTCACCAAAAGATTTTAAATGCTCTTCTGCACTGATTGCATTGTTCCCAACAAATTTGTGGAGTCTATCCCTCAATTCTATAGGAACATGGTTAGGGTACCCTAGGATTCCATCAAAAAAGAGTTGCCTATATAATTCCAGATTAATGGGTCTTCTTTGGAATGGGTTACCAGTAAAGTTGTTACCTATGTTCATTCTCACATTAGGATTCTAAATTGGAAGAGCTTGGCTACTTTGATTTGTAATGGGGACTTGATTAACAGGAACAATACTAGTAGGCGGGGTTGATTGGATTTTTATTGGAGGGAGTGGGGTAGGATGAAGCAAAGGTTTAGTTGAGTCCACTGAAGAAAAAATTATAGGGGGAGCCTTTAGATAGCTAATTTTCCGTTTGACCTCTTGATTGGCTGCCTCTAATTCAGCCTTTTGCAATTCCCTTTGTAGGTCTTCCTTCTCTTTCCTCATCCTATCTATCTCTTTCTCATGTGCAGACAACATAGAAGAGATTTCTGTTGTAGTTTTAGACCCAGACCCATCTTCCATACACTTCTGTTTTCCTTTGTCAATGTTATTCCTAATAGGTTGTGGATCACTTGAGACCTCTCTATTTGGTTGCACAACAGATTTGTACACAGGGTTGACTTTGGGAACTAAATTCTCTCTGATGACTGGACCTTCATCCTCACTTTTAGCTTTCTCTTGGGTGAATAACTCAAGATCAACAATCTACCTTAGAAGCCTATCCCTCTCAATCAGTTTATCTTTCACTTCCTTTTCTTTATTTGCTTCCTTTTGTGCTCTTAAAGATATTAAGTGATGGACTTTCCTATTAAGGGCCTCAATTTCTTGGGACACCTTGTCTTCATTAGGGAACATTTCTTCAGAATGTGATATATTAACTTGGTCTATATCAATTAAACTGATATTTCCATCTATTGTCCTAGGCACAAAATCCATTTTGATGTTTGAACTATTCCTGTCCTTCCCAAAAAAAACTAGCATGAGAGATCTTCTGATTTAATATTTGGACATCCTCATTATTACCAAATAACCCAAAATGTCCTGATCGGATTCATGAGAGGAAGAATTTGAGTTTGCATATATAGGTCTGTCAGATGACTTACCCATATTAATGCTCTTTTGTACCCAAGCAACATTAGATGGCTCATGTACAAGTAATCTTTTTTGGCCTCTCCATGCCTATTCAGGTAATCCCTCTTGCAATGTCTCTTGAGGATGCTTCCTCATGAATGACCTGGTGTCCCTTCCTCTCTGCATTGTGCTTGTTTTTCTTAAAATAATTACACTTATTCAATAGCACTGGTTATACTTGTCAGAGTCACCACCCACAAAGACTATGGGAAACAAGAAAACAAGCTTGAACAAATCACTTGCAAAGATTTAACAAAATCAAGAATATTCTCAAAGAGAAAGATAGCATAAATGAGAGATCAAGCAATCTTCCACAACACACAGATATCTGAACAAACTTCTGAACCAATTCAGGCACCAATCTATAACATAAAGCACACTATGACTATTCCCCAGCAGAGTCGCCACTTTTGTTGTTCTCAAATTTTGATTTCCCTTCTATCCTTCTGGTAAAAATCAAGTAACTACGTTTGCATATGAAGAGATCACAGAAATAGAACTCAAAAATAACATATAACAAGGTTTAAAAAGCTTCTACACTTTGAACTTATCCAAAGTTCAGGTGGGTATACCTTCTGTGAATATTTTCACACTTTAAGATTAAGATCCACAGTAAACCAGTGTCGAAAAACCAATGGATTTCATCACCTCAATGAAACTGAAATATTAAAAGAAAACTTGTGTCCATTTTCTGTATTGATCTTCAAAAAAGGTAAAATGAATACTAGAATTGAATACCAGTGCCTTATTTGGGCTATAGAGTCACCCAAATCAAGTTACAATTCCAAAACTGAATAATCCCGTACATTTCACCACCACAACCTTAGCTAACCCCATACATGCATGACATATACATGAGTTTTATCCTCTAAAAAACTAAAACCGTTCAACAAATTCAAAGTAAGAAAATAATTGATTTACTGAGAGAGATATTTCAAGCATATATAATTCCTCTCCCTTGAAAAGAAAAGATAGAAATATATACATATGACTACCTTGCAATCCATGTTCAATCAAATAACCCTAGATTATTCAAATGAAACCAATAAACTAATGAATGCACACCAGAAGACAATACAGATTTAGGCCTGAAAAGTATTGCTCTGCATCTTTATATTCATTTTTGGAAATTAATCTTACATGATTCAAAGTATTCTCTGTGATAGGGAGAAAAACCCTGATATATTTCTGCAGAGTTTCTTTACAAAATTTCTTGTGCCTTTTTCATTAGTCCTAGTATCCATTTATAACATTATGGATGCATACAAGATTCGGACATTCCTAGGAAAATTTGTTACAAACCGTAATCTTCTCCGAAAAAAATAGTTACAAGTCCTTTTCAATATCAACAACCTTTTAAGCTTGTTGTCCTATTGCAACATCTTCTAACTGTTCTAGAATTTTCTTTTTGTTGTCTTGCATATTTGTCCTTCCATTCCTGGAACACGTCATCATTTGGCCAGGAAAAGATAACAATCTTCTTCTTCATTTCTTATAGCCTTTTCCAAGTGACCCTTAACTGCCCAATCTTTGTTTCTATGAAACCATAATGTGACTTTACCTTTTCAATCTCGTCAATTGTCCTGACAAATAAGGGTGTGTCATCAGTATTGATGATTTCATTTACCCTTTGGGACAAGTTGTGGTCCAACTCTTCCAGCCATGTCTTCTCTTCTTTTAACTGATTCGAACCAACAAAACACCTGGGAAACAACTCATACTTGTGATCAGAATATTCTTTCCTATATAATTGCGCTTTTCTCTTCGCACCTGCCCTTTCTTCTGAGAGTATATTCATTTCTTTTATAAATTCACAAGTGGATCTGAGATTGTCATTTGCCTCTATCCACTTATTCAGAATCGGTTCCAAAGTGGTCTCATCTTCTCTTAATTCAATCAAAATATTCAGAATCTTCTTCAAAGAAATATGTATAACAGAGGCCCTAACTGAATTAGAGTAGAAGACTCACATTGATGGTGTTGTCCTCCCATCTGACTCTGAATTCTAGCAATGACGCTATCTTGATTAGCTATTCCTTCTTTGGCCTCATTATAAGCCTTCAAGATTGTTTCCAATTTCAATTGGAGATTATCTTTTTCCTTGCCTCCTTTTCTACCACTGCTACACTAAATTTTACATTTTCTAAAAGTGTACTAGCAGCTTCTACCACCCCTGTATCTTGGAATCTTTTCACAATCATACCTCCTAGGAAACTAGAATCTAAGGCATCTTTCCTTCCTCTATTTTTATCATTTTTCAATGACCACATGACTAAAGCAGCATTATCTTTGTTGAATGTCACTCCTTCCATAGGCTTGGTTTCTTTCCTCACCACTTCAAGTACCAAAGCATCAGCTATATTCCACTCATGGAGGATTAAAAAACCAGCCTTTGATACCATCTCTCTTCCCTTTTTAGGAGTAATGGCCTTGAATTCTTCAATCATTTCTTGTTTTACCTCTTCCTCCACCAGAGTTACATCTTTGTGAGGTTTCTGATTCTTCCTTTTTTCACATCTTGCTTTAAACTATTCAATGTTTTGTTTCCATACAAATCGCATGAAGGCTTCTGTTGTAACAAAGTTACTATCAGCCAAGAACTCCTCACTGGCTTGCTTGATAGTTGGGTCTGACTATTTACCTTTTAACTCACCTTCAATCAAGTTCATCTTAGCACTAAGTGGCTCCTTTGGCATCCCCTCTTGTGTTTCCTCATATGCGTAGGCAATCTCCCCAAGACTCCCTAACCGTAACAACTGTTTGGCCACCACTTGCTCATTTCCTATGTGGATAGGGGATTGAGATGGACTATACAGATGCTCATTGGTTTGCACTTCCTTCCCCACTCTTTGCCTTTTAGGGGAGTCTTGGATGTCAATGACATCTTCAATTGCTCTTTTCCCACTTGAAGTAGAAGGCTCACCAGTCACTAGTATCATCACACTGTATTTTGATTTCTTGTGCATTACATAATCACCCAGTGGGATGGCCTTACCAAAGGCAGGATTAGCCAGAACCAGTCTAACCCTATCAAGATCATTTCTCATTATAGCCTCCCTCTTTTCCTTCAAAGTTTGCATGAGGTCTTCAAAATAAAGAATTAAGAATTTTATTGTTTCCTCAAAGGGATTAAAACTAGAAAGAGGGTCATAACTACTATCAAATTGTTGAATGAAGTCAAGAGCCCTTTTGTATTCTATGCACTTCTCTTTCCTTAATTCCTGCTCATCCAAATTGAATTCATTCCTAATCAGATCTTCAGGGAAATGAAATTGGTGTGGCCTACGTTTACATACTGCTCTCTTTCTAAACATGCCATTGAAAAAATCTTCTGGGTCTGCAAATCTTGAAACTGCAGTAGACAACCTATATGGTTTAAATAATTCTTCAAAATACTTCTAGCCACCTTTGGTGATCACAAAATGATGGGCCATGGTAACAGTTGGGAAAATAGTCCCTTTACCCCTATTTGTCAGCTCTGCCTCTTGCACACCTTCAATCTGCCTTAAGACTTCTGCAATCCCTATCTTCAATGGGACTTGATAAGGCAATAAATATGGAGTACCTTTGAAACCATAAACTCTGAAAACTATGGAAATAGGGTACAAATACAAATAACCCCAATTATGAACAATTTTAATACCTTCAACAAACTCCTTAGGCCTGAGGAACTCCAAAAGAGCCTTTGGGATCCTAGGGTTTTCTGCACACAAGAGAATCCTGATTTTAGATGTAAAGTAGCTATCAAACTTTAGGTAATTGGCATCTTCTCTATCCTAGGACAAAATGGTGCTCCATAATTGCACTGGCATCTCTTCACCATCCTTTTCTCTGACCAAATCCATTTCTTTAGCAAAATAATCAACTCCTTTGAACAAGAACATGTGCATTAGAAGAGAATACCATCCAAAAGCTTTATCCACCTTACCATTTTTTATCCCTACAAGCCTTGCATGAATTGCATCAGTGAGGTAAGGCACATAGTCAAATGTCACTGCTAGAGAGGGGTTCAGAATTTGTGCTATCATCAGCATATAATGGGTTGGCATGTTTCTCTCAATATCTTCTCCAAAAATCTGACAAAGTGCCCAATACATGCCCTGAGCCCTTAGAGTAAAAAAGTTCAGGGAGAAAGGTTCCATGGTACTGGGGCCTACAACAGTTAACCCTCCTATCTTGACAAAAAACTCTTTCAGTGGGCCACTCCTAAGGTGATCCCTTTACACATTGTAGACTTGTACAAGCGTCTCAAATTTGATAGCCTCTAAATAATTGGACACTTCACTGAGCTTGAAAACCTTCCTGAACTCATCATCATCATTAATCTCAATTAAGGCTACTCCCTTTATATTCCTGATACATTTGGCTATAGGGTCATAATTTTGTACAATCAGGATCAACAAATCTACATCCATGAAGCCATCGGAGACTATAAGCTTTCCCACATCCAATTCCCATATACTATTTAATGGGGTAGGGGAATGTCTCTGACCAAAACCTACCTTGAAAAGTCCTAGACCTAACATCCCTATTTGTGGATCCCTTAACCAATTGCCTTTATCATATAGACCATCTCAATTTCTTAAATGAGGGGTTTTTGGTACCAATTCTTTAGCTTTGGCCGCAACATTGGTAGACAAGGTTAGTTGTTCCAGGAAGTCATCACATATTTTCCTATCTTGGTAATTTACTTTCCCTGTGAAATCCCTTCTTGGCGCCATCCTGTTAATACAATTATACGAATTGAGAGTTAAACAAAACTCTAACAAAGCAATTCACAGAATAACACTGATTTTCAGATTGCAATTAGCAAGAAAAAACACAAAAACCTGTGACTAGCCTGAAGAAAATCGCTCTGCATCAGCTCATCTGCAACAAACATGTCAAAATGGTGTCAGTACTCAATTGATGTGGACCTTAACTCAAAAACTTGGCATTGAATTAAGGCATTAATCTCGCATGCTTCGAACATCACCTCGGAATTGAATTCACAAATTGAATTCAAAAGTGGGCTCCAATGGATCATAAACCTTCTGAGTATTTCCCTGTTTCATTGTTTCACCATTTCGGAGAGTTTAAAACCCCCACACTTTTCTTTCACAAAGGAACGACGATCATTGGATCTGAGAAACTTGCACTGCCTTTACTTTCCCCGGTCACTCTGCATTAGTAATGGGCCCCACCTTCCTTTCACTACTTCATGAAGGGTAAACACTATGCACTTTGACCAGACCAAACAACATCGACTGTCAGAGCATTATCCACTTGATCGATCTTTACTTCCTACAATGACCACCAGTCTTCTTAACTAACTGTGCACAACCATGATGGCTAGCGGTTTTCGCCACTTCATGAAGGCTAAACTGCAGGCATCTCCAGGCTACAAAACAATGACAATCGTTGGATCCACCTCGAGATGTACACCATTTAACGTGCTTAGATCTTTAAAGTGGGCCCTGAACTTGGAGACCACGTGCTTTCTTTCATCACCAGTGAATGAATGTCATGTGTCAATTGGTTATTTGCTCAGATAACTCCATCTGGCTCCATTCTAAGGCAGACACATGTTTTACTTTGCCATTTTTAACATAACCTCCAGTTGAATCAAGGTGGGCCCTCAACTACCCTTCGGAGCCACGTGCATCTAACAAGTCACCATTTCTCTCCATGGAGCAACCCATCTGTCCTGCCATGTCATCCACCATGTGACTGCCATGTCACTTCGCTATTTCATGAATAGTAACTTCTGTTTGATTTGGTGATGCGAATCCACACGAGCCGTCCGATCAACTCTTACTTAATCGGTCATTAAAACTCTGACCTGCTTGTCCTTTGGGCC
Organism: Cryptomeria japonica; assembly: GCF_030272615.1. Lineage (NCBI taxonomy): Eukaryota > Viridiplantae > Streptophyta > Pinopsida > Cupressales > Cupressaceae > Cryptomeria > Cryptomeria japonica. The sequence goes on along the minus strand of NC_081415.1, from coordinate 442,252,128 downwards.
CACCGACCTTTTCGCTACTTCCTAGACTTTAAATCTCAATCAACTCTTCTTCACAAAGTATCGACAACCGTAGGATCTTAGAAACCTACTCGTCTGTTACCCTTGTCGTGACTACCTTGCCTGGGCCCTGCGCCTTTTCACTACTTCGCGAAAGGTAATACACAGACACTTTTCGGCTATGAATCAATGCCAACCGTTGATCTTTTCTGAATTGATCATCCTTTAACCAAAGGAACCACTTGCCTCTGGGAGCCACCAACTATTTCGCTATTTTACAGAGGGTAAGTCACAAGCATCTTGGGCTAGCGAAGCAATGCGAGCTGTTGGATCCAATACAAGATGCATTCTTTTAACCTGACTAACAATCCTCTGGTCGGGCCCGCTTACCCTTTTCACTGCTTCACATACGATAAACCATGAGCATCTTCTCCCAGCAAACCAACACACACCGCAAGATGAACCTTGACTTGCATGATTGTTAATAATCCCGACAAAGATTAAAACAATACATAGGCAAAGGTGTAAAATTGAAAAAATTTAAACAACCGCCTAGGGAAAACCTGATGGGGGGACACTTTTCATGATAGACCGACCCTTCCTTAAGTGGAAAACGTAATGCAAAAATAGAACGCGAGGTTTTTTCAAACCATAGGAAGGGTTAAAACTTTCAAAACCTTAAACCCTCTTTGACATAAGAAACACAGAGGCAACAAGGCCATGCCAAATACATTTTTTTCAGATTTTTAGTCGACTATGGGACAAGAATACCCAATTTTCAAAACAATGATAATAGGGCTTCCACTTCCCTGCTCAAAATCAATTTCTTTGCTGGAAATTCTCCATTTTCACACAAGCCAAAGACTAGAAATGATTTCCTTCATAATTGGCTAGGGTTTATCCATCACAATGTAGTTATCTCACACATGGCTAAGATTTACTTTGATTACCTCTGCATTGTCAAACCATGGAAATTCGGTCCACAAATTCAAACTTTTGTGTTCTAAACCTTTGACCCTCTGCAATTCATCATCCTTCAAACTTTCTTCAATAACTTTGATCTTCTCTGGGCTAAACTCATCCAAGAGCACTTTGTCCATAATCTGGAATTCTTTGCTACTAGATTCTCCAGCTATCATTTTTTCTTTCATGATTGCTCCTACTACTCACTTTACTACTACTCTACTATTTGCAATGATCTCAAGAAAATATATCTGTTATGAAAGAAATGAACTTGAGAACTGATACTTATCTTACTAAAGATGCTTCATTAGGGTTGTATTGCCAATAATTGTCTTTTTGCTAATGTCATTATGATTCCTCCGATTACCAGATACCACTCAAGCACTATCATGTCGAATTAGTGACACAATCCATTCAGATGGGGAGGCTAGAAGAATTTTCTTTCAGATCACAACTCCCCCTGACCCGAAGCTTTGAAATTAATTTTTGGAGGAAGGGGTGCCTACATTGGATTCTAATACTTCATGCTCACTTCCTTTGTTCTCATTCTTCTTTCTCGAGACCAATTTTTCATTCTTCTTTGATTCATCATTCTTTATTGCACACTTCTGAACAATTTTTTCTTTATTTCCTTTCCTAAATTGGTTAGCATAATGTTTGGGCTGATTGAATTTGAAACAATTAGAAATTTTCATCTCAAATCTTACCAGATGAGATTTGCATTTGCATTGACTGGCCTTATGTCCATAGTTATTGAAATTATAACAGTGTCCTTGATATTTATAACTCTTCTTGTTTGCAACAAATGGATTATAATTTTGATTCACAACATGATTCCTACAAAGGCTTTCTTTATGTCCAAAAATCTTGCAACCATATTGAATGCTTCTACAGCTCACTGCCTTGTATCCAAATTTATTGCATTTAAAACAATAGCCATTAAAAGATGGATAGCTTTGTGCATTGGGCTATTGAATCGATGGTCTTCTTGCATTTGATTTCTAATTACAAGATTTATTCTCATCTTCTGACTTCTTCTCTATATCAACTTTGACTTCCTTATTTTCTTCTTTAACAATATGATTTGTGCACACACCGGTTTGGAAATTAGGTCTGGTTTTATCTAAATCAATTTGTTGCATCCTAATCAAAACTTCCAAGAGCTTTTTGTTGCCAAGGATCTTGTTCTCTACCTTCATATTCTTCACTTCTTGTTTAAGCTTTTCACATTCTTCAGATTTCATCTTTGATGTCTCTTTCAAGGATTGCTTTGTCTTATCCTTTTCCTCTGTTTTCTGCATTAGGTCTTTGATGGTCTCATTCGCTTGAATCAACTGATTATTAACCTCCTTATGTCTCAACTTGAATTTTTGAATTTTCTATCTCAAATTATGTACACATTCATTTGTTATCTTCACATTCTCCTTTAGTTCTTCATTCTTTGATTCAACGATTTCCAAATCTTCAAGGGTTGTCTTCAATTCTTCATCCATCTAAAATTATTCATCCAATTATATAGGTTCCATGACTCAACCAACATAGATCTTCCTCAAGCGGTTAATCTTTCCAAGAAAGGGACCAAAGCTCTGATACCAATTGTTGATCAGGTTGAAAGCACCAGAGTACTAAGAGGGGGGCTAAATCAGTATTCCCACATTTAAAATAATAAACATTTTGCCAATTGAAGTTGTCCTCAAAAATATCAAATAGACTTGACTAAAGTAAAACAGTTAATGTAGAAAAAAGCAGAACACAATCACAAGATAAACACCAAATTTTGTACATGGAAAACCTAAATGGGAAAAACTACGGAGAGTTTTAACTCTCAAGAAAATATAACTAGTTATAATTGTGTTTACAAATAGGTGGCTCACTGCCAGATTACAAAAATGGCTCACTACCAGACTTCTCACTATAGATACCAAAAGAAACAACTAACTACTAGAATGCTCACTGCAACTGAAAAGGTTCAATTGAGAATATTTGCATCTCCAAATGCATGAGATCAGTTCCAAGTTTACGCTTAAATTACAAATCTAAAATTTTACAAAAGATCCAATTAGGGATCTCTGCACCACTATTTTGCAATAGGTCTGGTAAAGGACTTCTGCACTACTAAAACACTAATTACCTTCATTGTCTGCAACTCTCACATACACTTCTTCTTTCACTGCTAGCTATCTTCTACACATCACACACTCTCTCTCTTGATCGATGTCTCTTACCACTCATGTATATATATATCGAAGGATACAATTATAGAATAGTGTGTCAACCAATCTCAACACATTATCAATAAGCTCATGTCGGCCTCTGCAATACTTCTACACAATTCCTTTACATACCTTTGATTACCAATGTATATACCAGAATTACCAGAAAGAGAGAAAGGGTCATCTAGATGCAAGATAATGAACCTACTATCTCAATATTAAGTCCAATATCTCTGAAATGCAAACTCCACACATACCAAGAAAACCGCAATCACAAAACACAAAGAGATGCTTCTGATAATTACCATTATTGTTAACACCGAGACCAAAAAGAATCCTTACCAGGAAACTAGGGTCAATGAGAACTCAATGGAACCTCAAAAGGTCACCATCCAAAGCTATCCATGCTACATAATAAATTCTAACCAAAAACCACAACACTTGAACTACTCATACATACTGAAACTGCAACACTTGAAGTGCACATACATACTGAAACTGCAAGACTTGAACTACACATACATATTGATCATGTATAGTCCTTGCATTACTATATTCATATAACATTCATAACATCCATGACATTCGGACTAATATCCCAAGCTGCATACACTGTCTGGTATAGAACTGAATGACTGGTTTGACATCAATGACAACATTATTCACACAAGTCTAATAGGGGGGTTGGCAAAGGATAGGGGGAGAGGGATAGGTAGGTAGAGAAGGGGAAATGGAGAGGGGGAGATAGGGAGAGAAGGGTAAAGGGATCTAGAGTGAGAGTAATTAGAATGAGGGAGAGAGGGGAGATATAGAAGTATCAACAAAGGAAGATGGAGAGAATAGGAAAGGGAGAGTGTGTGGGCAAGGAAGAGAGGGGAGAAAGGGAGAGAAGGGTAAAGGGAGAGGGGAAATGGAGAAAGAGAGAAAGAGAAGTTGACAAAGAGAGGGGGGGTAGAGAGAGAGAGAGAGAGAGCTCAATGTCTAGAAGTACGATACATAGGAGGACGGAGTTGGGTAAAAATAAGTGTACAAGTTGTTAAGATTAGCAGGAGAGATAGACCTATAGCTAGAGGAAAAAAGTGTCAAAATGGGAGATTATACAAGGAATCAAGTAAAACATAATTTATTTAATATAAAATGTTATATTGGGATATATATATATATATAAGTTTTTTAATATATATATTAATATCATTAATTATATTATATTATATGTATTAGTAATATATATAAATATTTATATATTAAATAAAATATGTAAAATAATATTTTAAATATTATAGATAATAGTAATATTATATATTATATATTTTTGATTAAAAAAACAGTGAGAACAAGGGCACTGATCCTTTACATAGCAAAACTATCAAAAATCATAGCGCAAAAACAACACTATAACAATAATTAACAACTATCATAAAAAAGGAACCATGTCTTTTTAGCAATCAAATACTTGGTGAAAGTGTGTGTCATCAGCAGCCTGGCCGAATGAGTCACCACCTCATCAGAAGGGATCTGAGGAATATTCCCATTATTTGAATTATGAGATGACCACCTCTAGGCAGTCCTGAGGGAAAAGAGTTGGGGGAGGGAAGCATTTAGCAGCCACTCAATCATTAGTGGGGATTTTGGATTGCTCTTCCTGGAGGAGGAAGTTAACATGGTCTAGGAGAGATTTGTAACTACAAAATCTCATCCCCTAGAGATTTAGGCCAATGGTTGCCATGGCGTCCGCCATGTGGTTGCCTTCCCTGCAGATATGCATAACTCTGAATGAGTCAAGCTTGGAGATGAGCCTCAAGGTGTCCCTGATGGTTCCCTCAATTTTCCAATTAATCTTATTCCACCCTTTGATAGCATTAATGATGAGCATGGAGTCCCCCTCAATGTCCATAATTTTGATTCCCATGGAGAGGTCAATGCACATTCTCTAGGCTAAGGCCATCACTTTAGCTTGATTAGAGGAATGACCATTCAGGTTGCCCACATAAGCAGCAACAAGGGCACCCATATGGGATTTGATCACCCCACCACCACCGGCTAGGCCCCCCCTGGCAGCCCCATCAAAATTGAGTTTGAAATTTGTAGCTGAGGGGAACTAGATCGTACATTGTCTTAGAAGTCTCTTAAAGGAGTCATCAAGAGAGAATGAGGGGGGGAGGTTCCAGCATCTAGAAATTCCCCAGTCCCAAGTAGAGGGGGGCTTGGATGCCATTTGATTTTTAGAAACAAATATGTTCTCAAGAATCGGGTTGAGGAATCGAGCAAACATCATTTCCACAGGGGTCTCTTTGTCTCTAAATATCCTGTCATTTCGTTCCTTCCAGATACACCAGCTTACATGGGGGGGGATCTACTTCCATAGTTGTTGGATAAGGGGGTTGGAAGAGGGGCCCCAAAACTCCTGACACAGATTTACCAAATTATCATTCATTACCCAACTGATATTAAGTTTACTACATAGTGGAGGAAGAGATGGGTTGGACTTTCTTCATTATCTTTGCAGAGGATGCATGTATTAGAGAAGTGAAAACCCCTTTTAACCAAGTTGTCTTGGGTCAATTTTTTGTTGAGAAGGGCACTCCAATAGAAGAAATTAACCTTGGGGAGGAGTTGGGGATTCCTGACCTCTTTCTAGATAGAGGAGACAATAGGTTCCCTGAGTAAACTGGTGTAAGCAGTCCTGACAAAAAAGTCTCTAGAGGGGTCCCACTTCCAAATAAGTCTATCATCCCTAGTGGACAGGGGGAGGAATATACCAGCCAAAAGCTTATCAAGCTCTCTAGTAGTAGGAAGGAGGAAGGGGAGGTCAATACAACAATCCTCCAAGGCCCTCCAAGTGTAATTGTTGAAGTAGTCACTGACCCTTTCACCAAAAAGGCCTTTAGTGGCATCCTGTAACCGTCTCAGGAAGGGAGAAGAAGCAAGGGGTCTCCCCCCTAACCAACAATCTTCCCAGAAAAGAATGTTCTTTCCATTTCCAATAATCCACCTCAAACCATGAGATAAAGGGTCCCTGCAGCTCAAGATCTTATTCCAAATTTTGGAGCCCCTGGGAAGGCCCTCCTCTTTCAGGACAAAGGAAAAATCTACATTACCCAGGTACTTAGCCCTGATGATCCTACTCCAATCCATATCCTTGTTCAGAAGCTTCCAAGCAATTTTAGTCATAAGGGCCTTATTTAATCTTGAGATCTTATGGGTTCCCAAGCCGCCCATGGCCTTCAGAAGACAAACTTTGTCCCAGCCCACCAAGGTGAGCCTCTACTTTTCTTCCATTCCTATCCAGAGGAAAGTCTTTTGAATGTTTTCCAGCTTAGTAGCCATAGCCACAAAAATCTTGAATAGGGAGAGAAAGTACACAGGGATCCCCTAGAGGGAGGATGAAAGCAGTTGCAACTTCCCAACACTACTCAGGAATCTACCTTTCCAGCCAGCTAGTTTTTCTGCATTCTTTCAAGGATAGAGATCCAGAATGAATTAGAAACATCCTTAATAGTCAGAGGGAGACCAAGATAGGTGCCAAGGAGGGAGGCCTTTTGATAGCCAAGGATTTTGTAGACTTTATTTTGGAGTTGGGCATTAGTGTGAAAGAAGTAAATGTTGCTCTTATCATAGTTAATGTGTTGGCCAGAAGCCAGAGCATAGGCATTAAGAAAGGATTTCCAAGCCTTAGCTTCTCAAAAAGAGGAGACACCAAAAAGAATCGTATCATCAACAAACTATTGAAGAACATTGGGGGGCACCGTAGAGGTAGGCTTGATACCCAGCAGAGCACCCTTGCGAACCAAAGAGTTCAATTTAGAGGCCAAGACTTCAGCAAGGATGATGAAAAGGTAGGGGGATAGAGGATCCCCTTGCCGCAACCCTCTAGAGGCCTTGAACTTCTCCAGGGGGTTCCCGTTTAGCATCACAACATAGGTGATAGTAGATATGCATTCCCCAATAAGTTTGACAAGTTTGTCTCCAAACCCCATAGCTCTGAGAACTTTAAAGAGTAAATTCCAATTGACCCTATCGTAAGCCTTGGAGATGTCAAGATTGAGAACCATCCCCACCTGATGACATTTATCCATGGAGTGTATAATCTCATGAGTAGATATGACCGCATCAAGAATCTGTCAGCTAGGAACGAAACCCTTCTAGGATGGGCTAATCAAAGGATCCAAAAAAGGTTTGAGCCTATTGACAAGAACTTTGCTGAAAATTTTATAAATATCATTACAGAGGCTGATGGGGCGGAAGTCCTTGAGAGAAGATGCCTCTTGAGTTTTAAGAACAAGAGAAATGAAGGTGTGATTGAGTTTGTTAAGTATCCTTCCCGATCTGAAAAAATCTTTAGTAGCCAAAACAACATCAGGGCCCACCACATTCAAGAATTCTTGAAAACAAATCGAGGGGAAACCATCAAGACCCAGGGCTTTGAAGGGGCCCATAGAGAAAATAGATGACTTGACTTCCTCCTCAAAGATAGGGGCCAAGATGGAGTTGTTATCTTCCACAGAGAGGGGTGGTGGGAGGCAGTTAAGAAGGTCCTCCCCAGCAAGGGCCCCCCGATCATCATCATCCTGAAATAAGGTGTCAAAGTAATTGGTAGTCAAACGACCCAAACTATCAATGTCATTGACTACCAGATTGTTGTCGTCCATGACGGAAGAGATGTGGTTTCTACGCCTATGGATAGAAGCAGATCTGTGGAAGAAAGTAGTATTTTTATCACCCTCTTTGAGCCATTGAACCCTGGATTTTTGTTTCTAGTATAGTTCCTCTTTGTGGGAATTTTCCTTCCATTTTCTATGGAGGGCAGCCTCCTCCATATGGGTGGCTTCAAGGGAGTCACCTTGGTCAATACGCTCTTATATAGCAGGCAGTATACTATTGAGCTTATTTTTTTGCTTGAATATATCCCTGAAGGTGTATTTGTTCTAGCCCCAAACGTTTCTTTTAACCAAGTCGAGCTTCTAGGCAATCCTAAACATAGGAGTACTAGATATGTTGGTGCTCCGCCATCTTTTAATGCAGTCCTTGAACTCAGGATGAGAGTTCCACATAAATTCATATCGAAAAGGATACTTCATCCTAGCAGCATTACTGGTTTTCTAAAGGAGGAGGGGGTTGTGGTTAGAGATCATTCTAGGGAGGGTAGTGAGCTTCAAGGCTGGACCAATTCCCCAGTTACCTGAGATGAGAAATTTGTCGAGTCTAACCTAGATAAGATCCTTTCCCTTCCTAAGATTGGACCAAGTGAATTTTCACCCTGATAGTTCCACATCCATTAACCCATTCTTGCCAATGAAGTCAGCTAGATCAGACATGTTGTCAAAGTATTCTGGAAGGTCTCCCAACTTCTTAGAGGGAATCAAATGGGAGTTGAAATCACCCGCAATCAGCCAATAAGCATTGGCATTATTTTGTATTAGATCAATTTTATCATTCCAGAGCATTAATCTACGAGATCAAACATTAGGGGCATATACATAAACAAGGATGCAAGAGTCCATCAGGGAGGAGAGTTTAGAAACCAAAAGGTTTTCCGAGGAGGAGAGAAAACTGCCAGAAAAATGGGAGGGGTCCCACATGGTGACCAAACCACAGGAGGCTCCAGTAGCATCACTAATAACAAACTTAGCACCAGGCCAAATTTTCCCAACCACCATGGAGAAGGAGTACAAAGACATCTTAACTTCTTGGAGAAGAAGGACCATCATTTTATTCAAAAATACATTTTTTAAGAGAATATTTCTTTTGGGGGTTGTTCAAGCCCCTCATGTTCCAAGAGAGGACCTTCATTTCGTACCTTTTATGGACATCTCCAAGGTTCTTTGCCTGCCATTGGCAATATCCCTTGCTACTTCCTTTTGTCTTGATAGTCTCTATGATGGTCATCTCACTTTGAGATTTGTCCCCACGTCAGGCTTAGGAGTCCTGGTCTTGCATCTTTGAGTAATCCATCCCTCATCAGCAGGGGTCTTGCAACCACTAGATGATGCACCAGGGGCACCAGGTGAGGGTAAGCCCTAGTTTAGGGAGGGAGCCATCAATGGGGAGTGAGTTGTCTCTGGGATGAGAGAGGGGTCCCTTGCAATCTCACCATCTTCTAGTTGATCAGACAGAGAAAACAAGTTGGCCATCAAGAAAATGCACTGAACCATCCGGGCCAGAATAAAGGCTTCCTCCACAATCTTTGTAGGATATTGGAGAAGGTTGTTGATACTCTCAGTAAATGGATATTCTTCTATAACCAGGTCCTCGGCAACCAAGGGAGGTAGGTCTGGGCTAGGAGTAGGGGTGATAACAGGCCCCACAACAAGGTCATGGTGAATAATAGGATCATTTGGCACTAAGTCCTCCCCCAGGGCCAGGCTCTCAAGCTTGAGGTGTGGGGGTGTTGGGGGCTTGCATTAAGAGATAACATGCCCAGATTTATAGCATTTTTGGAAGAAGAGGGTAGCATTTTCATAAACCAAAGCTTGAGTCCAACTGCCAAGCCTGGATTTGAGGGTTATGAAGTTGGAGAGGTTCATGCTCACAGTAGCTTGAACATAGAAATGAGCATAGACCAGGCACGATTTGGATATGGTGATTTCATCAACACCTACAAAGTGACCAAATGAGTTGCCAATCTATTTGAAGATGGATTCATCCTAGTATTCAAGGGGAAGCCCCAGGAGATGAACCCATACTAGTCTGGTTTTTTGCAAGTCAGTCGTAGGGTCAAAGCCAACCTTCCAATGATAGAGGGAGAGTTTGTTACAACCATAGGACCAGTAACTAGAGAGGAAAAGGGCGACATCCTCCTCGGTATTGAATTTGAAGAGGAAGAGGGTGCCAGACATAGCACTGACAAAAAAACTCCCCTTCAGTTTCCATTTGTCCTTGACCCATTTTTAGACCATCTCCACCGTGGGGTGCAGGGAGAAGAACTTCCCCACAAAAGTGTTAGCCATGTTCTATAAAATGCGGTCCAAAACAATGTCAAGAAGCTCAAAAGATGTTCCCTCCTCAGATTGTGAGTAGACTGGGACTAAGTTGGGGTCCATAGTCTCAAACTTTCTGACCAACACATTTTTCTAGCCTTTGAGATTCATGTTACCAGTCGAAGGCTTTGAGGACAGAACAACGGGCACGATGGGGATAGGGTCAGAATCAGATACCACACCCGTGTCCTCAGGGCCCTCCAAAGGAGAACCGTCAAACTGGGGCACCATCGGAATAGAAGGAGAAACCACAGTGTGACCAGGAGAGGATGTGGCACATAGTGTAAGCATCGTAGGGTCAAGAATGGGGACCGTGGTTGGTGGGGGGAGATCCCCACTAGTAGACACCACCATGAATGGTGAAATAACCTAATAGAAATTGAAAATTTGTTACCTATGGATATATTCGATATCCATTACCTCTTACAACATTTGCAGCCTTGGGATTTGTCTCGAGATTGCTTTGGGATTTGGCTAGGACATGTCAAACCTCAAAAGTCAACACAAAAAATGTGTTAAGGAGTTTTACTTACTTTTCTAGACTTTGCCCATGTGGCTGATGACTTTTTTTTAAGTCAAAATTGATGAAATGAAAAAGGTTTTTTAAGGAGATTCTCAGGTTTCCACCAATATACATCACTAATACATTTGGGGTCAAATTTCGACGGAGGTTTCCGATGGAAAAGGAGCATTGTGTGAAAATTTGATTATTTTTTTTTAAAATGCCTATGTTCGTCGGAATTCCGACGACCTATGCTTGTGTTCGTTAGAATTTCGACGACCTCGGGCATTTTATTAAAAAAAAAACACACAACACATTTTCATTTTGAAAGCAAACCGAAGCAAGCGGCGACCATCTTGCCTCCCTGCCCCCCCCCCCGTCGGAGCGATCTCTGCACAAGCAAGGTAAGGTTTTTTTTGTAAACAAAGGAACTCTTTGTTTTTCAATGAAGGGCAACTAATTTTTTTTTGTAATCAAGGGCAACTGGTTTTTTTTTGTGAATTAATCCATTTTCTGCATATCTCGTGATCTTAAAATTCCATGAAATGACATCTCTTTGAGGTAGTCCATCATACAGTTCACATGTCGTGTGTATGCTACCCCATTTTGCAATTTTTGTTATTGGAGATGTAGACACCCAAAAATGGTCAACGCTTGTCGAATCATACTTTAACATTTGCGCATTGCCTCATTTTAGGTTTTTACGTCGCATTAACATTTCTCCTATGTCACGCACTTGATTTTTATCATTTGCGAGCATCGAGTCATTCTTCTGCATTCTTCATCTATCTCACTTTCGAATTTGGTCTTGTCGACAACAACCTTCAGTCATGATTTTGGTCGATTTTTGTCCTTGTCAATCTTGTCATATTGCGATCGATTCGTCATCAATCCTTGTCCTTTTCAATCATGTCAATTTGGTCAATTTGTCATTGATTTTTGTCAACCAATCTCAATCAAATCATTTATCAACATTGGTCATTTATCAATCCAAAATCAAATCGAATCGAATCAATTATCTTTCATCAAGACCTAATTCGCCTTCTAGGGTTTCATGATTTAGTCATTTAACCTTGCTTATCATTTTCTTCCTTTAGGATTAATAAATTACTTATTTATCCTAAGTTTTCTCATTACAATTAAATATTCATTTAATTGGCTATTTATTCCTCTTTGTGAATGAATTAATTAATAAATGAAAAATTATTGATTAATTCACTAATTTCTAATTTCATTATTTCCTAATTCCTATTTTCATTATTTCCTAATTCCTAATTTCCACCTATTTTCTAATTTTCTAATTCAAATTCCACCTAATTAACTTGTCTCTAGTTCTCCCTATTTTTGTGCTTCATGCGTCATACTCTTGACATAGAAATTTGTCATAGAACTTGTCTTGACATGGAAATTTGTCATAAAATCTGTCATAAAATTTGTCACAAGCCTCTTTGCATAGCAACATGTCATAACTTTGCTATTATTGATTTGAATTTCTATTCGAATCTATTTCATGCTAATTTGTCCATCTCTCCAATTTCTCTATAAATTGGATGAATTTTCTTCAATCAAATCCCTTGAACCCTTCATGGTCTGAATTTTCTATCAATTTACCGAACCTTCATTTCTAGTACTCTTGAGCCTTTTTTCTTTCAATTGTGTGAGCACTTGTAGGTGAGATCCACAAAACTATTGAAGAGGAAAGAACAACAATGGAGCCGCATGGAAGAAGTATTCAACTCTACATCTGGTTTGCATAATTTTACTCTTGAATGCTTTGTTTCCATACCTCTATTGAATGTGCTTTAGAATTAGGTTCATTTCAATGAGTTTTCTTATGATTGAGCTATCATGTTTAATGTTTTGATCTACTTATCTTATTTTGATGATTCCTAATTTCTACGCTACATTAATTGGTGAACTGATGCTTGGCTGCCCTGAGAAGTGAGTGCCGTGGAGGGGAGCCCGTGGGGTCAAGCATCTATGTATTCTCCTTGAATCTCATAATGAGTCTACCTCTCAAGTACCTAATGTCTTTGCCTACCCTAAGGAATGTGGAAATGAGCATGATTGCCTTGAGTCTAAGTTGTAACATCTTGTATTCTTTGATTGTCAAAAGTTGAATGTTATCCCATTTCAAAAGCAAAACACATTGATCAAAACATAAGATTTAAACACCAAAGATATTCATCCAACAAAAGTTCAACAAGATTCAAAGATCATCTTCCTAAAACATGGTTGTCAAACATTTGTCAAAATCTTGTCTCAACATTCATGTCACTTACATTTAGGTTCATCCTAGGTTTGCATTTTGTAAGATCATTGCCAAGGTTAGGTTTCACCTAAGTCATACTCCTTTGCATATCAATAAGGGTCATCCACTTGCATATGTCCTCTTGCATTAAAGTCATATCATTGTCATTCATTCATATTTGTATACCCTAAGTCTCTTCATTAAGCTTAAGTCATTATCATATCATATTAGGGTCATTATCATAGCAATTGTCTCTTTGCATATAGTGTCAAAACTAGGTTTTGTCATACTTGAGTAATCCAAATCTTTGATAAACCCTAAGTCATTGTTAAGAAGTCTAGACCTTATTAAGTCTTTTGTCCTTTTGTCATCAATATCATTTCGTCAAACCTAGCTTAGTATCCAAGCATATAGAGGAGACATTGTCATTTTGTCCTTTGTCCATTAAGTCCTTTTGTCCTTTGAGGTCTAGACATCATTTCAATTTCCTAAGGGTCTCTTTTAGATTTGCATTCAAAAGTTTGTCAAAATCTTCAAAAACAACCAAAAGCATAGATTGCATTCTCATTTATTTAGTTTGCATTTAGTTACATATCATACATTATCCTTGAAAAAATTCCAAAAAATATTGCATTTGCATAGTGACATGTCTATTGAAACAAGATTCCAAGCACCAATGATGCAACAAAATTTGACATATCAACCAACAATGCAATCACAATTCTATCCAATCCAACAACAAGGCAATATCGGTCAAACTTATCATGATGATTTAAATGTCCAAATACAAAAACTAGAGGAGAAACTAGCTCAAGAAAATGAGATTTTGGAACAAAGAGTGAAAAACATTGTGAAGAATAGATCACAAATGTCCAAAGTGCTTCGAAAATTTCAAGGTCGAAATCCAAATCTTGAGCCAATTGATGTAAGATCTCTTCTTGAACGATCAGATATACCAGCTCTCCTCTCCCAAATAGAGATGATGAAACAATTACAAGAAAGGAGACAACATCAATTTCAACATTATATGCCTCCACAAAAAGAAGGTGTTTACTATCAATCAGATTTTCAACCAATGACACAACCAATTGTTCAACATATGCAACCAACACAACCAATGGTCCAACATATGCAATGTCAACAATATGTCCAACCAACTATACAATGTCAACAAATGGTTCAACCAATGGTGGAATATCAATGTCAACAACCACAATCACCAATTCAAAAACAAAACTTGCAACATGCACCAAGCCGAATTTTGAACATGTCAAACCAATCTGATCAACATCAAGTCCAATATCAAAACATGACATCAAATCAAAAACAAGTTCAAATTCCAAGTCCAATCATGTCAAAACCTAAAAAGAAGGGTGGCCTTATTGCAATGCTCTTAAGGAAAAAACTAAGTGAGTCTTTTGAGGAAGATAAAGATAATACACTTATGTCTAGCAATGCCTCATCCCCTCACAAGAAAATTGACTCTCCAGTGGCATCTATCCCTACACCTTTAAAAGTTTCACAAGGACCTTCCATATTGTCTTCATCAAACAATACACCCAAGGATGCAATTACCCAAGAGCTATCCATAATTGATTGCCAAGATAATCCAATTCATGATGCACATCCTTGTCATGTTTCAGAAATACAAGATCCAATGCCACCATGCACTTTATTGCCATTACCTATTTTAGAGGACCCCATTCCAAGTCCCTCTTCCTCATGTTCAAGCATTGATTCCTTGCCAGAATCCATCACCAATGTTCAAAGTGCATTTCCTTCATACCAAAGCATTAATTCCTTGTCAGAATCCCCCATGCATATCCAAAGTCCAACCTCATGTCAAGAGGATAATTTAGAGCGTGAAGAAATGAGTCCTAAAGAAAATCAAGATCAAGATCCTGAAACCTTATCATCCCATCCAATTGTTGACCAAGATCCCGTCTTCCCAGACACTCATGATGATTCCCCTATTCTTGTCCATCCTATCCAAAGTCCTATTGACACTCCATTCCTTAAGCAAGATCAAGATATCCCAATCTATCCAATCCCAAACGATCCCCTTCCATTTCATGAAAAAAATGTCCTTTCAAATCCCATTGACATTCCACTTCCTGAGAAAAATCAAGATATTCCTCCCATCCTTTCCGATGATCCCATTAAAAGTCAAGAGCAAAGCACCTTTAAAGAAGATTCCAATGATCTTCCTCCTTGTCAAGATCAAATCATTCCTTCAGATCCTCCACAAGATCCACTTGTCCCTCCATCTCCACGTCCTAATGCTCCATATACACTCCAAGATCACATTTCTTTTGACGATCCCATTATTCCTCCCATTCCATCTCTTGAAGAGCCTGTCATTGAACCATGTCCACTACACACTCCTAGTCCCCCTCATGATCCTGATACCCCTCATGATTCTAACGTGTCAGTGCAAGATGTTCATGAACCCCCTACATGCATAATGGGTTCTTCCACTTTGGTGCAATCCGATCCACTTCAAGATCTAATTATTTCTCTCATATCATATCCACCTCATAATGGACTCGCGTCTTCTTCCCAAAGAAAAGAGTATCCTACAAGTCAAGATATTCATAAAGGCAAAGGGGTAGACCTTCACAAGCAAGAACCCCTTCATATCAAAGAGTATACTAATGGTCATGGCTATAGAGCTCACACTCAAGGCGTTGGTATCCCTTCAAGGTCAAAATCCAAATGTCCACATCCCCCATCATCGCTTCCATCCATTCTAGGTCCCTATATCCCTCTATCTCCTATGCAACGTCAGCAAAGGCACACATCTTGGAGAACCTTCCATCCATCCCACATGCCTCCATATCATTCCCATCCACACCAACATTCTTTCCCTCATCCAAGCAATTTGGATGCCAAGTATAAAAGTCATAAGTCTAGAAATCCACATGTGTTCAAAGATCAACATGTCCAATATAATTGACATGTCAAAGCAAAGAACAATATGATCTATAAAGGAAAAGAAAAATCCAAAAGGCCACAAAGGCCCACTGAGCAAAATAAAGAAAAGTCAAGATCTATATGGGTTCCTAAATCCCTTGTGCAAGCAATGCACTCCAAGGAACCACAAAAGCATGAGAAATCAAAAACCATGTGGATTCCCAAGAATCTCCTTGAAGCACAAAGAGAAACATCAAACTTGGTATCCAAAATTGCTATTCCTCCATCCAAACCTTCCAAGTCTATTTCTCCATCACCTTCTTCATCTATTTTGGGCCCTTATGTCCCAAAATCCCAAGCTATTCCTCCATCTAAATCTCACAATCTAAGATCCATTTGTCCTCCATCAGTCCATCACCTCTCAAGGTGTGTGCCAATGTTGATCTTGCCTTCATTTCCATCCACTGAAGCCCAATTCTTCCAATACCCCATCCATTATCCAATGCATATTTTCCATCCTTCCATCCCTCTCGTCCAATCCTTTGCATAAATCATTGCCTTAGTTTCATCTCTTTTTCCATGTCCTTATCCTACCAACATCTTTGAGCATACTTTTAAAGGTCATGGTCTTTTTTTTCAAGGCTACTATCCAAACAAAAAGACGCTTGAGTCCTTCTTCCATCCCCTATCATATGTCCATCTTCTATTGAAAAAGTCAAAATACAAAAAAAGAAAAAAAAGTAAAAAAAAAAGAAAAAGAAAAAAATAAAGAAAAAAAATTCGTTCATTGGTGAAAACCTGGCAAACAGACGCCTTGGGCAAGTACCATGATGAAAACCTGGCAAACAAGCGTCATGCGTAATTTATGAACTTCTTGCACATCACACTTGGGGGCAAGTTTTATCCTATCATATCCTTTTGTCCCTCATTGTTCCATTATCCTATCGAATACCATGTCATTACCCTTCATATCCTATTGTCCCTCATGTCCAGTTTCCCTTTCCACCTTTTGATCTTGACAAGGCTGATGATCATCATGAGCATCATGCATCTTGTTTGCAGCTTTTAGTCCATCATAGCTTTTGGTCTTTATCCATTTGCTTATTATCACCTTTCATCCATATTCCCTATCTTATTGCAACTTTCTACCATTATCCCTTAGCCTATCCTGACCTTCAGTCCATGTCCCTTATCCATTCTTGGTCTTGCTTATCCTATCCATATCTTATCGCTATCCATACACTCTGTTTCATTCCTTGATCTTGATCTGACATAAGGACACAAAAATTTAAACATGGTTTCAAACACCTCTTGATATGTCCCTCATGCCCTGTCACTGATTTACATTGTCATATCCAGTCTCTTGTCCCATCACGCAATAGCCCTTGAAAATTGCATCTGCATTGTCTCCATGATAAAAGGCCTTTGTCTTCCCTCTATCCACCAACATTTCAGCAAGCCTATTTATTCACTTGTCATATTCGTTGCCTTGCTAGACACTGGGGGCAAAATCATAAAAATCAAATAATGTTTTGAAAAAAAATCTTCATAAAAATTTAAAAATGTCCTGAAAAAAGATCATAAAAATTGAAAAATGTCCTGAAAAAGATCATAAAAATTGAAAAATGTCCTGAAAAAGATCATAAAAATTGAAAAATGTCCTGAAAAAATCATAAAAATTAAAAAAATGTCCTGAAAAAGATCATAAAAAATTGAAAAATGTCCTGAAAAAATCCAAAAAAATCAAATAATGTCCTGAAAAAATTCCAAAAAAAATTCAAAATGTCCTGAAATAATCCAAAAAAATTAAAAAATGTCCTGAAAAAAGTCTTAAAAATCAAATAATGTCCTGTAAAAATCCATAAAAATAAAATCAAAAAAAGTCCTGAAAAAATGAACACAAAAACATTTCAAAACATTAAAATCCAAAAACACGCATTTTGTCAATAAAGGATCTCTTTTTGTGCATAGACCGATCCCTGAGCATCCACCCAATGACACGCAATCCAACACTGTGCTTTAATGAAATCACGCATTAACAGATGAACTTGTTACTCAAACCAAACATTCAAACTGATCCGAGTTGTCATATCAATCAACCTCAAAATCATTCATTCTTGGCACATTATCATGGGTCTTATACAGGGTGTGGTATACTTGAAACCAGACTATGTCCTGTCTTAGAAGGGGTACCGCATATCCTGAAACCAGACAGCATGATCGTCCTATCAGCGTGTTCAACTTTTGACAATGAAGATCAAGATGTTTGTTTGATTTGCTTGAATTTGTGAGTCTTATCTTTTTATTGATTTATCTTTGGCTTCGATCATGTTCCTATGTTGCTCGATGATGTCACCGAGTGATTTAGAGTGACCGGGATGGCTCATGATCCTTTTCTTTTTTGATTGTGATTGTCGTTTGTCTATGATGTGTCTGTCTTTTGCAAATCGGGTTGCATTTCAGCTCTGGCCTTCAATGCCATGATGCTACGCATCCATTTTGCTAAATAAAATAAAGGTTCTCACCTACAAAGTGCATTACTGAAAGCAAATTTTTGGTCATCTCTAACGGTCCTTTGTCTCATTTCTTCTTACTAACGTTTCTTCCGTCAGTCCGGATAGTCAGTTCGGTCTAGTGCTCCGATATCCAAAAACCTATGTTACGTCCTGCATCCATTTGGTTAGTACATTTGCATATTACATCAAGCCTTTTATCCATTTCATTTCATAAATACATCAAAAATCCATAAAAATACATCCATACATGTTCATAAACTAGTGCATAAGTCATCCATACATGCAAAAAAACATAAGTCTTGCATCCATCATATCGATGCATATCATATCACATATCATAATAATGTCGGAGTACAAAATCAGACTGTCTGTCCTAAGTATGGCCCGCAAGATGACTACATAATGTCAAACTACATAATGTCCACTGTCTGTCATAAGGAGTACGTGCCTCTATCACTGGGTGCTTCCTCTGTCCTCCTCATCCCCACAATGTCCCGTAAGCCATCAAAATTCATGAAATTTAAAACATGGGTTTTCGAGATACATACCGCTGCTCCTACGTCCTCCGGTCATCTGAATGTGCGTACACGTTCTCCAAGGTGATCTGCCATTGGAATGTTCGCTATCTGTCTGCAAGTGTCTTTGTCCAGAGCAACAAATCCTCCTCTTTAGTTAAGTGCAAATGAGTCATTTTCACCCTCTTGGTCCCATTTATAGCTCTTTGTCCTTGCATAGATGGATGTGCGTCCTCTGCATCTTATGTTGGTCGCGGTCTTGTGCATGTTAAATTGATTGTCTGTCAGGCATCCGATCTCCGATTGTCAGTCCCTTCGATCCTATCATTTTTATCGATCAATTGGCCTCTTTTCCGCATGTTTCCGGCCAATTCCTCGAGGGGGCATGCATATGTCATTATCGTTGTCTAGGGCATTTTCATTATTGTTCTTTGAAACAACGCTTAAAATCGCATTGTCTCAAAGAGGGGCAAAATGTAGACACCTAAAAATGGTCAACGCTTGTGGAATCATACTTTAACATTTGCGCATTGCCTCATTTTAGGTTTTTGCGTCGCATTAACATTTCTCCTATGTCACGCACTTGATTTTTATCATTTGTGAGCATCGAGTCATTCTTCTGCATTCTTCATCTATCTCACTTTCAAATTTGGTCTTGTCGACAACAACCTTCAGTCATGATTTTGGTCGATTTTTGTCCTTGTCAATCTTGTCATATTGTGATCGATTCGTCATCAATCCTTGTCCTTTTCAATCATGTCAATTTGGTCAATTTGTCATTGATTTTTGTCAACCAATCTCAATCAAATCATTTATCAACATTGGTCATTTATCAATCCAAAATCAAATCCAATCGAATCAATTATCTTTCATCAAGACCTAATTCACCTTCTAGGGTTTCATGATTTAGTCATTTAACCTTGCTTATCATTTTCTTCCTTTAGGATTAATAAATTACTTATTTATCCTAAGTTTTCTCATTACAATTAAATATTCATTTAATTGGCTAATTATTCCTCTTTGTGAATGAATTAATTAATAAATGAAAAATTATTGATTAATTCACTAATTTCTAATTTCATTATTTCCTAATTCCTATTTTCATTATTTCCTAATTCCTAATTTCCACCTATTTTCTAATTTTCTAATTCAAATTCCACCTAATTAACTTGTCTCTAGTTCTCCCTATTTTTGTGCTTCATGCGTCATACTCTTGACATAGAAATTTGTCATAGAACTTGTCTTGACATGGAAATTTGTCATAAAATCTGTCATAAAATTTGTCACAAGCCTCTTTGCATAGCAACATGTCATAACTTTGCTATTATTGATTTGAATTTCTATTCGAATCTATTTCATGCTAATTTGTCCATCTCTCCAATTTCTCTATAAATTGGATGAATTTTCTTCAATCAAATCCCTTGAACCCTTCATGGTCTGAATTTTCTATCAATTTACCGAACCTTCGTTTCTAGTACTCTTGAGCCTTTTTGCTTTCAATTGTGTGAGCACTTGTAGGTGAGATCCACAAAACTATTGAAGAGGAAAGAACAACAATGGAGCCGCATGGAAGAAGTATTCAACTCTACATCTGGTTTGCATAATTTTACTCTTGAATGCTTTGTTTCCATACCTCTATTGAATGTGCTTTAGAATTAGGTTCATTTCAATGAGTTTTCTTATGATTGAGCTATCATGTTTAATGTTTTGATCTACTTATCTTATTTTGATGATTCCTAATTTCTACGCTACAGGAGAATTTGCAAGTAATTTCTGACAAAAAACCCCCTTCGATTATGCTTTGATGGATGTCCATACCTTGTTCCAAAGCTCCTATTTTGGCACATGCAGGGAGGATGCTAGCAAACGTTGCATTGGAATAATGATTTTATTTTTATGGAATGTGATGAAGGCTTGAGTGTGTCTTCTTGAACTCACTTATTATTAGCTCCTCTATGATTACCTTAGATCTTTGTGGCTAAGAATTATTCTTGATGAACTTATTCTCTTTATTGATTTCTTTTACTATCATTATATTGTCCTGAAAAAGGCTTGTTCAATGCTTCCTTAGCATGCATGTGCTCTCTTTGTATTGATCTAGGGCTACTCATTAATGTATCTATGGATTTCCCTTATTCACTATGTTTGTGACAGTCATTTGCAGATTTGGGACTATCATCTTTCATAATTTGATGTCTTTAAGATGTGGGTACATTGCTTGACAAGAAAAGCTCAAGCATTTGTGAAGTTCAAAGAGTTTAAACCCCTTGTTGAATGGTCATCCAATTGTTCTCTAAATGCAAAATGCTCAAGTAAATGAGAAATTCACTCAAAATGGTTTATCCACAACTAAAAGAAAACAACTAACCACTACATATATGCATCAACAAAACAATGTTGTATAGAGACCTAATCATGCCTTCATGGATATGTAGATCAAGTTCCTACATTTTGGACAAAAGCAATTCATACAATAATATATTTGTTGAACACACCCACCACAAAGATTTGGTTATGCAATAATATATTTGTTGTTAAATTTATCATGGAGGATTTGGTTATGCTTGTTACAATCAAGGTTTGACCAAACTAATTCTTAAATATACAAATGAAGAGTGTGGTTGGTTGGTGACTAATTACTCTTTTTAACACCATTTACAAGATCATATCTAAATCAAGTGTCTCAAGAATTGAGATACTACTAAGAAGATAGTTTTCCTAAAGCAAATCGGTTTCTTGGGTGGCTATTTATTGTAGATAACTTAGTTCCTTCATGAGAATCAATCAATCTGGAACATGTATAACTCACATTTGTGACATGTCACTAATGCAATTCCTTAGTACTTGTTTGAGTACTATCTCTATTGTTTTCTATCCACTTTTGTGTCCTTCTTAGAACAAATAATAGATTAATGAGAAGGTGGAAAAGGTGGATTCACCTAAGAGGGAGTGGATTTTCCCAATAATATGTTAGATTCTCCCAAGGATGGATGGACTATACACTTGAAAGGTAGATGATTAAGGATGATGACAAGGTGAATTTTCCTTAGAATGATAGGGTTGATTTTCCTAAGAACAAGTAGATTCATGTAAACTAGAGGATACAAATTTGGACAAAATAATGGAAGGAGACTAAAACTAGATAGATTCACCTAAATGGGAGTGTAGTCATCTAAGGATATGAAAAATTCACCATTTGCGTAAGAAAGATGGATAAGATAAATGATTTATGTGAAATAGATTCACCTAAGAGAAAGTAGATTTTCCTAAAGATGAAGGGATAAGACTTAACAAAAAGAGGACTTAGGATGATGACAAGGAGGATTCATTTAAGGATATGGCATATTCACCTAAGGGATAGTGTATTCTCCCAAGAATATGGAAAAATTATTGATTGGTGGAATGACATACTAGATCAAGGAATGATACAAGGGTAGATTCACCTAAATATAGGGTAAATTCAGCTAAAAGGGCACCCATGAGATTGTGGTACTGAGTACCTATGTATGGATGGTTTATTTGGATACAAGTATGATGAAACCATGCTTGTGTATGATGCAACAAAGTCCAGATCTCTATTATAGGTCCAACATAATCTTTATTATTTGAGACACCATTTTATTAGCATATCCAATTAGGGTAATTTATGGGTTTAATTATGGATCATGTCGTCTATTTCCATGCACTATTGAACTTATTTGGATGTATTGTGATTATTTTAATTTTGAAGTTATAAATAAATTATGTTTGTACCTTAGAAAGGGTAACTCCAATTGATGTTTGAGCAGTTTATTTGAAAACATATGGTGATTATTGCCCTATGTTATGTAATGGAGTTATTTTTACACAGTAATTAACTAGAAAAATGAATTTGTATTGCTGTACAAGTATGATGAAACCATGCTTGTGTGTTTACATGTTTGTGCATCCTATTGAGAACCAACCTCGCTATTGAGGAACTCAATAAATGTGGTGTTAAGTAGAAGAATGGAAAACTCAAGAAGCTATGATGACATATTGTGGCATTAGTAGGGATTATCTCTATTGACCACACCTTTCAAAGGTAGTATCCCCTAGTTCTCATCATAGAATGGACCATTGGATGGCTCATAGTGGTATCCTATCCTACATTTATCTTGATGGCATTGCCGATAGTTGGTATGTGTTTCTTGGTATGGGTTTCCTCTTACCCTATTATCTTATTTATATCTTTGTTCCAACATGTGGAGATTGATTTTTGTCATGCTATGATGATTTTCATGTTTGCATGTGTTTTGACATTATGCAAATAGATATGATGTCACACCATACTTATGTTTTGATATAGTGTAGGTGATGGTTACATGTTGTTGATGGTAGTGATTTGGGTTCAAAGACACAATTCCACACACACACACAAATATTTGAGGATGCATTTTATATTATTCCTTCTTAGTGGCGATTAGTGTAGGAAGATTTGCACACATGTAGAGAGGAATTCATGTTAGATGCAATAGGTTGTGTTTGATAACATATGAATGTGCCTCATGATGTATACATATAGCTTTGGTGTGTGACATGCATGCACATTTTTCCATAAGACACATTGCTATGTGGCATGTGCCCTATGCATGTCTTGTTTGTGAGGCACGTTGCTATGTGCAATATGGCCCTAGGTGTGTCTTCTCTATGAGGTGTATTGCCATGATATGTTAGGATTTGTAGTGTGCAGGCCACATATGCATGCATGAGGGACTATTATTATAGTCATGTTTTTTGGGCATGTAGCCTAGGCATGTCTTCTCCATTAGGTACATGGCCATGCCATGTGGGAGTTTTTGTGTTCATGCCACAAATGCACACATGAGGGACTATTATTGGAGTCATGATGAATCTTCACTCTATTTAGCCACAATTTCTAGTCGTATAGTTATGTAATGTGCACTTTTAAGGATTGTGAAGTTTCCTTCAATTATTGATGATCTCTCATCTTTGTTGCATGGGCCAACAATTTTATTTTATCTTGTTTGAATTAGTTTAATCACTATTGTGAGTTTTCTCTATTGTGTAGTTAGTGTGGCTATGTTTGATTTGCTATTGGAATTGAACACATTTACTTGACTTATTATTGGTACTATTTTTTCTTTCTTTCAATATTTATGATCTTTGGTAGTTTAGTGAAACTCTTTCTATTTTTAAATGTTGCCTTCTTTGTTGTGATGTGATTCCTCACCAAGATCGATGTAGATAACCTTGGATGGGTGTATATAAGGAATCAAACATTGGGAAATTTTGAGGATAGGGGTAAGTGTTTGTTGTATGGGTAGCTACGATCCACTTGTACATTCTTAGTGATTATTCACGACTATGTCTTGGAGGCTAATCCCATTAAACAAACAAGGGGGAAGTCATACATAATCGTATGGATCCTACCTAGTTGTGTGTGGATTCAAGACCATCATTTCATATGGTTCTTGGTTACTTTGTGAGACCATGGCATCCTCTTAGACCAATATGTGAGATTTGTATTGTTATCCCTGCAATGTGGATGAATAAGTGTATGTTAAAATAAATGCTTTGCATGCCATATAGTTGCATATGAGTTGTTCACATCATCAGATCATGATTTAGAATATGTGAATTCTTTTATCCATGTGAAGTCGAATGATTGATTATGAAAATGTGTTATACATTGAAGCATAATATGTAAGATGTTCTCTTCAAGAAAAAATATTTATGCTTTCATAGTGAAATGTTGACGAAATGGGGTCCTAGTCTAGGAAAGTAAACTACAAACTTATACATTCACCATTTCAAAACATTTTATTGGGGAATAGTCAATTTGGTTCAATTTAATTCCTCTAGGAGAGACCAACAATATGATTAATTGTTCCATTTTGATGTGATTGGATATGATTAGATATAATTTCATTGAAGATGCAAGAACTAAGTAAAATTATGCAAAATTGACAAGATTAAGCATAAACAGGCAAATAATAAAGCAAAAAGCTAACATAGAGGTACATATTTGGAATTAAGACTCTAAAATGAACCTAATCAGTTACCTATAGGGAAAAGGAGGTTAGAGATAATCTACCTATATGGAAAGTGGTTAAACTCTACCTCTAAGTGGCTCATCTTGAGCATTGTCGGTATATGGGCATTGATGGCATATTATATCTAGTTCTATCATTTTTGTGGGTGCAAAATTAACAAGGCAAAATAGTATTAGTGGGATCATGATCTCATCAAAATGGTTTTAGCTTTGCATTTATGATAGCACATTGATCACACCTTACAAAAGGTTCCAATCTCATACATAGCATCCCAAAGTAAGGTCAATAATAATGTAACTTAATGATTAAACTGGAGTTTTGGGTAGTCATATACCGATTATTTCTAGGATTGATGCTTAAACTAGAGTTCTGGGTAGTCATATACCCATGGCATAGGGTAGGGGTGACCTGCAAACAATGCTAGTTCTAGATGCCTGTTTGCTTGGTGTATAACTTGTCAAAATTAGATCGATTGGCTACAAGTCTACCATAAAGTTTCCAACTTATCACCAGTGAAAATACAAGAACTAAGGCTTAGAATACTCAAAAATGTCTCTCAGAAAGTCTGCAACAGGCAAACTTTTAGTAAGAATTTGTAGACACAATGCTCAGAAATTCACACAATCAGCTACATTAAATATGTTCTCTATTAAGTTCAATGTTTTAAGATGAAAAAGAAGAGTTAAATGGTTTTGGTTCGATTTGCAATTTTTGTGAAGCTTTTGCACTGAAGTTTCCATGGCCTGATTTTTTTGCCTGTGAAGAAAGACCATGTCAAATAATATCAGCGAAGAACAAAATAAGGAGACAATTGCTAGATTATGGTCTAACCTGAAAGGAAAAGGTGATGGGAAATGTTATTGTCCCTACAAAATTTGTAGGGTCTTAAAGACTAGAAGACTTCTAATCAAAATAGCTAAGAAACATTGTAGGCAGCATGGCCACATTGAAGGGGGACATGATTATCATCCACTGGTAAGTTGTTCATTATATTGTTTTAACAATTTATATACATAAGAAATCACTTGATAATGAGATCATGATCATGGTTTATTTACGTTGATCATTTTTATATAGGTTGAGCACCCTAGGGCACATGATATGGACCAACACAACCCGAAGAATATGGTTTTCGAAGTGGAGGAACATGGAGGTGTGAATATCGAAGCTGAAGATAATGATCCCATGGAAGATGATGATCATGCACCAGAAAACACAATTGAAGATGATGGTACAAATACATTGATCCATGACACATTTAGTACTGGCACAGCTGATCATGATGACCTTGATGTTCATGATTTACCTCTTCTTGAGAAGGCATATGAGCCCCTTTACAAAGGCTCCCAAACAACTCTTCTCTCTACTATATTGTTGTTGGTGAACTTGAAGGTTATGAATGGTTTATCCAACATAACAATCTCACGTATGTTAAGATGTGTCATACATGTCATTACAGTTAATAAATGGTGAATCATGTACCATTAATATTCTTTATCTCAAACTTTTTTTTTTGTTGTAGATTGATAGGTGATTTTTTCTTACCACCATCAAATATTCTACCTCACTCATGTCGAGAATTATCTGCCATTATGAAAGATATTAGAATGGAGTATCAAACAATAGATGATTGTCCCAATGATCATATTATATATCATAAACAACATGAATTTGGAACAAAATGCCCTAAATGTCATATTAGTAGATATCGAACAGATCAAATAACAAAAAAGGTGCCTCGCAAGGTTCTTCGTTATATTCTCATTATTCCACGTATGCAACGATTATTCAGGTGCACTAGCTTGGCACAATTTATGGATTACCATGCATGCAATAGAAGTCAAGATGACATTATTCGAATGCTTGTGGATGGTCTAGCATTTATGGACATAGAGGAAAAGTGGCCACACTTTAAAGAAGAACCTCGTAATCTCAAGCTTTCATTGGTAGCGGATGGTGTCAATCCATTTGGAGAGTTGAGATCTATTTACTCGGTGTGGCCTATTTTTGTTATCAACAATAATATTCCTCCATGGCTATCAATAAAGAGGGAGCGCATAATGTTGTCAATGATTGTTCCAAGTATTTTATCATTT
The DNA here is from genome assembly GCF_030272615.1 of Cryptomeria japonica. Classification (NCBI taxonomy): domain Eukaryota; kingdom Viridiplantae; phylum Streptophyta; class Pinopsida; order Cupressales; family Cupressaceae; genus Cryptomeria; species Cryptomeria japonica. Next base: position 442,225,150 of record NC_081415.1, on the reverse strand, counting down.
AATAGTCATCTACATTTAATTATAAATATTGCAGTAAAATGGTCATAATAATTATGTAATGTTTTTGTTCATTCCACTAGGCAAGTACCAAGTTAAAGATATGAATGTATATATTGAGCCTCTTATCGACGAGTTGCTGGAGTTATGGAATGGTGTGACCATGTATGACATCTCTAGACCAATAGGACAAAGACAATTTCAATTCCATGCAATGCTTGTATGGACAATACATGATGCCCCAGGGCTAACACATTTTTGTGGTACGTTATAGTGTTCAAGTTGTGCATGATAATTATAATTATAAAAATTAACAGATTTAATAGAATTATACATTATCTTGTAGGTCTTCAAACAAAGGGAAAATTTGCATGTCCAATTTGTGGTCCAAAGATGAAATCCTATCATTCAAAAAGTTTAGGAAAGCAGGTGTTTGATGAGTATAGACACTTCCTTCACAAAAATCATAAGTACCAGAATACTGAAAAACATCTTTTCAATGGGAAAGAAGAGACTACATCAAAGCCATGAAGAATGACTCCTCACTTATGGAAGTTGGAATATAATAGAATTAATCGTCAAGGTAATGTCATTCCATCTAATGGTTTATGTTTGGAATTTGAATTTTTCTATCGTGTTTTGTTTACTGATGATGTAATTGATGATACTGAAGGTCATCAAGGCATCGATGACCACCTTCCAAAGGGACTAAAAAGTTATCCCAGACAATTCAGTAGGTTGCCTTACTATGAGCAGCTACAAATTGTGCATTTGTTTGATACAATGCATATTGGAAAGAATATAATAGAGACATTATGGAAAATATTGGATGGAAGGCGTGACAAAAAAAAAATTCAAAATTTGTAGTGACATTGTGGAATCCAATCATGCAATGAAAAATGTCATTCAATCAAATAGCAATGAAGATCAGATTAATATAAGTGCCCTTCCTTGGTTATTTACGGAGCAGCAAAGCAATTCTATAAAAGAAGTCATACAAAAAATTTGATTTCCCATAGAATTTGCTGCGAACATAAACAATCTCATATCAAAGAAGAGTGAATTTGGGCCAAGGATGAAAATACATGATTGGCATACCTTCATTAAGGTAATTCACGTTCTTGTGTATTTACTATATATTTGTATACTGCGCATGTACTTTTAATTGTATTATGTTAGAAAACAATGAAAAGATCATTTTATAATTGTTGCAGTACATTCTACCTCTATCTCTCCCAGACCACTTCAACAATAATATCAAGCAAGTCATATATGATCTTGGAAAATACATGAGGTAAGTAGTGATGTTTGTTCAATTTGTTGTATAGATATTATATTTGCCATTTGTTTTACTTGTTATGCAATATATTGTATATTATTTTGTAAAGTCTCATTTATATATTTTTGCATCTTCAATCTCTTTTAGGTGATTGTCATCTAAAGAAATCCACAAGGAAGATATAAAATATTAGAAGAGAAAAATCCCTCATCTAATGTGTGAAATGCAAAAGTGTCTACCTTCAACTTTTTCCAATGCACAAGAACACTACCTCATACACCAAGTTGAGGAGATCAAATTGTGTGGCCTGTACACACTAGGTCAATGTGGATGGTTGAGAGGCACTTGAAATTTTTGAAGGCTTTGGTTCGACAAAGAGCACATCCTGAGGGTTCTATGGTGGAGGGATATATGGTATACCAAACTATGGTGTACATTACTGAATATCTTCCTAAGTTTGCAGCAAAAATCCATGTAGATCACATTTGGGATCCCAACCCCATTAATAAATTCGAAGGGGAGCACTTGATGGGGAAAGGTAGATTGAAGAAAGTCAGAGGTAATTATAAGATGTTATTGTAGTAAATTAATTCTTCATCTTCTAAATAAATCAGTTGTAAGTGGTCTATTAATTATTTGTACAGTTGGTCAGGAGTGGGATGCGCTACATTTGTATATTGCAAACAATCTTGATTGGATGATGGAGTGGATTGAACGATGTCAACATTTTGGTCGCACATTAACATGGGATGGTGTCGCTTCATTGGTTAAAGAAGCTCATCGTAATGGAGATTCCAATGTTACACATAGGGAAATTGATTTAGCATATGGTTTAAGAGATCAATAGGTACCTATAATTTTATTAATCACCCGTATGTTTATCAACTCATGATGCAATAATTTTAATATGTTAGACATATTGCAGGTCAAACACCACAAGGTTATGTGCTGCAATGGTCATAAATTTTGCATCAAACAATTGGATGACACGAAGAAAACTTGTGATTCTGGGATAACTACAGTCTTTGAGGTGACCAATATTTCATCTAGAAATGACATACATCCTCAAGAGTCTCAAAATTGATACTATGGCATTTTGGATGATATACTTGAGTATGACTTTAATTCCTTCAAATTAGTTATGTTCGTCATCAAATGGTATAGGCTATGACTGAATAAAAATGATCCTGATAGAACGGTTATCGAACATGATAATGGATTTACAATGGTTAATACAAGGTCGTTTGAACGAGTTGGGGATGAGCCCTATGTTCTTCCAAGTCAATGTGAGCAAATATTTTACTCAGAGGTTCCACATAAACCGGGTTGGTCATTTGTTGTTAGTCATGATCCAAGAGGAAGGTCGATAATGTATAATGTGATGGAGGAAGAAGATACCGAAGAAGTAGAAGATGATATAGATGATGATCATGATCGACAGTTAGTTGATGATGTTCCTGATGGAAATGTACACGAAGAAGAAGCTGATGATGATGATGCTACTGTTGATGATGGTGATGGTGATGGTGATGGTGATGGTGATGGTGATGGTGATGGTGATGGTGATGACGAACACAATGACAATGACGATGATGACAACGACAACAAGGATGATGATGATGATGATGATGATGATGATGATGATGATGATGATGATGATGATGATGATGATGATGATGATGATGATGATGAGTTGGATGAATAAGAAGATCAATGACATGAATGAAATGTATGAGATGTGATTATTATATTATCTATTTAATATTGATATCTTGATAGAAATTGATTTGACTTATATGGTTACATAAATAATTCATATGTTTTGAATTCTAATGTCATTACTTACTTAATTCATGATGCACCTCTAGCTATGTGATAGATGGTCATTTAAAATACATATGTGATAGATTACATGCTTATGACGATACATGTGACATTTTTTGAACTTTGTGTTTATTTATGGAATGTGGACTACTTATTAGCTATGTGATGGATGGTGATTTATGATACATATGTGATGGATTACATGTTTATGATGATACATATGTGAATCTTATGATGCTCAATTACATATATGATGATACATATGTGATTCTTATGATGCTTATGATACTGCAATATTTATTGTTTATCAAATTACAAATGTAATGTTTATGATGCTCAATTGTTGGTGCAGGAACCTGAAGCCCTTTGACGAGGATCCTGCACAATCTCATGGATCGACAGGTATAAGTCAATACACCTTATAGAAATAATATATTTTTAAAAAATTACAAGAAAAACAAACTTCCTCAATTTTTCAAACCTCAACATTAGCAGCAAATCTAATATAGTTATCAACACTTGAGGCCCTAGTTGGACTTACTCAAATTTTAATCTCAACATCAACTTTATGGCTGACTTTTTCATCAATATTACCCTCATTTGCAAAATATCTCTCTCATTACCAACTAACTCTCTCATTTGATGGTGCACAGGTATCACCAAATAGGTATTTGTCAGATGTGTCTTCCTCGAGTGAGGGAAATGCAGGAATAGAAGAGGAAAGTGAGACATGTAGTAATCTCAAATAGGGAGATCAACTAGAGGACAAAAGATTAGAAGAAAATTCAATAAACGCATGGAATTTTTTCTTGCTCAAGGGGGGTCATGTTCTTATGATGATGAGACCAAAGGCAACATTGAGGTGCCCTTGAGGTACAAACATCTATTGAAACAATGTGTACCCAAGGAGCTTCCTCCAATAAACACTGATTTTTGTGTTAATGAGAGGATATATTGCATAGCACCTTCATCGTTACATGGTTTGGGCCTATTTTCCATGGACAGCATAAAGGTCTATTACAACAAAGTTGCTAAATTGATGGAGTTTGTTGGACCTTGTTACAATTATAATGATTGGATGCAGATTGTTCAATATAAAAAAAGTATGCATAGGTATGCACTATCAGCCAATTATATACAACAAAAAGATAATGATCAAAGTAAATGAGTGGTTGTATACATTGATGGAAGGCCAAAAGCAATAGGGAATATTGCAGGTTTTATAAATAGTACACGACCTGGGTCAACTAATAAGCAACCCAATTGCATATTTGAGGCACATGAGGGAAATTGTGTGTTTTAATGTGTGATAAAATCAATAAGTGCAGGGGAAGAGCTACTAATCGATTACAATTTGAATCATATAGATACAAACAAAATTACTATCATGGGGGTGGTATGTACTATATATATACCATTTAAGCCAACTTCCAATTAATGAATCCAATAAACCATTGTATTATTAAGTTTTTTTGCTAAGTCTATTGGTTTCATTTCGCTAACGTTTTTATATTTTTTCTTTGTCATAGGGCCACATGGATCCACCACATAGCACAGATAGGGGTGTAGGTCATGACACTTCTACGGAGCAGGTAAACCTCATTGTAATTGTACAAATTAGATAGAAGAAAACTATTACATTATGATATTTTATTGAGTGTTTTAAAGTAATTTTGATAGTGTTAATTATATTCTTGTCACAGACAGATGTTCGGGATAAGGGAAAGGAACCTGCAGTACCTCAGTACCTCCATAGGGATGTGGGGCACTCGACAGTGTTATGCGCTGATGACATCACACTTAGCACAAACCCTATACAATTGGTACAAATGAATATTAGAAAAATTAGCCAAGAGATTGTTGATTTGGCAACCATAAGCCCTCAGACTTATGAGATAACAGAGAGGGTGCAACTATTGTTGCGGACAATGGAAAACTTGCAAGTAAGCAGTAATGAAAGCTTTAATCATAACAAAAGTTCAATAATGGTTTATATTTTTTTCTCTTTTATGTCATTAACTAAAATATGTATGTGTTGTTTTTACAGAAATTTATAAGGGCTCATTATCCTGGTGGTGATGATCAGGGTATTGCGGGTAGTTCAGGTGATGACCATGTTCTATATATTAAAACCACTCCTTTGGACTTGTGAACTTGCTTTTTTAATGTTTTATATATTTAATGTATTACTCTTTAGGTGCTGACATGGGTTCGAGGTCGACCCCAACTATATTGCTCACTGCAATGTCAGCAACACGTAGCATACAAACATCGTCTGTTGCACCGACTCGTGTTGACCCGCCCACTAGTGGTAGATCCCTCTTTTTCTCTCTCTTTCGTTATGTGTTTATTACCCTTGAAGTGTTCTTTCTTGGAGGCATTTCATAGTGGATTCATTTACTATGGTAGGAGATGCACATGAGGATGCACCAGAGGTGACTACTGGTCATAACATACCATCATTTCCTAGATCTTCCCATATTGCTAGTACGGGAACGTTGCAGGCCACATTGGTGGTGAGCAATGAAGAATTGATTCCTTTGAAGATACAGAAGGTTCCAGGTACTTTAAAATTACTATTATATATAGTCTAATTGTAATTTACTTACTGATCACTCATTTTGGACTAATGATCCCATGTTTTTTTGCAGGAAATGATATTTTTTATAAAAATCTTAATGACATTACATTGCAGATATTTGGGCCCACCATACGTAAAGGTGGAACATCATACATGAACTAACCCTTATCCACTATTTTGATTTCATATCACTGCTAGAATAGTTTTCCTTTTATCCATTTCTTGAACTATATCAAAGGTAGCTTCAGTTTCTTTCTAAATCTAACAGGTTTGTTTTTGCTTTAAAGGTGGAATGACCAAGAAAAAAAGTTAAAAGATGAACTCACAAACCGTATGGTAGGGTTGTTTGGAAATGACACATTCGACAAGACTAAGCTTCTGGAAAAAGCTGGCACATATCTAAAGTATGTGAGGGACCAATACAGGACACATTTAGAGAAGAACGTAAAGTATGAGCGTCCCCCCATGATTCCAGAGAGGGAGTGGAAGGACCTAATTTTGGATGCAAAGGAGAGAATTGAAAGAAAAAAAGGGAATACACCACCAGACGCCAAAAGAAGGTATGTGATACTATTAAGAATGTGAATATGTACTAATTATTCATTATATTTATATAATCTAACATATTTCAAACTTTTCATAGATTGAGTGACACGTCAAAGGCAACCAAGGCAAGACAATAAAAGCATGGGTAACACAAACTCAGCTCTGGTGGTTATATGAAACTTGCCGCATGAATTGTAAGAATCAGTAAATTAAGTATCACATCAAAATATTTATAAATTGTAAACAATTTTTTTTTTATCAAACAATACAAGCAAAATTCACAATACTAAGCAAAAATTCAGGGCTCTGAATTCAATAGAGCGCCCACAGAAGATGACTCATGTGTCTTGATGTTGATGTTAAGCTGTGATTGTTCCATAGAAGATTCAGGGACTCCAATCATTGAAGTGTGAGACCTTAATTAATGTGAAATAGAATGTGTCATGTTGCATGATATGGTGGGGATAGAACAAGTGAATTTACAATGGGAGATGATGTAACTCGATGGGCATTTTCATCAATGAGAAGACAAATATTCTCAATTGTTTCATCAATATTTGAAAGGTGAGAGTCCACAAACAGATGTGAAATGTTTAAGTAGGCCTCCCAATGAAGTGGATCTCATAGACACGAAGAATCCTATATAGAGAATCATTAAGAGCCCTTGAAGAAGCAAATTTGAACTTTGATGAAGCAATATATGATGGAGGAATATCTTACAAGAGGAAATCAAAGTCATTATGGTGTCATCTAGATCTGAAATGTGGTCTACTTTTCAAAAAAGTAAAGATGCTTGATAGGAATGTGTCCTAGTGGGGTGAATCTAGAAGACATATAATCCTATTGCAAAGAATCATGGAAAGTTCTAGAAGAAGCAACTTTTAATTTTGAAGTAGCAACGTGTATAAGAGATGTTCTCATTTGTAGATGGAGTATCAAGAGGAGGGTCACTAGTCCATGGACCATGTCATTGTTGTTAAATACCTACGCTTTTGTTCATAGTCACTTGGTGTAGGAATGAATTCAATGAGATAGGGTAGGAGATCCTACATAATGTAATTTTTCACTATCCCTTGTTTCGAGTACAAATGGTTCTCTGAATTTATCTTGACAATAGAATGTCGGAATTTAATACCATAATCCATGATGAAAACTGCCAAAAATGGAAATCTATCTTAGTTTGCAATTACAAAATGCTTTTGTATAGGCCCCTTGAAGATTAAGTACATCAAATTGAGACTTTATAAATTGAGTGTATGTATTAGCAATCTCCCAAATTGTTCAATGGTCTCCAAACCTTGTCAATTTTTTATTTTTATTTTAACTCAAATATGTATGGTATAGGCATATCATTGGTTGTGTGATTTTTTTTTCCTTAAATGCTTCTACGACCAAAAGAGACAATTTTTAGATGAAAATGGGGTCTTATGGGCCTTTTTGACACAATGGTAGGTTCTTTAGACCTGAAAATGCCCCAAAAACTACTCGATTGCCTTAAGTTACAAACAAATCCTTGTTTGTGAGCATGCTTCTTGATCTCCAATTTTGGTGGAATGAAAGATAATATTGAATTTCTCAAGCCTTTTGGATGCTTCAAAACCACCAAAAAAAGCTACTTTGATCATTGAAATGTTGTAGTGACTTGGATGAAAAAAGAAAACTAAGTCTAAACTTTAGAAGTTAGTATTTTCTTGTCAAATTGTTTTCAATTTTCAAATCATCCAAGGATGGAAGAGGAGTATATTTTGTTATGACAAGATAAAAAAAAAACTTAGAATCTTTTGAAACCATTGAAACATGGGGACCCCTTCCCCCCCTCCAAAATCCCTATTTTTTTAGGATGCAATACTTAGGGGAAACATCCCCTTGCTGCACCACTTAGGGATGTCCTAGGGACTCCAAGGAGTCTCTTGACCATCTTGAGGATTCCTATGAGTCTCCCATGGCCCCCAATTAGAAACTCCAATTCTAAACAAAAATGGTGAAATTATTGTGAAAATGTCATCCGTATTAAAGGTTTGGCAATTCCCCCTAACCTTGATGGGGGCTCTGCCCCAAATCCCTCACAAGGGGCACTACCCATTGACCCCAAACCTCTACCCACCATTCTTATTGTTAATGCAATCATTTCCATTTTTTTTATGTTGACTAGTTTAAACACTTAGTATGCCAAAGTTTCATCTGCAATTCTTATACTTATTCTTAGTTTGTTCCCAAAGTTCCAAAACTCTACCACCATTGTTAAAGATCAAATTTCAATGCAATCATTGACATATTTTTAATGTTTATTGTAAAATTTACATAGTGTGGCAAAGTTTTATTTACAATTGTTATACTTATTCTATACACATCCTTTTATAATTAATTTTTTAAGTTGTCTATATATTTGCATCCCACCCCGCCCCCTTCGTCATCCCCCTGTCATCCCCAAACTTAAGCCCTTGGTATGTTAAGATATGAAAGCTCACAATAGTTTCATTTGATATGTTTATCAAGGAAAAACCTACAATATATAGCTTCCAAGTTTCCAAATCCATGAGGATCATGAAGAGGTAGAAAACCAAAAAAAGAAATTGCTTATCCAAGTTTCCAAATTTGTGACAAGGAAAAAGTAGAATCTCAATCAAAGAAGGAGAATGTGCAACTCATTATCTTATTCTACCTAAGTAAAAATATTACCTAATTAAGCTTTTTAATAGTGGAATATCACACTTAGGATAAAACATATCCAAGGTAAATAAAATATTACATTGATAGGCTTCTTTGGTTGCTCTAAAAGTGGTGCCTTATGAATTATGATCTTGGATACTAAAGTTTCCAAATTTTGGGCACTCTTGATAGCTTCTCATAGAGATTGTGAATCGAAGGCTTTAACCAAACCTTTCAATGGTTTCTATTGATGTGTTTTTTATGCAATATGCAACACAAAATAAAATACTGAGTATTATATCCTCTCTTGAACAAAATCCTCCCAAGTGCTAAACTACATGATCAAATGGGATGAATCCAAGATTCCAATAGTCAGGTCTTGACTTTATATTGTAGATAGACTCAATGATTGTGATGTGATATCTTCTGGAATCACAAGGGGGACTTACGTTGCTTGGGTCAAGACCTATCCATTCTCATGTTTCATGATTGATTTACACTCCATGATTTAGGTCATCCTTGAGCAACATCTCGACTTAGCCAAATTTTGTTTTTTGTACCCTAATTCTTTAATTTTGACCCCTTACTAGAATTGCCTTAGGTTTTATTGGAATTATTGCTTCTCTAGCATGGGCATATTTCTATGGTTCATTTGCACAAATTTCTCTTGATGAGCAAGCTAGTATCATGACCATGACTTAAACAAAATTTTAACTTAGTCAAATTATCTCCTCCAAACTTCTATGAGTTCATCACCTTCATTCTTCATCATTTGGATGTCTTTTGTCATTGGAAGGTAATTCTTGACCACCATACCTCAATCTTGACCTATGCTATACCCTAAAACCCTAGAACCTAGTCATGTTTACAATTGAGATCTTGGTGACTTGATCACTTAATACAGCTTAATCATGCAGGTCTCATCTAACTCTGACTCCAACACTTAAGCAAATCAACCCTAGCAACCAAGTACTTTGGGAAATATCTTGCAACTTGACAACATGGGTAATGATGGAGGAATGGAAGGTGAGACCTATAGAGGTGAGAGAGAGAAAGAGAGAGAGGGTGAGAGGAAGAGATAATGACCTGGAGAGGGTAGAGAAAGAGAAGTAGAGAGGGAGAGAAGTAGAGAGGGATGGAGAAAGAGACCTAGAGAGGGGAGAGAGAAGAGATATAGTAGAGAGGGATAGAGAAGAGAGATAGAAGAGAGATACCAATGTCAATCTTTTTCTATAAAAAAAAAATTTCTGAAAAATCAGCCTATCGTCGAAATTCCTAAACGACGGCCTCTAGTAGAGTTCCGACGAGGATGTTGTGCATCTGACGACACTCCTCTATCAAAATTTTACCCTTTGGAGTTGGAATTCCGACGATAGGCTAAGATCACGACAGTATTCTTTCGAGGTATGAGCATCCATGGTGGTCGTCAAAAAGGTTGGAGGTGATGTCGGAATTGCGACGACCACAAGGATAGTCAAAACTTCTGACACAGTTTTTGATGGCTTTTTTTGTCAGTAGTGCGACGAAATTGTGTCAGAATTCCGACGATTTGCCATCAAAATTTTGACTCGAATGTACTAGTGCATTATGCCTTATTTTGAATTTAATAAATAATTATTATTCATTTTCTCTTTGAATTACGACTAAAGTCTTGATTGATAGGATGATTGAAAAACATCTATAACTTTCAAATGATATCAAATTTCACATACTATAGGATTAAAAAAATGAATTTTTTGACCAAGTTATGATGGTCAGACATACAATTTTTTATATTTTAAAAAAGTTGTAGTAAATAATTCTTAATTAATTATTTACTTTGATTAAAATTATAAAAAAATATTTGTCACATTTGGACATGAGTCTTTTACTTATAACTAAAATCTTACAAAAAAAATTATGATTTGATTATGGTTAGGGTGGTTAGACAAACACCTACTTCTTATCTTTTTCCTGAAATTTTAGTGCTACTGCATTGAAATTTCAATTTTTTGCCAAATAGATTTTTTTTCTTAAAATAACTAGTATCTTAGAAACTACATTCAATTTGCTACAAATTCTATTCTCTCATATTTTTAAAATAATGTTGATAACTTATTCAAATGTTTATGTCAAGTTGCCTAACTCTGTTGTTTTGAATTTTCACCGCCACTTAAGAGTATAGTTTGGCCCACCATGATCCTGCACATACCCAGCTCTACATGATATCTAGAACTTTCTATTGATGGTATGATGAAAGAATAAGTATCTGGTAGAATACTGAGAGGGGGGGTGAATCAGTATGTTGAAAAACTGATACAAAGTTCCCAAACTCAAACTCAGTCAAACAAAGTAAACATATCTCAGTCAAGATCAATATTCATAGGAATACTTGATATTATCTGGTTTAACTGTTATGACAACTTTAACAGTAAATGCCTTCAATCTTGTAAACACCAAAAATGCTTAATCATAACTCAACATATTCATCTCTTGATGCTTATACTTAACATGCCCTATCATAAGTTAATCAAATCAACAAATAAGATCACAACCTCAAAAGCATTCACCACTTCACACAAATTTTTATACATGGAAAACCCAAATAGGTAAAAACCATGGTGAGATGGGACTCACAAGGATAGCTATCTGAACTCTTTCAAAGTTCACCCTGTTAGGAGCCAAAGCTTGTTAGAGCTTTACAATAAGTCTTTTTAAGAACTAATTCCGATTAGGAATCACCCGGTTAAGGGATTTACAAATATGCCTTGTTAGAAGAACAATAACTTGTTAGGAGTAACCTCGCTGGAGGATTTAAGAATCCAAGCTAATGGACCACCTTGTTAGAGGATTTAATGAGTAACCAAGCTTGTTAGAGCTTACCCAGTTAAGGGATTTTACTTCTACTGTAATTGTTAGAAAACAACAGGTTTTCTTGATCTATCTAAGTAGAACTATCTTTGCTTGATCAGATCCTTCTAAGATTCAATCTACCTTCACTTAAAGTATAGATCCATTCATGGGTTGGGAAACCACACACTCAACAAGTTTTTTATCAACTCTAACAACAACCTTTACAAACAACTTCATCGACCTTAAATACAAATCAATTAGGTCGGTAACATAGCAAAAACCTAATTCTCATCATTGAGATTACAAACAAGTCAGTTCAATCTTGACCGTTAGAAATCATAACAATCTCTTCACATTCTTCAAGACAATTCCAACCGCTACATGATCACCACTCCATTGATTTTGTAACTCATCACACATTGTGCATTAAATGCAATCCACTTTTCTCCTTCCCTAGACAATAAGCAAACATGCAAAACCAATTTAAATTTATCTTCATACAGTGATCACACAGGTCTCCATCATTACCGCTCATCAGATAATAAACCAACAAACTTGATCAGATAGGGTTTAACAGCTGATAGGGTTTACCGATTACATTAAATAGAAAGGTTTAACCCTTCACACCGGTTCACCTCACAAACTTTACATACATTGGTTACAACATCTTGTACAACTCTCTTCTTTACTGGTTACAACCCAATATAAAAAACAACAATATCAGCAATAACATGAATACCTTTTACCGGTTCAATTGACATCAATGACAACATATCATTTATGCAATCTCTTATGCAAAATGCCAAACAAACTCAAAATTCCAACAATCTCTTCCTTTGGCATTGATGGCAATGCAAATATCAATGCCTCTTATTGCTGCTGAGATTAGTGAATAGGAATCTTGGTTTACATTACCAAGTACTCACCTTGCTCTCTGTGTCTTCAGCCTATCGCTAGTGAATAGGAATCCTAGTTTACATTACCAAGTATTCACCTTGTCAGACACATAATTCTTCTTCCAATCACATAATTATTCTCCCCCTTTGACAGCAATGCCACAGTGAAAGTAAAACATGTAAGTTTTCTCTCACTGTGTATCAACATCATTCTGCAACTTGATGCTCCCCCTGTGGAATACATCCACTCCTTCATCAATCCATATAAGATTCTACAAGTAATTCAGGGACTGATGCAATCAGCATCATGTTCACCTGACTTCATGAAGAGGGACAACCCCCAATTGCCTTCTAAGATACTCAAAAGTGGTCTTAGGCAAAGGTTTGGTAAAGATATCTACAAGCTACTCCTTGGTAGAAACATGCTCCAAGATAACATCTTTACTTTGAACTTTTTCCCTGAAGAAGTGATATTTCAATTCAATGTGCTTAGTCCTTGCATGCAAAATAGGATTTTTAGAAATGTTTATTGTACTTGTATTATCACACAAAGTCTTTATAGGTTTTGAGATTTTCATCTTCAAACCTTCCAAAATGTGCCTCATCCACATAGCTTGTGTGCAATTCATATAAGCTACTACATATTTAGCTTCAACAATAGATTGTGAAGTGCAACTCTACTTTTTACTACTCCATGAGACTAGCCTTCCTCCTAGAAAGAATGCTCCACCGATAGTACTCTTCCGGTCATCAATATTTCCTGCCCAATCAACATCTATGTATGCCTCCAAGTCAACATATCCACCATATAGATACCATAATCCATAATCAACAGTACCTTTCAGATATCTAAAGATTCTCTTAGTTTCCATCAGATGTGCCTCCTTTGGATTCTTCTAAAATCTAGCCACAATACCAACTACATGGGCAATATCTGGTCAATTGTGAACAACATAGTGTAGTTTTCCAATCATTGACCTGAATTCCTTTTCATCTATAGACTTAGATGCATCTTCCTTGGACAATTTACAACCTGTAACCATTAGGGTTCCAACTGGTTTAAAGTCACTCATACCGAAAGTCTCCAAAACCTCCTTCACATACTTGGATTGAGTAATGATAATACCATTATTCATCTGCTATATCTGTAAGCCTATGAAATTTTTTATTTCCCCTACTAATGACATCTCAAATTCATTCTTCATTTCATCTGCAAAACAATTACTCAGGTCATCATTTCCTCCAAATATAATGTCATCTACAAATACTTCATTGACCAGTATATCATCTCCTTCAAACTTGAGATAAAATTTGTTCTCATCATTAGTTCTAGCAAAGCCTATCTTCATCAGATGAGTATGAAGTCATTCATACCATGCTCTGGGTGTCTTCTTTAGTCCATACAAAGCTTTATGCAGCTTGCATACCATGTCTTCCTTATCTATCAATGCATAACCATCAGGCTGCTCTATATAAACCTCTTCTTCCAATATCCCATTCAAGAATGTAGACTTGACATCCATCTGGTATACTTTGAACTTCTTATGAGCTGCAAATACAAGTAGTGTTCAGACACCTTCTAGTCTTGATATTGGTGCAAAAGTTTCTCCATAGTCTTCTCCTTCTTCTTATGCATAACCTTTGCATACTAATCTTGCCTTATTGTGAACTACAACACCATCTTCATTTAACTTGTTTCTAAATACCCATTTAGTACCTATAACATTCTTCTTTACTGATCGGGGTACTAGGTTCCAAGTGTTGTTCTTCTCAATTTGTTACAACTCCTCCTCCATAGCTTTCACCCAATGATCATCACCAAATGCCTCTTTAGCATTTCTGGGGTCAAAGGTGGATATCATGCAAGAGTTCTCTCTTATTCTCCTTCCAGTTAGTACTCCAGCATCTTTATCCCCAATTATCTGTTCAGGACTGTAATTCAGTCTCACATACCTAGGAATAACATGATCATTCTCTTTAGGTTCAACTTCTTCATTGTCATCTTCCTCTGAATTTATTTGTTTCGATTGAACAAGTACATTAGGATTTGCTTTACTAGTTTTTGATTTAACAGTTTATGGTTCTAAAAGCAAAATGCAAGGATCTTCATCCTTCTTCTCAGAACTGGTTCCTTATGATATTTCAGGACATTCATCTACACGAACATCTATTGGCAAATGCACACTCCAATGAGAAATTGTAGGTGATTGAAGGTTTTGTCATTAATGGCAACCTTCCAATCATATGATACCGGCAAGACAATTATACCGGCACCGGCAATGACAAACTCTACACTGACACACAGAACACCAACAGTGAAAGGAAGGATACCGGCACCCAGGCTGATGTGAATTTTGTTGATAATATAATTTGTAATTAATTGTAAAATCATTGTAAGCCGACATGGAGAGTTGTAATATGACTCATATATGTATGAGATCATTGTAGAACATTTTGTAATAAGGTGATAGGCGAAATTATGCAGACCTAATATACAAATTTTAGGTTAAGGGTTTATGTATGCAGCAGAGCTAAAACCAGTACTGGATCTGGCATATCAGATGCTAATTTGAAGCAATACAAGACATTGGATTTGTATAATCCATTTTTGTAAGTCAGTGTGACTTCCTTTGTAATTGAGCAGTGAGATCTAGGCACTTGGCCTTCCTGCATGTGCAGGCCCCTATTATAGCAGTAATATTCCCTTATTGGCTAGTAAGTGAATATTGTGGATCACAAATCCCACCGAGGTTTTTCCCACACAGGGTTTCCTCGTTAAAATACTATGTTATGGTGTGCTTTTCATGTTGATGTTGCTACTCTTGTTTATTGCATTATTTCTAGTTTATCAGAATACAATATTGATATTCTTTACATGTTTTAAATCAAGTAAATGTATTAACCGGTTAGATACAGATTCACCCCCCCTCTCAGTATCTTTGGGAATCCTAACAATTGGTATCAGAGCTTGGTCCTCTATTTTCAGAAGTCTAACAGCTTGAGGAAGATATTGGCACCGGTAGAGATGGAAAACTTGAAGAAACAACTCTTTCAGACTATGATGCATAAAAGTTGAAGAATATCAAACTTGAAGATGATCTGAAGGCTGCTCAGGACATTATTCAAGCGCTTAAAAAAAAATCTTACCATTGCAAGAGATAAGAGAAGAGAACTTTGCGAAAAGATGTAGAATGAGAATGATGAAAAGGAAACTCTTAATGATTTGGTAAACAAGATAAGACAAGAGATCAGTACAACACAGAATGAGATGCAGGATATGACTATGAGATTTTGTAAAGAAATTGAAGATAGAAAGAAGAATGAAGAAGACTTGGCCAGAAGACTAAATGATGTTGGAAATGAGAACACAAGACTTAGTCATGAGAATGATATGTTGAAGACAGATTTAATGCACACACAAAATGATAGAACTGAACTCATAACACAGAAAGGAATCTTGGAAAGTGAACTAACTGCTGCAAATCATCACAAAGAAAAATTCAAGAAAAGTTTGGAAGAACTTGGTGACATACTGAAGAATCAGAAACCTAATGGTGATACAAATGGACTTGGCTTTGAAGTTGGTGAAAGCTTCGGTACTGCAAACAATCATGATCATAGCAAACCGGTAAGACAACCTATTGCTTACAAATTTAATGGAAAATGCTTTAACTGTAACAAGTATGGTCATAGAGAAAATCAGTGTAGATATAGAAATTATCAAAACACTAATACACCCACTGGTTAATGTTCTAAATGTAACAAAGTTGGTCATCATTCAGAAAATTGCAGAATGAATGTAAGATGTTATGTTTGTGGAAGATTTGGACATTTATCTAATCAATGCAGAACACATACTGGCATAGGATATGGGAAAACTATTCAGAAAAACAATGTGACTTGTTATGTCTATAACAAGATTGGACACATTGCTAAGTTTTGTAGAAGCAAGACCTCACCAGCAAATAACAAAGGTCCTAGTTTGAAAGGTAAAGAAAAGGTTGAAGAGGTAAAGCAAGAATTCTCAAAACAATGGATTAGAAAGTCAGATCAGAATGTTGATGTGAATACTCCTCCACCGGCAGAACTGAGTAACACTCCACCGGCAGGAGACTCTTCATCTAACTAAAGGAAAATCCTTTGAGGGTTTAGCAACTAAATGAGAAACATGTTATTATCCCCTTGGTTGATGGTAAGAAGTTGAAATTACTTCTATACCGGTAGATAAGTTAAGTCATTACTTAACCGACAAGCATTAAATGTGGTAGCTGGAGATAATGACATTATAAAGCAAGTGTTTTGGCTCCATTTTCATTCATCGAGCATTCAAACTTTTGAGAGCGCAAAAATTTCCAAGCGAAGGCACCCTTAGCAAAGAAATTCATCAATCAATCATTCCTTAAGGCAGATACAGGTATTTATAACCATGGCTTCTTCGTCTACTCCTAAATTCATTGCAAACCCTACTGTTGTTGAGGTAGTTAAGAGCCCTAGACCCATCTTCAAACTGGTTCCCAAAATTTCTAAGAAAGATGATAACATTGGTGCATTCTCTAAAATCCCCAAGGGAGTAGTTTATGCTGAAGACCCTAGAATGTATATACATTGTCATATAGAGGAATTGGGTGATGATGAAATCAAAAACATGTATAAATCTGTAATTTGTGATGAATTCAGAAATGTCAAAACTGAACACAAGATAATAGAAACCCTAGGTTTTACAGAAATTCTTAGTATCCCAGATTTTCCCAAGGATATCATAAGAATTGTGCTAAGCAGGGTTCATGGTGAATTCTTTTGGTTGGACTATATTCACAAGATTACTAAGGAAGCTGTCAAAGCAGTAACAGGGTTACCTTCCACCAGTAACAGACCTGACAAAACCAAGATAGTCTCAAATGACATAGTGATAGACCTAACTAGTGCAACATTTGACAAGAGATCACTAAGGGTAAATGATGTAACGGATATCAATGTCAAATTTATCAGTATGATCTTAGGCTACAAAACTACACATGCAAATAGGCTAAACTTAGTCTCTAGCCTATGCATTAAAAGTGCCTATGATATGGTAAATGATAATGCAAGGATAGACATATGTGAATGGCTTAAAGATGAACTGGTTGATAATTTGGGAAAGATAAAGAAAGACAAAAAGGGAACATTCAGATTTGGAAACCTACTTGTTTGTTTGATGTTGTACATAACCAAACAAGTACCCGGTATTGGTATTAGAAATTTTGGTTTTGATATACCGGTAGGCAAACAATTGTTAGATTTACTGAAAAACATGGGAGAGAATAGGGAAAAGAACATAAATGAGTATTTTCAGGCATTGAAGGCCCCGATGAAAACTAGAGTTAGATTGTCACAAGAAATTGTGGACAAATATAAGGATGAAATCTGTTTTGTAATAAAGAAGGATGAAATTTGGATGGAGGCAGTTATTCCTAGAACCATCTGGGTAACTGAAATGGGGTATGAAACTGATGATAACATAATAGAAACTTATGCAGAATCCCTCCTAGAAGCTCCAAAGGAACTTGAAGAAAAAGTTTTTGGCAATGTTGAAACATTAGAAAGCCAAATTCAATCAAGAAAAAGGTTTAAGAAGGTTGAGGCAACTATTAAAAAAGGAACCCGGTAGGCAAAAGCTATGAGGAAGATGTATTAAAACAAATCGGTATTAAGGAGAGTGAACTAGAAGAACTTCAACTGGAAATTCATCTCTCACTGGTTGCAACTTCCTTTGAGAGTGACATACGGGCTAAATTCAAAAGAGTTGAAAGGAAGAGAAAAACTTCACCGGTACCCTCACCTTCTCCTAGAAAAATAAGATAGAAGCAACAAGTTGTGAGGCCCCTAGCAAAGAAACTGACTCCAAAGAAAAAGAAGATGACCCCTAAGAAGAAGACTCAACAAAGTATTGCTCCCATTGATAAACTTCTCAAAGAAATAATAGAGTATGGAAAGCTCAAAAACATTAACAAATTATATGACACACTATCGGCTGATGACAAGGAGAAAGTAGAGAACAGTGTAATCTTACACTTAGATATTTACAAGAAATTTTTTATGCAAGCTATTGATGAAATACCGACAGATCTGTATAATAGACTAGAAGCTAGAAGGCTAGATATTGTTGAGCTTGATAAGAAAATAAAGATTGAAAAACTACTTGTTGTACATCTTGTCAACTCACCTGATAAGATAGATCAATTGATCTCTGAGGCTAACCATTTAGTATTTTCAATTGCTCACCGGTATGTAGCACTGATGGTAGGTAGAGTGAATGAGGTAACAGAAGAAACAGCTGATGCATGGGATATATTCTTTGTAGAGAAGGAGAAGCAAGAAGAGTATCGAAGCCCTAAACCCATCAAGGTGTATCAAAAGGATAAGGGAAAAGGTATGGTTGGTGGACCACCTAGTATAAAAATAACATACAACTTATCCCCACCACCTCTAGATACTCCACTGGTAGTTACTACTGAAAATCAACCGGCTACTGAGAGTATGGACACACCACATGAGAATACAAATCCTGATTCTAAGGTGTTATATACAATGAACATTGACATTCAGAAAGTCAATATTATGGCGTGTTGGGACTCATTAAAATTGAGTCAAGTTTAGAGGCCCATTTCAAAATTTTGCTCTGCATGTCAGAAAGGCACCTAAATGAGTCAGTTTGAATGGCCTAGTTAGAGAGGGGGTAAAGTGGAGCCAGTTGATTTTCAGAGGGTAAGGCTTGGGAAACTTGTTGTACACCTTTCATTTGGCCTATGCAATGATGTGCAACTTTTAGAATTCAGTTTGGATAAGTTTATGAGATACCCATTTTGAGGGGTGAGCTGAAAGTGCATTTTAGGCACAAATATAGATTTTATTGAGTAGCCTACTTTGAGCATTTATATCTTTTGCCCTGTTGATCATCATGAAGAATTTAAAAATGGATTGAATTATATGTATAAATGTGAGTCATAATGCAAAATTTCAAGTCTTCATGAATCCATTTGCTCAGTTTTTAAAGCTCAAACTGTTTGCAGTTTGTGTGGTTTGACAAGTCCCTGTTTCAAAACCTAGTCGGAGCCCTGTTTCGCGTAAGTGTAAAAGTTGCCTCAGTGAGTGTTATGCCAAAATGTTTGTTTTGGGTTATTATTGGTAAAAATGAAAAGCTATGTTTCCAGTTTCAGGCTCCTACCAATCCGTTTGATCAGTTTTCAAAAGGGTTCATTGAGTCATTGTTTTCAATGATCCGTACTTTCAGTGCTATATCAGTTAAAGTGGCCATTTTCATGAGCGCGCTATTTGCACCTAGTCAGGATTTTGGTCGAACTGAGAATCCAAAGATCTAATATGTACTTCAAGGTACCTATGCTTCAAATTTGAGGGCCTACGGAGGTCGTTTGATATTTTTGAGAAAGGCATCATGTGTTGCCAGACAAAGCTAGTTGGGCATTTTTGAAAATTAATATCTCTTCACTCGGGACTCATCTTGAAAAACCATTTGGTAGAGTTCATCCTTGTATATCAGAGTACATGGTTGTTAGATGAAGAGGTCCAAAAAGGTGTTTTGACCACTTTGAAAATTACGTCTTCGCGATTAAATGCGAAAATGTGGCATAAGTGCTTGAAAGTTGCAAAACTCAGTCTGATGATCCAAAAATGGTGCCGATCAATTCCAGAGGTACGTTTAAGGTGTCTAGGGCATTTTAGAGGCCAGTTGCATGAAAACAAAAAAAAATTTAGTCAAACCCACTTTGGGGCCCGACCTGGATAAATGCATGTGCATTAATTTTACCGGCGACTTGGCCCTTTGAGCAATTCTAGAATAATATTGACGTCCATTTGTTGGAGTAGAATATTTGTATGTTTCCCACTAGAGGATAATACAAAATGGGAATGCCTCTTGTAGTCAAAACAACCAAGGTATTTTATGAGTTCATGGTAAACACACAAATACTGGTGCAATTTTGAAATGAAATGAATCAAGTAATTGAAATGAAATGAATCAAGTAATTGAAATTCATCACCACCAGAGTTTGAAGGGCGACAAAAGAAAATGGAAAGGAGAATCAAGAAGTTACAAGAATGGGAAAATGAAGCTATTTGCAAATACATTTGATAGATGTAATGTTTAATTCCAATACCTTTGCTAAACCCTCCTTGCTGTGTGTGAAGTGCGTGGCATGGGTAAAGTCCATTAAATTTCAAAACAAGTGCATTAACAGCAAGTGAAAATTTCTTGTGAGCTTTCAGATGTGGTTATTTGCATAGGAACCTTCAGCAACCCTGGCCAAACATCTTTCCTATGTAGAATGGCATTGAAGGCCATGAGAAGGCTCCAACAAATGCAAAGTGTATAAGCAAACAACAGTTAATCCTCCCCTCCGCGTGATGTTTCCTCCTATACATGGCTGGTAAAAGGAATTAAAATAAGTTCAAGTCAAGTGCAAGTAGCAGAACCCTTTCCCCACATGAATACCAGTGAAGGCATCATGGCATGGCTATATGTCAATGAAACTTCTCAGCAAATGGCAAATTCAACAGTCAACACTCATTCCCTATTGTGTGTGGTGTTTGGGGAGTGCAGTGAAACTCAAGAAAATACAAATGGAAAATGGCAGTAGTCCTCCTTCCCGCGCATGGTTATGGTTTCAAAAGTTTTCAATACCATTGCAATATGACAGGTGTAGCCTAAACTCCTTTTTTTGTGGTCAATCCTCCTTGCGTAAAGGTTGTTTGGAGGCCACATTCAATGTGCACCAAATGGAAATTGGCATCCTGTGTAAAGGTTTTCAAACTCCATGTTATGAGGCCATCTTCCCTCTGCGTGGGTTTCTACGTGGCATGGTGAAGTGTTAAGAAACTCAAAGAAAATTAATTGCTAGAACTATACTCTACGTGAGCATGTGGTAAGGCAACATAAAACTCAAAACCAATGCAATTTGCAGTTAATTTTCCTCCTTCAGAAAGAATCTCCATGCCATGCATCCAGCTCCTCCATGCGTGGAAGAAGGGGCAATGTTAAAACATAAAGCTTTCAAGTAAATAGCATTGGCAGGTGTAAATCTTGCTTCCACGACCTTGCCAACATCGTTCCCAACCATGGTGTTTCTAAAAGGGAATTTGGAGTAATTCAACGAATGCAAAGTTGCAGAGAAAACCCTCAAAACTTGCAGTCCCAGGCAAAGTCATTTATCCCACATTGGCTGGGAGGTATACTTTTTTGATGTTTAAATACAAATCTCCACCCAAATCTCCACCCAAGTATAATGTCAAAGCTTCAAGGATTTTGACGGACGGTGCCTGTTGGGCACCCAAGTGGACCCCACGTGCATGGGTGCAGATCCCAAGATGATCGAGAAGGTGATAGATGGCAACATATGGACCCCACGCGGGCATGATTCCCGAGGTGAGCAAAATTTTGCAGAGGAAGGCTGACTTAACTGGTGAGCAAGTTGGAGGAGATCGACGGTCAGCACGACTTCGCGAAGGGGAGATGCACGCAAGTTAAGCCCTACGAAATGGCAAAAAACCCAGGCTCAGCGAAGGGAGTTAAAGACCATGCAACTTCGAAAGATCCAACAGCTCGCATGATTTCGGAGCCCGAAGTTGCTCGCCCGTTACCCATCGCGAAGTAGCAAAAGAGAGGTCGCAGTGACGTGGCATGCAGTTGGTGCACAGTTGGTGATGAGATGGTGCTAACATGGTGTACAGGTGGACAGACAAGTGGTAGTGACAAAACGGAACATGGCGATGATGAGGTATCAACCGAGGTGGCGCCCAATGGACCCTACGAGCCAATCAGAGATCGCCACGTGGAAGGGCGTCAAGGCACAAAAGAAGCCAAAAATCAAAATTAAAATTAGTTTAAATATATAGTGCAGACTATATTAAAAATTCAAAAATTTAAATGATGTGCACACAAAATGATTAATTCGCTCAGGGGCTTATTTTTGGCCAAAATACAAAGTATTATATGTTGTCAGAAAGCTCTCGAGATGAGGAATGCGGTTATGCAGTTAATTTAAATAGATTTGGGATAGCTAGAGAGAAGTTTCCATGGGAATGAAGAAAATATTTTTGCAGTTAGGGACAAAGGAGACACTTGGCATGTTCTGATGGATTCTGATTTTTTTCCCTCTCCTTCTTATTCTCAATTCTTCTCAATTGCAGGGGTTCCAGTTTTTGAGAGATATTCTCCAAGGGAGAAATCTGAAATTGCAGGTTCCAGTGATGACATCTTTTTATTTTTGCAAATGACAGTGTGTTCTTCAAGGTTTTCAGTGTTGTCTTTATTGTAGGTCTTGTTTCAGTTTGTAGGTTCACACATATGCAAGGCATGTGTGATTTTCCATGAAATTGTCTCCAATATGTATTGAGATTCATACAATTTCATATTGTCAAGGATAATTTGGATTTGTCTCTTTTAGGCTTCTCTAAGAGTGTAATGTTTGTCTTTTGGGTATTCTTCAAGGAAGAATTTAAATCCTGAAACCCAACATTAATGATGTTGAAAATGTATATTGGATGTGTAAGCATGATTTTATGACAGAGCAGAAAATTGTATTAATGTAAGGCATTGATACATGAAAATTTAATGTTGAAAGGAACTTGCATCTGAGATTTCTATTCTAGTTTTATGCATGACTCTGTGGCCTGGATAAGGCACTGGTCTTTTTTAACATTGAAGGATTGTCAAAACATCATTCAAAAATCCAATTAGAATATCTTTGTTTTATGTTATGTTTTGAAATGTGTTATCTATCTCATGCTCAAACATAGTTGAGTTTTATGTGTAGATCTAGCCTATCTGCAATAAACTACTTGTTTTGGAGCCCTGGTGAGATTTATCTATTTATGTTGATGTTGTCATAGGTGTGTAATAGGTTTAATTCTAAGCATCAAAGGTATACCCGGCTAGGTTTTGTAGAGCCTAAAGAGTAGAAGGATTTAGATCCTTGTCATGTTGTCCAAGCCCTGAAGTTCTTCATAGATTGAATTGGCTACTTCATAGATCAATTATAGGTGTACTTGGGTTAATCATTTTTTATGAACAACATGGTGGATAAAGAATCAACTAGGAAATTAGATGTGGCAACAGAGCCACTAGCTGAAAACATTACAGTGACCCCAGACACTGGAAAGGAAAAGACCACAGATGTACAAAATGATTCATCTACTAAGCCACCGAAAACAAGCAGTACAGAAGAAAAACCGGTAGTGGACAACACTGAGAAACAGTCAGAGCAACAGGATCCCTCACAGGAACAGGTTCATGCAGAGACAGTGCCACCGGCAATAGCTGAGAAACCCAAACCTTTGCTTAGAGAAATGCAAACACAAACTGACCTACCAAAGGTCACTACAAGCAAAGAAGTTACTCACACCGACGGAATACAAATTGATGGTTCTTCCATGGCAGAATTCAAACCAACAAATGTGACAGAAGTTCTATTGGATTCAATCAAGAAAATAACAGAGTGCAGTGCACAAGCATACAAAGCTATTGATGATACAATCCCAATTTTGAAAATGTTAGCACCCAAGTGTAATGTGGATAATAAAGATTCTTTAAATCAACTTGACACATTGTCCAAGTATATTACTGACAACATTGTGACAATTGAACAAATAAATGAGGAAGCATTCAAAGAGAAAATTGAGAAAGAAAAACATAAATTCTTTGAAGAGGAAATAAAGAAGTGCATGAGACAATTTGACACTCTTTTACTGGCACTATGTAAAACACTAAAATAATTTAAAAAGTTGTACAGAGATACATATAAAACAAACTTTTTGACAGTAGATATAGACAAGAAGATCAGTATGGTACAAGAAGAAATAAATAAATTAGCTGATATTTTCATTAATTCATCTGAACCATTATCAGTTTTTGAGCAGAAAATAGTAGGTTTTGAGGAGGAACTTCAGAAATTTGAAAAAGAGAAGGAAAGAATAAAAGGAAAGGCAAAAGATTTGAAATGGAGACTTAGTCCAAAATTGGACTACCTCGCCTCCTTGAGAAAAGAGATATCTGAGGCATTAGTTCAAGGATAGAAGACACCAGAACAATAAATGCAATACCTCACCGGTACAATTCAGAGGATAGAGGCCACATTAAAGGATAGTGAACGGTTCACTAAGAGCCTGAATCTGGTATTGGCAGACCTTTTTCAGATTGTAACCAACCGGTTATAGGGATGAAGCTAGAAACCACACTCAGTTGACACTTTGACAACCTTTGTCATTGATGCCAAAGGGGGAGTAGTGGTAATGAGAAAAATGATTAGCAGATTACACCATCAGCTCAGGGGGAGCACATATGATTTGGCACACAATTTTTGTTAAGACAATTTTTGGTAAGACAATTTTGGCAGATTCTTTTTGGACGACACTTTTTGGATTTTTCTCATGAGTGTTGCCATCAATGCCAAAGGGGGAGATTGTTGGTAAACGCACACTCCAATGAGAAATTGTAGGTGATTGAAGGTTTTGTCATTGATGGAAACCTTGCAATTATATGATATTGGCAAGCCAATTATACTGGCACCGGCAACGACAAACTCTACATTGGCACACAGAACACCAGCAGTGAAAGGAAGGATACCAACACCCAGGCTGACAAAAATTTTGTTGATAATATATTTTGTAATTAATTGTAAATTCATTGTAAGCCGACATGGCAAGTTGTAATATGACTCATATATGTATGAGATCATTGTAGAACATTTTGTAATAAGGTGATAGGAAAAATTATGTAGACCTAATATGCGAATTTTAGGTTAAGGGTTTATGTATGCAGCAAAGCTAAAACCGGTACTAGATCTGGCATATCAGATGCTAATTTGAAGCAGTACAAGACATTGGATTTGTATGATCTAGTTTTGTAAGTCAATGTGACTTCCTTTGTAATTGAGTAGTGAGCTCTAGGCACTTGGCCTTCTTGCATGTGCAGGCCCCAATTGTAGCAGTAATATTCCCTTATTGGCTGTAAGTGAATATTGTGGGTCACAAATCCCACCGAGGTTTTTCCCACACTAGGTTTCCTCATTAAACTACTGTGTTATGGTGTTCTTTTCATGTTGATGTTGTTACTCTTGTTTATTGCATTATTTTTGGTTTACCGGTACACAGTATTGATATGCTTTACATGTTTTAAATCAAGTAAATTTATTAACCGGTTAGATACTGATTCACCCCGCCCCCCCTCTCAGTATCTTTGGGAATCCTAACAACATTAGCACTCTCAACAATTTTTTGTGTCCGGTTGTTAAAGCATTTATAGGCCTTACTCTTGGTGGAATAGCCAAGAAATATGCCTTCATCACTCTTAGCTTCAAACTTGCTTATGTAGTCACCTCTTTTAATAAAACATTTGCTACCAAATATTTTAAAATAGCTAACATCAGGTGATCTCCCATACCAGTACTCATATGGGGTTTTGTCCTTACCTCTTTTTACCAGAACTTGGTTCATTGTGTAGACAGTTGTACTTACAGCTTCTTTCCAAAATGTTTTTAATACACCTCCTTGTATCAACATAGTTCTAGTAGCTTCAACCATTGACCATTTGTTTCTCTCTGCTATACCATTCTATTGTGGTGTCCTTGGTGTAGAAAGTTTCCGCTTGATACCATTATCATCACAATATTTAGTGAACTCTACAAAAGTGAATTCACCGCCTTGATCTATTCTTAGACATTTTATCTTTTTGCCACTCTATTTCTCAGCTAAGGCTCTGAATGCCTTGAATTTGCCAAAATCTTCATTCTTATCCTTCAAGACCCACATCATCCTTGAATAATCATCAATGAGGATCATGAAGTATATGTCACCTTGAATGCTTCTTGTTCTTATTGGTCAACATAGGTCTATATGAACCAAATCGAACAAGTGCTCTACTGAGAAGGACTTACTCTTGAAAGTTGAAGAAGTCATCTTTCCTAGTTGACATTCTTTACAAAGAGCATTAACTGGTTTGTCTAGCTGAGGAAGACCTCTTACTATCTTAGACTTGCTTACTTTAATAATATTGTCAAAATTTATATGACAAAATCTCCTATGCCAAAGCCAGCTATCATTTATTTTTGCAATCAAACAGTTGATAACTTTAGGATTGAGATAAAATAGATTACCTTTGGTTTGTTTCTCAGTTGCAATTAATTCACTTTTGTTGTCAAAGATTTTGCATATATCATTTCTAAACTCCAGTGGGTAACCTCTGTCATTAAGTTGTGTCACACTTAACAGATTGTGCTTTAGGCCTTCAACCCAATAGACATCATCAGCACTATTCTTCCCATTAAGAGAAATAACTCCCTCACCTTTTACCATACAGGGTGAGTCATTCCCAAATATGACAACACCTCCATCAAATTCCTTGAGGGAAAGAAATTTGCTCTGATCACCGATCATGTGATGTGAACAACCACTATCAATGATCCAATCATCAGAGTTATCCATTTTGGATACTAGTACTTGCTGATCTGATACTTCTTCATTAATTGCTACAAACACAATATCATCACTAGCATCATCATTAGATTCATCATCAGTAATGCCACTGTCAATAGCTACAAGACAATCCATCTTGCCTTTACCCTTGTACTTCTTAAATTTGTCT
This sequence comes from Cryptomeria japonica, assembly GCF_030272615.1. Classification (NCBI taxonomy): domain Eukaryota; kingdom Viridiplantae; phylum Streptophyta; class Pinopsida; order Cupressales; family Cupressaceae; genus Cryptomeria; species Cryptomeria japonica. Next base: position 442,197,914 of record NC_081415.1, on the reverse strand, counting down.
CTCTTGTAATCATTTTCACTATTAGGGCAGTTTGTTGCTATATGACCAATCTTGTTGCATGCAAAACATTTTAAAGGTAGCTTACCTCTATATTTACCAGTGCCTCTAGGAAGACGTTTTGCCAACAATGCTTCAAGTTCCACTAAGTTGTCTTCATCATCAACATCTCTACTAGATCTAGATTCATAACTATGGTTGGTATCTCTACTTCTTCTCATAGATAGGTTAGAGACAGAAGCTCTAAATACAGATTTTGATTTCTATACACTACAATCATAGCCATTTAGTTCAAAAGTAGTAAGTTTGCCAATAATAGAGTCAAGAGTTACCTTTGTCTTTTCAATGGATTTTAGCTCCTAAATAGCTGCAACTCAGATAGCATAGACTGGTAGCAGGGTTATCAGTACCTTACTAATTACTATGGCATCTTTCACTTTCCCTCCTGCACTCTTTATCTCTCCAACTATCTCTTTGATCCTTTGACCATACTGTTGGATGTTCTCACCTTTAGACATTCTCATGTTGTCAAACTTGCCACTTAAACTCTCTTCTTTAGCAATCTTGACATGGTCATCGCCACTATATATATCTTCAAGTTTCTTCCATACTTCATATGCAGTTTCAAGACCATGAACATCTACATATTCAATATCAGACAAAGAACTGATAATAGCTTCTAATTCCTGGTGATTTTCTTGTTGTTCTTTCTTTTGATCATCAGTCAAGGGTCTAGTAGGTGTACTATACTTAGGTTCTATATGATCCCAATACTGACTACCAAGACTCTTACCGTAAATCTTCATTCTGTCACTCCATATTCTATAGTTATCTTTGTTAAACTTCGAACCTTCTTTCTTCATCATGATCTACAAGATCTTTTCCTCAAGCTATTAGGCTTTTATATTAAGAGGACCTCAGAAGCTCTGATACCAATTGGAGGTATGATGAAAGAATAAGTATCTAATAGAATACTGAGAGGGGGGGTGAATCAGTATATTGAAAAACTGATACAAAGTTCCAATACTCAAACTCAGTCAAACAAAGTAAACATATCTCAGTCAAGATCAATATTCATAGGAGTACTTGACATTAACGGGTTTAACTATTATGACAACTTTAATAGTAAACACCTTCAATCTTGTAAACACCAACAATGCTTAATCATAACTCAACATATTCATCTCACAATGCTTATACTTAACATGCCTTATCAGAATTTAATCAAATCAACAAATAAGATCACATCCACAAAAGCATTCACCACTTGACACAAATGTTTATATGTGGAAAACCCAAATAGGTAAAAACCACGGTGAGATGGGACTCACAAAGATAGCTATCTAAACTCTTTCAAATTTCGCCCTATTAGGAGCCAAAGCCTGTTAGAGCTTTAAAATAAGTCTTGTTAAGAACTAATTTTGGTTAGGAATCACCCAGTTAAGGGATTTACAAATATGCCTTGTTAGAAGCACAATACCCTGTTAGGAGTAACCTCGCTGGAGGATTTAAGAATCCAAGTTAATGGACCATCTTGTTAGAGGATTTAATGAGTAACCAAGATTGTTAGAGATTACCTGGTTAAGGGATTTTACTTCTGCTATAATTGTTAGAAAACAACAGGTTTTCTTGATCTATCTGAGTAGCACTATCTTTGCTTGATCAGATCCTTCTAAGCTTCAATATACCTTCACTCAATGTGCAGATCCATTCACTTGTTGGGAAACCACACACTCAGTAGGTTTTCTATCAACCTTGCCAACAACCTTTACAAACAACTTTATCAACCTTAAATACAAATCAATTGGGTTGGTAACACAACAAAAACCTAATTCTCATTATTGAGATTACAAACAAGTTGGTTCAATCTTTACTGTTAGAAATCATAACAATCTCTTCACATTCTTCAAGACAATTCCAACCACTACATGATCACCACTCCATTGGATTTTGTAACTCATCACACGTTGTGTATTAAATGCAATCCACTGTTCTCCTTCCCTAGATAATAAGCAAATGCGCCAAACCAATTTGAATTTATCCTCATACAGTGATCACACATGTCTCCATCATTACCGCTCATCAGATAATAAACCAACAAACTTGATCAGTTAGGGTTTAACAACTAATAGGGTTTACCGCTTACATTACATAGAAAGGTTTAACCCTTCACACCGGTTCACTGATTCAACTCACAAACTCTACATACACTGGTTACAATATCTTGTACAACTCTCTTCTTTACCGGTTACAACCCAATATCAAAAACAACAATATCAACAATAACATGAATACCTTTTACCGGTTAAATTGACATCAATGACAAGATATCATTAATGCAATCTCTTATAAAAAATCCCAAACAAACTCAAAATGCCAACAGCTATTACTATAACAATATGTCAAATTCTCATTATTTGTCCTAGATCTAGCATTGCAATTCAAACCTAATTCAAATACAATATCAACTCAAACAAGGAGGATTAATCTGATTTGTATGCAGTCCACTTATGATTGGATCAATCAAATTCAATCTCCTCCTTAATGTGAGATGGCTCCATGAAGTTAGTGGCTTTAATAATCTAATTTATGAAGTCTTGATCTCACCACCTCACATTTTCATGAACTTGATGCTTCTTATATTTTACATATTTTTTATTTGGTGTTTTGGTTTTTAGAATTTCATTGTATAAACTGAGTGAACATTTCTTTGGTTATTGCATATTATAAGTAAATTTGATAAATGCAGTTGTTATCTTGCCTTTATAATTCAATTTCAAATTTAATTCAAGATCTCGATAATGTTCCCATTTTTGCATATGATGATAGTTCATGTTTTCCTTTAGTCAATAACCATGATTTACCTTCTCCCATAATTGGTCTTGTTGTGCCTCCACAACTCACACCCTTTTTCTCCTTTCGAGAAAAGGGGACCCCTACTTTTTTTTGTGTGTTTTGTTTTATTGTTGTTGTTTCTCCCCTTTCTTCTTGCTTGTTTGTGTGTTTTTCTTCTCTCCTCTTTCCACTTTTTTCTTTTTCTTTTCTCTTTTTCTTTTCTTTTCCTTCTTTTTCTCTTTTGTTTTCTTCTCTTTTCGAGGATTAGAGATCAATATTTCCTTCTCCCTTTTCCCTTTTCAAGCATAAGGTAAATTTTGATCCTCGACCCCCACCATTCTTTGTGTGTGTTCCACTTGGAGCAATCAAGAATTGGGGATGTTTTCATCCCTGACCCCTAGCTCTCTCACATTGGGAATTGGGGATCTCTGACCCTGATCTTAGATATGTCCATCTCCCTCATGCCAACATTTAATGATCCATTTCGCACATATAAAAGTGACATCTCCATTTTCTTTTGATCATTTTCACTTGATCTTCCTAGTTCTTCCTTCATGCTTTCATTCTTTCTTGTGTTGTCTTTGAGTCTGTATTATGAGCTCAAGAGTACATAGAGTGTGGTGGTTGATCCAAAGGCTATTTTTTAAGCTTGGTTTGTTTTGTTTCTCTTCTTCCTTCTTCATTCTTATTTGTGTTCTCATTTTCATTGCTTTGGTCTTGTTGGAGCCCTATCCTTCCTCCTATCATTTTAGGATCACTTTTGGGCTTTTATCTTTTTTTTTCTCTCTAACTCTACTACGATTAGGTGCATGCCCTAGTCATCGTTATGTTGTTTTCTTTGTTTTGCTTGGTTGACTTAATTTATTTCCTTGCCTTAGTGTTAGTTTTGTATCATTAAGTAGATTAAAGCCTAGTTTGGGAATTGACGAAATCCAAAACCCAAAAATAGGGTTTTCAAATTACTTTATATTTTTATTTATTCACACAATCCTTTTTGACGATCACAGATTCTCAATCCTCGATTACCATTATCAGGGATCGGGGATTATCTTAGATCCCTTATAAGCCTAGTCTTCAAGATCGTGGACCAGGGATGTCCTTCCTGACCCCTGAAACTTTTGGAATTGGGATCAGAGATGGCAACATCTCCAACCCTTTCCAATGCCATTGTATGAAGCAATCAAGGATCGGGGGTGATGACTTCCCTGATCCCCAAAGAACCAAGATGTCTTTACCCCCAATCCCTGAATGTTGCAAAACTTTGAACTTTTGGTATGGTCTCAATAAGGTTTTTTTGCCATTAGTGTGTTTGTTATTTTCTTTGTTTATTTTTAGTAATAATACTCCTAATATTTCTTTTTGGTGAAAATTTGCTAATGTCTAAATCAAGGATGGTTGGGATGAAGTACAAATTTGATTCTTATCTTCCTCTAACAAAGTTGCATTCTTCAAACCAAGATGTTACTGATACATACATGAAACATGTGTACCTAAATGAGTTCTTGCAAAGGATGACTAAGCCAGATGGATGGACAACTTCATTGGTTTGATCAGGATTGGTTCAAGTAGTAGGGTTCACAATAGCCTTACAATCTCATGATCTAATAATGACTTGTGCTTGTAGGTACAACTTTGATGAAAGAAGGGTCTATGGACCATATAATAATGTGATCCTAAATATCTCCCCTAATATTGTTGAAGATGTATTCCATATTCTCAAATATGATTCATATGCACATGTTTGCATGAATCTCTGAATCTAATACCACTATAATATCCCTTGGTCTTATACGTCAAAAATATTCTTGTGAGACACAAGTAATATTGTCAAACACTTGTCAGACAATTCTCTAACTTGTTGGTCTTATAAAATCAGACTGATATAACCTTATATATTGACTTCCTAAAATAGAAAAGTCAACACTATCATGCATAATTCACCATCTAGGACATTCTAAGCCTTTAATTGCACATATATATGAGTTTACAATAAATACATATGCACTTACAGCCAAGTGTCAATTTGTCAAACATTTAACATAGAACCTCAGATAAACAAGTAATCAAGAACACTCTTATTCCTCCTTAAATTCATGTGCAATGATCATACAAGTCCATTAACTAATTTTCACCCGAAGATCCTACACTTGACATTAATTTTTGAGGACAATGGCAGCCATTAAAGTCTGAGAACAAACTAAAAAATGTAATGAAATAAACTTGGTAAATTTGCAGTGTAGCAAGAAGCAATACAATGGTCTACAAGCTTCCCCAAGTGCCAAATAGTCCTTCTTATGTAACTGTCAAACTATTGTTAGTCTGAAATAACACACCAAACTCCTCCTCAAAAGGCCCGATCTTCCCACAAGGGGATTGTGCTAAACATTTGAGAAAGTCTTGATCAAAATCAATGTAAAAGTGGCTCATAACAGGTGTCAATCTGCTGCTGATGAAGTTGTCTCAGAGTTTGTTGCTGCAACTTATTAGAATGCTTCCCAAATTGCATATACTTTAGCAGATTTATTCCTCAAGACAACACTTGCCTCCTCTAATGATTTCCAACCATCCTCAATCACCAAAGGTGAAGTCAAAGGGTTTACGGGGTGGCGGATCTGCTAAGGTTCAGCCTCTCCAATAAATTAATATTGGTACCCTAAACACCCAATAACTACCTTAATGGAATCGCCTAGATGTACCCTTCAATCTGGAATCATCACTGGCCAAAATTGATGCATCAATGAAGAGATATGAATCAAATTGTGGGTCTTCTACTGTTCACGAAACTGTAGTGATGGCATTGTTCATGACCACTGTTCACAACAATGTGAAAAGTCTTCGATCTACCTCCAATTTATAGAATTAAGTCACCTTTATGCTCAAATGGAAACCGTTGTCTTCTAAACATAATTGGAATGCATTCACCATCAATTATGAACCAAAACGTGTAGATCTGAAATCTGAAGTAATCCACCACAAGTCTGATATGAAACTTTCAATGAGCTCAAGTGAGATGACTGAGATGTCACCTCCTCTATGCAACCCCTCAAGAGATCTTTCACCCTCTTAGTTATCCGATCAATGGGAGTTTCCGTTCCCAAAGACCCTTAGTCTGAGGACACCACTTGGTCCTACAAAACCAACTCAACTCAACAATATCAATTCCATGTCTGCCTTCTCTTCAATCATCCTCTTTTATTTATCTTTTTCATAACCCATAATGAGAGGCTTCTAGAAGAGGGTAGGTACACTTTACTTATTTTATTAAGTGACTATTTAATTAACATTTTATTTTTATACTTTAGTCACTTTTAATTAAATTAATTAAATATAAAGTTACTTTCTAATAAATAATTTATTTTAATGACTTTACAAGAAATTAATTTAATTAATTTCTCCTTATAACACCTATTAGCCTAAAGGCTAAAATTGGGGACATTACAAATCCGCCCCTCCTGAAATTGCTTGACCCCAAGCAATCTCAACTTGCTCAACAAAAATATGCTTGTGAGACACAAGGAATATTGTCAAACACTTGCTGGACAGTTCTCCAACTTGCAGGTAACTCGAGGAGAATAATACTACCGAGAAGAAATGGACCCCATGAGCTACATCAATGATAATTTAATGGAGAAGTCTAAGAAACCATGCTAGCTTGAGCGAATAGAGATTTTTCATCGAGCCTACTTTTACTTAGATGCCAATGATTTTTCCACTCTCCTTATTAGGGCGGCAGGGCTACCCAATGAAGATGAATTCCGGCCTTGGATGATGTTATTCATCAAACAATACTTGTTAGGACTAAATATATTGATTAGGGAAGAATGGGGAAGAACAATAAGTGATCATTTGGATGAGAAACTCTAATGAGCCAAGAAAGACCCAAAGTTTTATATGACTTCATACATGGTATACTTACTTGCAGCTCGGGTCACTTACCTTAGATTGAGAAGAGAGGGTTCTCTTGAAAATACCAATGTATATCATCATTATCCTTAGATTTAATTGGATAGGAGCAAGAAAGTGTTATATTCAATGACAGTCCCACAAACACTGAGAGGGGGGGTGAATCAGTGTCTAACCAGTGTATTGAATATTTAAATTTATTTATAACTTTGCAACCCAAAATAGTGTACCGGTAAATAAGAATAAAAGCAGTAAACAAAATAATAGAGACAACATAGAAACACACCATAACATAAGATATTTTAATGAGGAAACCCGGTGTGGAAAAAACCTTTGTGGGATTTGTGACCCACAATATTTAATCACTGGCCAATGAATAAATACTACTTACAATAAAGGGGCTTGTACATGCAGGGAGGCCAACATCCTAGAGATCACTACTCAATGAAGAGTCTCACTGACTGCAAAATGGATAATTAAATCCAATACAATGTACTACTCAAAACAACATCTCTAATGCCAGGTTTAGTACTAGTTAAAGCTCAAATAGATACCTTAACCAAAAACCTTCGTTGCTACTAAACAACTATCTTCTACCATACATCTCTATACTTCATTATAAAATGATCTATAAGATCTCATACATATATGAGTCCTTACAATATACCATGTTGGCTTACAAAAGATAATTACATTACAATAAGCAAAAGTTCATCCCATGTCAGCTAGAGTGTTAGTATGGTTTGTTGTCGATGTAATCTGAATGTCAGTGAAAGTGCCTACCAGTGCCGGTGTATGATATATGTGATGTCGAGCATGTAGAAACCTATTGCCGGTTGGTTTCTAGTTGGTTTCCATCAATGAAAACATCAACTATTCTCATTAGAGTGTGGAATACCAACAATCTCCCCCTTTGGCATTGATGGCAACACTCATGAGAAAAATCCGAAACTATTATCCCAAAACTAAAATCCAAAAAGATGTGCCTCCCCTAAGCAAGTGATCTCCTCTATACATGCATTTTTCTCTCCACTAGTCCCCCTTTGACATCAATGACAAAGGATGTCATAAATAATCATAAGAGTACAAAAATTCTACCTAAAGGTCTGTAACCGGTTGGTTACTATCTAAAAAATGTCTGCCAAAACTAGATTCAAACTTTGCATAAACTTGTTGCTGTCAGTTAGAGTTGTCTCAGTCTGTTGGATCATACCAGTGAGATAGTGCATTTTCTGCTCTGGTGATTGCTCTCCTTGTACTGTTGCCTTAGATAATTCAATTCTCTGAGTAATAAGATTGTCCAATTTTGGGCCAAGTTTACTTTTGTGTTCCTGGGCATTGGACCTCATCCTTGCCTTCTCTTTTTCAAGTTTCTCCAACTTCTCCTCAAAAACTGCCATTTGCTGCTCAAAAACTGATATAAGTCCAGATGAACCTATTATATTATATGCAATGTCATAAATTTCCTTTTGTGTCTTTTTAATCTCCTCAATAATGTCCTCTGTCAAACAACAAGGTTTACATGCTTCTCTATATAACTCCTTATACTCCAAAATTGTAGAATTAAGTACCAGTAAAAGTGTGTTCAAGTGATCGGTACATTTATTTATGGTGTTCTCAAAGAATATATTTTTCTCTTTGTCAACTCTCTCCTTAATGGTATCCTCATTCACCTTATCTATGGTTATTATATTATCAGCAATGAATTTGGACAATGTGTCCAATTTACCTAAATAATCATTAATATGATCTATCTTACAATTAGGGGCAATCATCTTCAAAATAGGTAAGGTGTTATCAATTGCCTTAAATGCTAAAGTATTGCAATCAGTTATCCTTTTAATAGAATCCAATAGAACCTTTGTGATGTTAGTGGGTTTGAATTCACCTTTAGATGTGCTCGAACCTGTGGTGGGTTTCTTTTCAAGAGATGTTTGATCAATTACCTTCACTACATCCTCTTCATTTCTATCAGATGCATCCACTTCACTTATATTTTCTTCCAGTGGATTTGTTTGTGTCTATACCTCTACCTTTAATGGTTTCTTAGTTTGATTAAGCACCTCTGCAACTGTTGGTTTCCCAGACTCAACATGAACCTCTACCTCAGATTGTTTCTCTGTCTGTACCACTATCAGTTTCTCAGATTCCAGTGGCCCTATGCTAGTTGTCTTGTCCTCTGTTGGTTTCTTAGACTCTGGTTGCTCTACCTAAACCGGTATCTCAGTTTCCTGAGAGTCAACAATTTGTGTCGAATTCTCTAAGATCTTGTTGTCTTTGAGATCATCTGCCTTAACTTTTGCAGTCTCTTTGTCCACCACAATATTTATATTTTGTGTATCCACATTCATGGTAAAGAGTATATATGACTCCGAGTTAGTATCATCATGAGTTATACCTTCAGTAGCCATATCTGGTGGATTAGCTGTATGAGCCAGTGATGTTGAGGTTAAAGGAGGGGTGTCCTAAGCTGGTGGAGGGATGTTATCTGTTACTTTTATAGAAGGTACACCACCTATTTTACCTTTTCTGTTGTCTTTCTGATATACCTCGAATGTCTTTTCCACTTTCAGTCTGTTTCTTTCCTCTTTCTTTTCCTTCTCAATAAATAATATGTCCCATTTATTTGTTGTATCATCTGCAATTTCCTTAACCCTTCCAGCCATCAGGCTTACTTGCCGGTGTCCACTAACAAATACTAACCGGTTAGCTTCAGATATAAGCTCATCTATCTCTTCTCTAGAATTTACCAGATGTACAACCAAGAGTGCTTCAACTTTCAACTTCTTGTCCAGTTCCATCACAGATAGCCTTTTAGCTTCTAATCTCAAGTATAAATTGTTGGTTAAACCATCAATCACTTCTATCAAAACTTTCATGTATATATCCAAATGTAGGATAATGCTTTCTTCAATGGTTTGTTTGTCAGAATCCTTAAAATAATTATACCATTTGTTTACATTTACCAGATTACCTTCCTGTGTAATCTCATTCAGTAGATCATCCATTGTAGTGGTAACTGGTGTTTGTTTCTTCTTTGGTGTAAGCTTCTTCTACGGTTCCCTAACTGCTTGTTGCTTTTTCCTCACTGTCCTTGTTTTCTTAGGTGAAGGAGATGGTACTGGTGGGGTTTTCCTTTTTCTTTCCACTTTCTTAAACTCAGCATCCTTGCCACTGTCAGTATCAGAAGATGTTACAACTGGTGAAACATGTGCTTCCGGTTGTAGTCCTTTAAGCTCACTAGCTGATATACCACTAATGTTCATGACATTTTCCTTTATTTCATTGGCCTTCTTAGAGGCATCTCTGATAAATTTCTCTTTTCTTCCTTTCTTTCTACATAGATACATTACTTGCAATGGTTTCTGTATTACCAAATATTCCTTCGGATGGCTCCCTAGGTGCATCAAGTAGAGCTTTTGCATATGTTTCTAGAATAGGTAGGTCTACCTCATAATCCATCTCAGTAACCCAAATAATTCTAGGGCTTATTGCTTCCATCCAAGTCTCATCTTGCTTAATGACAAAATAGCTTTTCTTGTCATACTTATCAACTATGCTTTGTGGTAATCTCTCTCTTGCTCTCATCTTAGTTTGAAATGTTTTGAAGTAATCTATAATGTTCTTATCATAGTCAATGCCCATACCAGTGATAGATTCTTGTATTTGTTTTCCTACTGGGATGTCATAACCGATATCCTTGTGACCTATGCTGGGTATCTCTTTGGTAAAGTATAGCATCAAGCATACTAGAAGGTTCCTAAAATGGAAAGTACCTTTCTTATCTCCCTTAATCTTTTTCAAATTGTCAATTAGTTCATCCTTAAACTAGTCACAAGCATCTCTCTTAATATTATTGTTCACCATCTCATATGCATTGTGAATACAAGGGCTAGAAACCAAATTCAGTCTATTGGCATGTGTTGCTTTATATCCAAGTACCATACTAATATATCTCACATTTGTATCCTTGACATCATTGACTCTAAGTGACCTGCTATCAGATGTGGCTCTGCTAAACTCCATAACTCCCTTGTTAGGTATTTTCTTGGTTTTATCAAGCCTACTACCAGTTGAAGGCAAACCAATGAATGCCTTAATTGCTTCCTTGGTTATCTTGCAAACAGATTCTAACCATATGAACTCTCCATGGACTCTGCTTAATACAAGTCTTACAACTTCCTTTGGAAATTTAGGAATGTTCAGAATTTCTACAAAACCTAAGTCTTCCACAATCTTATGTTCAACTTTAATTGCACCTATTTCATCGATAATAACCTCATTAAATATTTTCTTCAAATCATTAGTCCCTAGGTTTTCTATTTTGCAATGTATGTAGATGTAGCATCCTAAAATTGTGACACTTGCAATTTCGACTGCATTTGGGTCTTCACAATGGCGACGTAATGTTGAACCTGAATGGAGACCCCGAAACCTGCTTGCGACACCAAAAATTGCATTTTTCTGCACCTTGGCCTGATCCCTCCTTGCACCCTGCTGCCTCGAGAGGTGGAACCATGGTGCCCAGCGCCCTAGTCCTTTAGGACGAGGGCGCCCAACGCCCTGGTCCCTGGCCCTATTTTGGGCCCGGTCTCTTGTTGGGCATCGGCTCTTGAAGTTTGCAAATTGGAAAATAATGTTTCTAGGTCGGCCTAAGGTCAGTAAAATCAATCTCTCAACCCTAATTGACGAGTATATAAACTACATTTCCTCTTCCAAAAAAGGGAGGAAGAAAAAGACATATGTGAGCAAGACACGGAAGCGATATTCAAACATTCAAACATTCAAGCATTCAAGCATTCCTTCAAGCAATTGAGCATTCTAAGTCTCCATTCAAGGTTAAGTGTTGCATTCAAGACAAGGATTCAACCATTGAAGAGGAGATCACATACAACATACAACATACAACATACATTACACCTTCGCATGTAAGAATACAAACACTCTTACAACAAGGTATCAGTACTTGTTTACATTACAAACATTTACATTTACAGCATTCTCATTTCTTGGTTAATTCCAAAACCAGGGTTTGACCTAAAGGCAAACCCCTAATCCCTAACCCCCCAATCATCCTCTCTTTTTTGTGTGTAGGTTGCAGGTATGCGGCTGTAATTGAAGATCTGGAATCTTTGTGCAGAGATGAACAGATCCCCCTTCGTTTCACGGATTTTTCGGAGGACCATGTGCACTCCGGGCACCATCGTCCCATCAACTTTCACTCAAATTTGCAGAACAACATCGTCTCGACATTTTACTACTAATTCCAAGTTCCTAGCTTCATCCTGTGTCCCAATCTCCATTTACAAGAGAATCTTTTTTACTTTACATGCATTCCTAGTTCAATCATTCTATCTATATTATTTACAAAAGAGGGTATCCTTGATGTCTTAACCCTTGAAACTCATTTAGAATCCAGTCTTGCATTGTGTGAGATTGGATCTTGTGGGTTTCAACCCCTCTTTTGAATGTAAAGTCTCTCCTAAGTGAAAACCGTCAACCCTAGTGATCTCCCTTCTCTCTCCTCGGAGTGGGGGGGGGAAGAACAACTAGGGTTCAATTTTTTCGCTTTACATTTTGGTGAACCCAACGTGAACATCCTATTTCTGATTATTCATGGTTAGATCTGAAAAATTTGCTTCCTTAATTACATTTCCATGTTTGATCTTTTGCAAATTTTAGAGGTTAATTGCATAAAAACCCTAAATTTCCTTTTTAGTAATTGAGCTTGTGAAATGTTTAATTGTTAATGCTTGTTTCAGATCTATCCTTCTATTGCAAATTGTCAATTCATATTTGTGCTTTAATTCTAAAAATTAAGTGGTTAAGTGTCAAAACCCTAATTTTTAAAACCCTCCTGATTCAATCTTTGACAGATAATTTCATTGATCAAAACACCTCCAAATCAGCTGTAACTTTGGATTCCGCAACAAAATCACAATATCTCTCATATTTGAAAATTTGGAAAAAAGTTGTGAGGACCGTGTGCACCCCGAGCGCCATTGTCCCCGATATTTTTTCTGAAATTTCGGGAGCTAGATCTTACTATATTTTTCTACTAAAATCCAGAATTTTGGCTGATTTCATCAATTCTAACACTTTCAAAATTAAAGTCAAAGTTGGTCTAGTGACTGCTTGGATTAAGGCTTATAATCATTCAAAAATTGTTGAAGTTGAAATTTGTGTTAAAATTGTGTTTCTTACAGTCCTAAATCTGAAAAGTGTGTTGGCATTCATTCGAAATTTCAGTGTTTTATTCAAATTTTTGCAGTTTGTGACTTTTGAAATTAAGTGCTTAATTGCAACAACTTTGATTTCCGCTTTCAAATTTGAATTTTGCATGAAATTGAGTCAACTTTTAAATTTCAAAGCCTGCATTGCTTTCAGTATTCCCTCTAAAATCTTAAAATTCAAAATTTCAGTTTCCCTCTCTTTTTCAAAATTTCAATTTTTGCATTTTTCAACAATCTTGGTAGGGTTCAATTTTGAGATTGCAACTTTAATTTGGCCTATCTACAGATCGTAAAATCACCCAATTTTTTCAGATTAGCTTTAAAATCATCATAACTTTCACCCTTGAAAATTTTGAAAAAAGTTGTGAGGACCGTGTGCACTCCATTCGCCACGGTCCCTGACATTTTTTTCGAAATATCGGGAGATTGTCCTGATTGCATTTAACAGCTTAAATCTAGGAGATTGGCTGACTTTATTGAAATTTACTTCCTATAAAATTCAAAATCTTCTCTCTCTCTTTAGTGCACAATAAGCCCTACTTACACTATTCCCGTTAGACGAAGCCTTAGAATTAAGTCCTTCCAAGGTTTAATTACTGAGGAGATGGAACCTAATTTGAATGGCCTTTTTAACGAGGACATGGGTAATTCTTCTAATCCTCTTAATGATGAAGAAGCTCTCCATGAGGTTTCTGTAGAACAACTTTCGAAATTGGATAATCAATTTGATGATTTTTGACAATGGATGTCTCAAGAATACCCTGATAGTGAAGCTCTTTCATTAATTGAGGGTCTAAAACGTATGGTTCAAAGTGATAAGAATGGAATTGATATTTTGCATGGTATTGCACACATTGTGGATTCGAATGTGATGCCTATGAAGAGTTGTGCCAAAACTTTAGGTTATAAACAACCTCCTACTGAAGTTAATCATTCTATTCCTTTGACAACTCCTATTGCTAGTATACCTACTTTTACATCAAACATAATGACTACTTCAATACAAGACATTCCACCTATGATCACCAGTCATGGGGGCAATCCCTCTTCTTCAATCAACCCTCTTCCTTCATTCAATCCAACTTCTTCATTCATTCCTTCAATAAGTGTTCCTATTATATCTCCACAAATGAACATGATGCAAGGGGGCAATTCATTTAACCATTCCATTCCTCCTTGTAGTGTTCCTCCTTTCCAATCATCTCCTATGACTAACTATCATAGTGTCCCACCACCTTACTCTCAATCAATACCTTCTTTCAATAACATAATACCTCCATCACAATCTAACACGTCTAATATGAACTCTTTGACTGAAGCGACCATCAACAATCTTGCACAAACTGTCTCTTCTTTACAACAACAAATTGCCTCTATGAATCAATCTAAGACTAGTGTGCCCACATTTGATGTTGCGAGCCCACTTTCTCTTGACATTGTTCGAGCTATCCCCCCTAAACATGTTGAAATTTCGCATTTGGAGCTTTATAATGGTAAGGGTGATCCTCTAACACATGTTAAGACATTTCAAACAATATGTACCGATTTTGCTTATGACCAAAGGTTGCTTGCAAAACTGTTTACTAGAACATTAAGAGATAAAGCCCTACAATGGTATTGCTCGTTACCTTCCTATTCTATTACTTCTTTCAAACAACTTGCAAATGCTTTTATTCAACAATTTCAAAACAATATAAGTCCTAAAGTTACTTTGATTGATTTAATGCATTGTAAACAAGGTGTTAAAGAAAAAGTGACTGATTTCATTGGTAGATATAAGCATTTGTATACTCAAATTTCTTTTCCAGTACCTGACAATGATATTCAAAGAATCTTTATTTCTAATTTACAAAAAGATATTAGAGAAAAACTTTTGTTTTCTGAGTTTACTTCTTTCCAACAGTTGTGCACAACTCTTCACAATTATCAACTGACTGTCAGTCAAATGGAACAAGCAAATCCTATGGCTCCGAGTGATAAGGGTGATAGTAGTCAACAACCATTTGGGAAGTTTAAACCGAATAGAGAGTCCACTAAATTCAATGAAAACATCATCAACAACAATGTGAATGTAGCATCAGGTGTGCCTCCTATTTCTAAGTTTTTCAAGAAAGAAAGAAAGTTTACTCCTTTGAATGAATCATTGAATAGTATTATGAATAAGTTATTGGAACAAAATGTGCTTACTCTTCCTCCTATAAGGCAAATAGATCCTACAAAGATTAATTCACCCTATTTTGATAACAAATCTTTTTGTCAATTTCATCGTCAACCTGGGCATGATACTGAAAAAAGTTTTGCTTTAAAGGGTAAAATTCAAGATTTGATTGATAATAATACTATCTCTGTTTCTGGTGTGAATGATAAAGGCAACACATCTGTAGCTCCTCCTAACCAAAATCTTAAGATTTTTACCGATCCATTACCTTCTCATACCTCTAATGTGATTGATACTAATGATTCCTCTTTCTCACCTAATAGTCTTGTGTCTATGACTCCGAATGTGATTAACTTTGTGGAACAGCAGAAAATCCCTAAAGAACCTTCCATCACATTTGATTCTAGTGAAACTATCAGGGCACCTGATGGTCCTTTATATATAGTTGCAAAAGTCAAGAATACACCTTGCCGTGGAGTGCTTATTGATCCTTCTTGTATGGTTAATGTCATTACTGAAGAATTTCTTTTTACTTTGCAATTGAATCAAGTGATCTATGATGAAACAAATGTGGTTGTGAAACTATTTGATGCATTTTCTTCTCCTGCAATTGGTTCTATTACATTACCTATTGAGGTCCATAACAAACCCCTTGATGTCGACTTTGCTATTATTCCGTCGTCCGAACAATTTCGTGTGAAGCTAGGCTATCCTTGGTTATCTTCCATGAAAACTATTGCTTCTCCTATTCATAAGTGTTTGAAATTTCCCCATAATGGTGAAGTTGTTACTGTCAATCATAGTTTCTTTAAACCAGCTGAAAGAACTTCTAGCGTTCCTATTGATTATTTTTGGCCTAAACAATTCCAATCTCTTCCACCGCGGAGTGATCATCTTTTCAAATCTTATCAAAAGTGGAAAAAAGATATGATCTTATCTCTAAGTGAACCTAGAACACCCAAACTTGATATTCCTATCATTCTTGAGAAGGAATTTCTTCCTTTGAAAGATAAAACTAATGTCTTTCCTCAAGAAGATTCCCAACCCATCCCTATGAATGTGACTATGCCTATGACTAATAAACTTCCTAAAAGTAGACCTATACCTCCTCGTCATGATGGGCTTGGTCTCCTTCCTAAACCAAATATTCCTCCTTTATATGGAGCAGTTCCTCCTCCTTCCTCTTATAGAGAGAAGAGACCTTCCTCTTCTCCTATTATTCAACCTAAGAGACCACAACCTAAACACCCAAGTGATAAGGATGAGAACATTCCTCCTCCTCAATCTTCTCAACTTCCTACTAAGACTAGATGAAATCGTTATGCACGTCAATGCCGACGAAAACATCATCTTAGAGCTCAGGCAGCTGCTTCTGAAACTTTGCAATCCCCAAAAACACCTTCAGCTAGTATTATTCCATTTTCTCCTCAGCCGAAAATTGAGCCAAAATCTCCTAACATAGGATGCATGATGGTCTTGATCCTGTGCGAGTTAAAGATCCTATTTTTATAAATCTTGATGATGATATAGATGAAAATGTTATTCATGATGAAAATGTTACTTCTGTTCATTCTGATAGTGAATATGAATATGTTGATGTTGATAACCATTTATCTAACGAATTTTCTAAAGCACTTATCCTAGCTCCTAGACAAGAACAACGTGGCTTGGAACATGAACATAGCCCTTGTTTGGATCTTGTGATAGCTCCATCTGCTATGTTGGATGTTCCTCCTCTAGCGTGTTTCCTGCCTTCCCAAAATATTGATCAGCAAGATCGGGGGGTGGATGACATGCTAGACTAGTTTCATTAGCATAGCAGACTCTCTCCTCCTCTCTTGATCTCTTTTGTTACTTCTTCTATGTGTTATTCTCATTCTTCTATTTGTTGTCCTTAGTGTTGTCTACTTGAGGATGATGCAAAGCATTGAGATCTCTTTTGGTCTCTCTCATGTTGACTCAAAAGACACATGTGTTCCCTTCTTCCAGGTGACCTTCCTTGATTGGGGAATGAAGAACAATTATGCATACATACATATGATATACATGAATTATCATACAGCATACTGACCCTAAGGAAAGCGAAGTCACCTCGTGCTTGGTGTTTTGTGTCTATTATCCTTGGGCTTATCTCACACTTGGGGGCTAAATCCTTGTGATAACGTGCTCCTTTCCCTTCTCATTTCTTATATGTATCACTACCTTAAAGCAATCACCCCCGGTGAGGTGTGTGCGATCGCTTTAATGTAGGGGGGCATACATCCCATTCAGATCTCTTCAAGATACTTAAAAAATTTCTTGGTGAACTTAGCTTTGCCTTGAAAATTTTTGGTATTTTTCTTGCATGACTCATAGTGAGGGAACCTTACTACTGACAGTCATGGTTCCCCCTCGTAATCTTCCCTTTTATTTTGTCAATCGAAGTCGTAAGATCCTTAGTCCACTGGGGGCTTGGTGTATCTTGCCTCCTTGACGTGGTGAAAGTTTTTCAATGTTGTTTCCTTGTACTTTACCAGAAGTATGGGCATACGCTTATACTCCCGCTAAAGTGGGGGCTAAATGTAGCGTCCTAAAATTGTGACACTTGCAATTTTGACTGCATTTGGGTCTTCACGATGGCGACGCAATGTTGAACCTGAATGGAGACCCCGAAACCTGCTTGCGACACCAAAAACTGCATTTTTCTGCACCTTGGCCTAATCCCTTCTTGCACCCTGTTGCCCCGGGAGGTGGGACCATGGTGCCCAGCGCCCTGGTCCCTGGCCCTATTTTGGGCCCGGTCAATTGTTGGGCATCGGGTCTTGAAGTCTGCAAATTGGAAAATAATGTTTCTAGGTCGGCCTAAGGTCGGGAAAATCAGTCTCTCAACCCTAATTGACAAGTATATAAACTACATTTCCTCTTCCAAAAAAGGGAGGAAGAAAAAGACATATGTGAGCAAGACACGGAAGCGATATTCAAACATTCAAACATTCAAGCATTCAAGCATTCCTTCAAGCAATTGAGCATTCTAAGTCTCCATTCAAGGCTAAGTGTTGCATTCAAGACAAGGATTCAACCATTGAAGAGGAGATCACATACAACATACAACATACATTACACCTTCGCATGTAAGAATACAAACACTCTTACAACAAGGTATCAGTACTTGTTTACATTATAAACATTTACATTTACAGCATTCTCATTTCTTGGTTAATTCCAAAACCGGGATTTGACCTAAAGGCAAACCCCTAATCCCTAACCCCCCAATCGTCCTCTCTTTCCTGTGTGTAGGTTGCAGGTACACAGCTGTAATTGAAGATCTGGAATCCTTGTGCAGAGACGAACAGATCCCCCTTCATTTCGCGGATTTTTTGGAGGACCGCGTGCACTCCGGGCACCATCGTCCTGTCAACTTTCGCTCAAATTTGCAGAACAACATCATCTCAACATTTTACTGCTAATTCCAGGTTCCTAGCTTCATCCTGTGTCCCAATCTCCATTTACAAGTGAATCTTTCTTACTTTACATGCATTCCTAGTTCAATCATTCTATCTATATTCTTTACAAAAGAGGGTATCCTTGATGTCTTAACCCTTGAAACTCATTTAGAATCCAGTCTTGCATTGTGTGAGATTGGATCTTGTGGGTTTCAACCCCTCTTTTGAATGTAAAGTCTCTCCTAAGTGAAAACCGTCAACCCTAGTGATCTCCCTTCTCTCTCCTCGGAGTGGGGGGGGGAGAACAACTAGGGTTCTATTTTTCCGCTTTACAGTAGATTCTAGGGTCTTCAGCAAATGCTACACCCTTCAAAATTTTCAAAAAAGCTTTGATAGAATCATCCTACTTTGCAATCTTGGGGATAATCTTAAACACGGGTCTACGACGTTTGACGTTTTCAACAATGATAGGTTTTGCAATAAACTCAGGAACATAAGATGAGGTTGCCATTATGATAAATGCCTCTTAACTGAAGTTCTTTGAATGCCTGAAAGTCACTTTGCAGCTCTACCTTAGGATGCCCTAGCTTAGTTTCATGCTCTCTGATTGTTTGAATGCTTGGTGAGTCAAAATGAGGGATTTTCGGTGCTTTATAGCCAAAAAGGTTCTTTAAATCCGCATTAAATGCTCATCGGTTAAGTGAAAACTTAACACATATGCCGGTAAAGAAGAAATGTATCTTCTCACCATCAACTGAGGGTAGAATGCATGATTTTCAACTTGCTACAATACCCCCTAAGGATTATTCCTCAATTGGATGACTAATCTCCTACTGGTGGAGGGTTGCTCTATTCTACCGGTGCAGAGATAGATTCATCAACTTTCTGATCACTCTTCTTAATCCATTGTTTTGAAAAATCTTGCTTTACTTCATCTACCTTTTCTTTGCCCTTCAAACTAGATCCTTTCTTGTTTGTCGGTATAGTCTTGCTTCTACAAAATTTTGTAATATGTCCAATCTTGTTACATGCATAACAAGTTACATTATTCCTCTGAATAGACTTTCCATATCCTTGACCAGTTTGTGATCTGCATTGATTAGATAAATTCCCAAATTTACCACAAACATAGCATTTCACATTCATTCTACAATTTTCTGAATTATGACCAACTTTGTTGCATTTGGAACGTTGACTAGTGGGTGAGTTTGTATTCTGATTATTTCTAAATCTACATTGATTTGCTCTATGACCATATTTGTTGCAATTGAAACATTTCCCATTAAATTTATAAGCATTAGGTTGTCTTACCGGTTTGTTCTGATCTTGATTATTTGCAGTACTAGAACTTTCTCCATGTTCAAATCCAATTCCATTTGTATCTCCATCAAGTTTTTGTCTTTTCAGCATGTCATCAAGCCTTTCTGAACTTTTCTTGAATTTGTCTTTGTGTTCATTTGCAATAACCAACCCATTTTCCAGAATTCCAACGTGTCTTGTAAGCTCCTCCTTATCATGTTGTATGTGAATCAGATTTGTCTTTAGCATATCATTTTCATGACCAAGTCTTAGATTTTCATTTTGTGCATTATTAATTCTTCTAGTCAAGTCTTCATTCTTCTTCCTATCTTCAATATCCTTACATAACCTCATAGTCATATCTTGCATTTCATTCTTCATATTAGTGTTCTCTTTCCTTAACTTATTTGCAATGTCTCTAAGAGTTTCCTTTTCATCATCATCATTCTGCATCTTCTCATGAAGCTCCTTTCTCTTATTTTGTGCTATAACCAGATTTTCCTAAAGTCCTTTAATGAATTCCTTAGCAGTCCTTAGATCATCTTCAAGTTTGATATTCTTCAACTTTTCTGCATCAAAATCTTCAAGAGCTCCTTCCAACTATTTTCTTAAGCTCTCCATTTGTACCGGTTTCAAAATCTTCCTCAAGCTATTAAGATTTTGCAAATAGAGGACCAAGCTCTGATACCAATTGTTAGATTCAATGACAGTCCCAAAGACACTGAGAGGGGAGGGTGAATCAGTGTCTAACTAGTGTATTAAATATTTAAACTTATTTATAACTTTGCAACCCAAAACAATGTACCGGTAAATAAGAATAAATGCAGTAAATAGAAATAATAGAGACAACATAGAAACACACCATAACACAAGATATTTTAATGAGGAAACCCGGTGTGGGCAAAACCTCAGTGGGATTTGTGACCCACAATATTTACTCATTGGCCAATGAATAAACACTACTTACAATAAAGAGGCTTGCACATGCAAGGAGGCCAATAGCCTAGAGCTCACTACTCAGTGAAGAGTCTCATTGACTACAAAATGGATAATTAAATCCAATACAATGTACTGCTCAAAATAACATCTTTAATACTAGGTTCAATACTAGTTTAAGCTCAAATAGATACCTTAACCAAAAACCTTCACTGCTACTAAACAACTATCTTCTACTATACTTCTCTATACTTCATTACAAAATGATCTATAAGATCTCATGCATATATGAATCTTTACAATATACCATGTCAGCTTACAAAAGATAATTATATTACAATAAACAAAATTTCATCCCATGCCAGTTGGAGTGTCGGTATGCTTTGTTGCCGATGTAATCTGAATGCCAGTGAAAGCTCCTATCGATGTCGGTGTCTATCGGTATATGATATATGTGATGTTGGGCATGTAGAAACCTATTGCCGGTTGGTTGTCAATTGGCTGCCATCAATGACAACATCAACTATTCTCATTAGAGTGTGGAATGCCAACAAAAAAATCATTGTATAGTCAATGGCTTGTTTGTGTTAGTAGCGAAGATCGATTGAAGGAGACTTTAGTAAAAGGTTATCTCCTGAAGCTGACAAAGAAATCTTCCTTTTGGGGAGCTACTTCACTTAGTTCAGAGATTTCATGCACATAAGGTTGCTAGTTGCACCATACCACTCTACAAGCTACTTGGGTACCCTTTTGACAAACTAGTTGTGTTGGAGTTGTGTAGGCAAATAGCACATGCCCACAAGTTGGTGAAGAGAAAGCACAAGCCATGCTTTCAAATTTCAATCAGTATTAGAGCACATTCATGCTCGGATATGAAAGTGGATAAGAATTTAGAGATAGAGGTGCTAGAATTCTCTTTGGACCTATTAAGAATTGATCAAGATAAGTTTGATTTAGTGGGCACATTTAGTAAGGTTATGGGTTCTCATTTTAAACATGTGCCACGTATTGAAGATCATTGGGCTAATAGCATAGATGATTATGAAGTTCAAGTTAGGGAATATTACAAGTTGAGCTTAGATTTGACAGCCCATGTAGAAAATTTATGGGTTTCTAAACAAATTAGAAAAGCTAATGTTGAGAATGTGCTACATCCTCTATATGAAAAGAAGAAGACCTTCGATATCCCAATTCATAATGTCAATCCCAATTGAGAAGAGAAAGAGGATATTAAATTAAGAGAAAAGGATGCATTGCAATAGAACAAACAATGGATGGGTAATCACATTATGGGAGAAAATCTCAACCATAACGAGCCTACCAGCTGTGATAGCTAGAAGGGTGAAAGGAAAATTTGGAGAAGGTTGCATAGATATGGCTTCGCCGATTATATGGAGAAATTGCATGGGAGAAAGAAGTCTATTTCCCGTGGTTTTTCCAAGGGCTAGAAAAATAACAAAGTTACTCTGTTCGGTTAGACCTGGAAAGTGGATGAAGATTTGGTGGCTGAGGTGACCAGTTTGCAGAAGGATGGCATCAAGTTTTACAGAGATCGCAAGTTCTCGGTGGAATCCATCAAGAATTTCCCCAAAAATGAAGAAGAAAGGGCTCGGCTTGCCAAAAAGGATAATGCTTCCTATTATCTCCCTAACCAAGTAAAATCTTTCTGGCAAAAAAATGTTGAAAGTGTTAATGGAGTATCTTAGGTTGATGGTAGGTTTTTGAAAGTCTACAATTACCACTTTGTTATCCTTAACCACTTTTGCCATGGCTCTAAGATATCTTTTCCCTTCTACTTGGCCTCTTCCCTTAATGATAGTCTGGCTGACCATGCTAAGAAACCTAATTCCTACCCCATTGCTCACCAAGGCCTTATTTTGTTAATATATGAGAATCTTAAGGGTAAAGCTAAGGATAATAGGGATGATCCCTTTGTGGAGAATGCCCATATTTATGAGGATTATGATGGCTCTCACTTTGATGAGGATTCTTCTAATATTCCTCCTAAAAAGAAATCGAGGGTTGGTGAAAAAGTTAAAGAAGACACTGAAGAGAATGTTGGTTCTGAGCAAAAGAAGAAGGAGGTGGAAGAAGAGGCAGAGAATGAGCAGGAGAAGGAGGTTGAGGGTGAGGAAGGGGACAAAGTTAATGAGTAGAGAGAAGAGGATGTTGAAGAGTCAGAGGCGAAGGATAATCCCTATGTTTCGGACAATAGGGATGATGCTCAGCATAACATGGAGGAGGGAAACCCTAGGTCTAAGGATTCTGCCCTGGATATGGAGAATTTGGATTCCATCCTGAATGCTGCTAGAAATAGCACTTTGGAAATGTTCAATTTCTAGAAGTGGGTGGTTGATAACATCACTAGCATTCAGGAAAAACAGAGAGAGTTGGATTTTAAAATTGAAAATTTGGTTAAGGATATCAACATTAAAGGTAAAGAGGAGAAGAGGATACTAGTGTTGCAGAGGATGAAAAATAAATTCTGGACTAGCCAGAAAGTGAGATTATAAAGGGAGATTTGAAGCACATGGAGGATGTGGTGAGGACTCTCAAAGTAAAAGGTGAGTTTGATAATGATCTGATAAACAATCGGATTCAAAAAACTAAGAGTTCTTTGAGGAAATTCATGGAGCATAGTTTGGTTGTGTTGAAGGTGTCCTCTCAAAACATGAATGCGTTGGTTGCTTGCCTTGAGAAAGATAAGCAGAATAAAGACACTGTGATTATTAATGATGAGCTGAATTCTAGTTATGTTCAACACTCCTCTAGACGCAGAACTAGGCAAAATGCAAGTGAGCTAGAGCTGAAGACCAAAGGCAATCAACAGATGTAGGAAAATAAAGACCTCAAGGAGGCAGCAAATGCGATGATGATGCTAGTCAATGATGTGGAAGAGACTATAAATATTTTCACTTGAAATGTAATTTTGTTTTAGGTGTACCAATCTCTCACTGCCCTTTTGTTGTTCTTTACTTTGGCGGTTGTCTTTTGTGTTCTTCTTTTGCAGCCTTACTCTCTTTATTCTATCTTCTCTAGTTTCTCTATTGCTTTTCTTTTCGAAATGTAAGCAGGTTTTAGGTCCCTTAAAACCTGATTTTCCCTAATCAAAAACAATGGATGGGTAATCAATATCCCATGCATATCCATATCCCATGCAAAAAGGAAGAAAACTCTAGGACCCTCTTCCTCAAGGAAGCATTTGCCTCCTTGAAATCCAATAGGTCATGTTAGACCTTACATGGAGTAGCTTTCTTCTAAGGTGCATAAAAAAATGAAACAAAAAAAGAGAGAATAAGTTGCACCTTCTGCAATTAATCCTCCTCAATTTGGTAAGAGAAAGGGCCCTCCTAGTATACCTATTTCCCCCAATCCTTTAGTACATCAAATAATGAGATCAACTACTATAAAGGATAAATAAAAGGAGGAAGTCAAGACCGCCTCAACATAAGGTACTAAGGTATTTAGAATATTGAGGAAGAGCAAAGGGGTGCTGCCAATCAACATAATAAGAGATTGGTTAGAGGAGTAGGAGGAAGAAGACCTTGGTCCACAATTCATTAGGAAGGAATGAGCAAGGGTGGAATCCTCATGGTAGGAACAAGAAGACACTACCTCATAGACTCCTAATATTCCATAAGTCTCCACCCTTTAGGGAGAAGTTCCTTTGCCTTCATCTATAAAACCTTCATCTCAAGAGTTGCCTCAAGATACTATCTAGATAGGGACAAATTTTGAGGTTGAGCTAGAAAAGGAGGAAGACCCACAATAATAAGTTCATGAAGGAGAACATGAGGAAATTATTAAGATCAATGAGCTAGCACTTGAAGTGCAACATATGCATAGAGGTCCCTTCAACCCAAGTACAACAGATATACCACAATGTTGCTTCTGATGTTGAGATTTTTTATAAAGAAATTGAAGATGTGCTACTATCTATTTTGGGTAAGGATTTGGGAAAATTTGAAGGAGGGAGTTAGGATATTCCTCTTCTTGACTCACAACAACAAACCGATCAAATTTGGATGCGTGGGGAACAAAATGTGACAAATGAACTAATGTAATAAGATGTTGCAAAATAACCCCTGCAACAATATTCTCATTCTAAGGAACCTCCAGAGCACACATTAAAAATAAAATCATGATGAATAAGACAAGAAGGAAGAAGATAAGAGAAACAACACCAGGACTCCAAAGATACCTTGCAAATAGGAGGGGCAAGCACTAGTTCCACTCCTACCTAGCTTGCATGGTCAATTACTCATAAAGAAAGGAGATATAAGGAAGTGATATTTACAAATTTCTCTATGTTAGAGAAAACCTTCAAAACTTCTAAAACTAGAAAGTGGGCAACAAAATTGGTAGTAGTGACAATAGATGAATCTAGGCACAAAAAGGCCTAAATTATTGTTCCACAGGTGGACAAACCAGAAAAGGAAATGAGGGTAGAAGACTACCAAATCTAGGAATTGGATTTGGGGGAGCAGAATAAGGAAGGGAAGAGACATTCTCTTAAGAAAGAAGTGGATGAAATATTTTGGATAATGAACAATGAGGAAGAGAATAAAGAAGAGTTGAAGCTCAAAATATTGAATTGAAGAAATATATCAGCCAACTCTTAGATCCTATCAATTCAACTACTCCTTATACAAGTATCCAAGATTTTCTCACACAAGGACTATCTAAGACAGGCATGGCCAAAGATTCTTTTATTCCTATATCTCTAATTTAGAGAACTAAAATTGAAAAGTTGGGAGAAAATGTCATTCATCAAGTATTGAATAATCATGATCAGTTACAAGATTACTCAATTGTATTGAATGACCTCCTACAAGAGAGTGGAAAGGAAGAAATAAATATTCAAGATTGAATTCTTTTGTGGGAAGATTATCTCCCAACACTTTGAAAAAAAAAGAAGATTGTTTTAAACTTATTGCATGAAAAGGCAATTTTGGAGGAGAAAGATGATAAGGATGTAGTTTTAGAGTGGATAAGGGCCATGAAGATGGTGATTAAGGAATACACAAAGACTTGAGACAAAATTAGAGACAAAATGAATTCTATTTATTCTTTATTGTCTCATATGGAAGATTTTGTTGAGAGTTTGCATGAGACTCTTCCAAATGAGAGGTTGGATAAGGAGGGTGTTGTGATTGTGACCCAGACCTTCAAATAAAAAATGTATAAAAATTTCTCTTAACAAATAATAGAGGAAATGATGTCAACAAAGAAGCATCTGGAAATAATGCAAGAAAAAATACCCCAAGTGGAGGATGCTAATAAGAAATATAGGTTTCTTATAAAGAACCTAGTAATAAAGTTAAACTATACTAAGATACCAGATGTTTCAGAGCTATAGGGACTGATGGAGAGTTCAAGCAACATTTTCCAATTGATGATTAAGTTTTAATAGCTACAATTTTGAAAGGTTTCTAAAAATAAAAGTCAAAAGTCAAATAGATGAAGAGGTAGTTTTGGATTTTAGTTTTGTACCAGATAACACATTTTTTGGTGAGGCCAAATTTTGATAGTAAAGGGTGTTCCTTTTTTGTCTTTCTTGTCAAGACAACTCTAGTACCTTTCAGTTTGCTACAATAGGTTGATGGAAGGAATAGAAACTCATTTTTCATGCAAATCCATGAGTAAAAGATGGGCAGTCATCACCAGTTCAAAATGGTGGATACAGTTATGTTTCTCCATGTATTTGGCCACACATATCAATTGTTTACCACATGGATAGTGTTTAGAGGAGTCAAGCTTTAGTTTAGACTAGTTTTTATGCAAATTTTTTTATCTGATTTAATTTAATTTTAGGCTGTAATTTTGCCCAAAAACCTTAGTTTTGGATTTATAGAAAATATTAATACACTATTGGTGTGAAACTTTTGCCAAATCTTGTGAAGTGTGGATGAATTTTATTCATATTCCATTATTTAAGTTTGTGCTAATTATCCAAATAGCTTAGTAAATGGTATTGTTTATTGTTGAATAATTCAAGAGCAAGTGATAATTTAGCTATAGTGAATTTCAAAGAGCATATTAAGAATTATGTCTTGCATGTGTGCATGGGTAATGGCTTTGCAATGTGATGGGTTTTGAAAATTATGTGGTATTGTTTTGTTTCCGTAGATGATTGCATTATATTTCTATGAATTATGGTAATATAATTTATGCAAATATGGTTTCTCATTATGGTTTAATCTTCCATGCTTTAAAATGGTTCATTGATTAACATTGTCCACTAGAATTCATTTTGAAGTTGATTATTCTTAATCCATATCCTTTTGCAATTTTCTTTACAATCTCAAGTAGTGTAGAATAGATGGTATAATCGTAGTTACTTAGATTCATATTTCATATGTATTTTAAAAAAATTGGAAAAAAGAGATTTGTATTTTGAGAAACATTGTAATTTTTCTGTGGTAGAACCAATAGGCCCCTTGTTTACAACACATTGGTTCTCATTGATCTATCATGTGTGGCTAAGACCTAGCCTTTTGAAACCTTGGAGAATACATTTGTGTTCTTTTCAAGAGAGGATTTTCATTTCAAATCCCCTACCATTGGTAGTGCTAACATTGTTGTCAACAAGCCCACCCATGAAGATCATTCCGTGCAAGAAGATGATATTGTGGTTAACTTTCCTAATGATACCATATCTAGCTTTCATTTCAATGACCTTCCCTCTAGAGCTGAACCATTGGTGAGATCTTATACCTCTTCTAAGGTATCTTTTTTTAATAAGGAAAGAATCAATACTCCTATCAATGATCTCTCTAATGGAGAGGCAACATTGAAGAGAAACATGAAACCATCTTATTATTTTAAAGATACTTTAGTGCAATGGGGGAAAGGTAAACATGTTGGTATATCAATCTCTCTACATACTCATTCCCAACCTAACAAAGTGGATATGAATAGTAATCATGAAAATAGGAAACTTCGTACAAAGGATGTTCCTTCCTCATCTATTCATCACTTTGGTCCTTCAACTTGTCCTTACATAAGAAATTTTACATAAATTCACAATTAAATCCCCTTTCCTTCACAATTAAAAACATCCTATGAGTTTGGATATGATACAATTTTAAAACAAGGCTATAGAGGACAAGGACTTGGAAAACAAGAACAAGGAATTAAGGTCCTTATAGATCCTCCCTCACAATGCACTAGAGAAGGTGTACAATTTACTCCCCCTTATTTTTAGATTCTCTTACCACAAGAAAAAGATTCTAATCCTCCTATTCAACCAAATAAATTGATTTCCATAGGAGAAAAACTCTTTTGGGAACTTCTAAATAATGGTCGAATTTCTTTTCCTCCTACTCACAATAAACAAACACTTAATTCAAGAGATATCACCAAAAAAAAAAAATCATCGCATGCATGGTCATACTATTGAATTTTTTATTGAATTTCAAAGATATGTTTGAAAACTTGGAGTTATAACACCTAATATACAAATCTTCCTTTTTATGCATACAACGTACCTTAGCACTCCATTCACCTTATTATGTTTCTCCTTAGCCTATGAAATTGGTAGTTTAACATTATTGGGGGCTCTTTGTTATGTGTGGTGGTACAACTTAAATTCCAATCATACTTGGAAAACAACATAATAGTAATTCTTCCTTGTCTTTGTGCTTGGGAGAGAAAGAATAATATTTCAATTCTCTCTCTTTTTCAAATATTGTCTTTTTTTTTAGTTGCATTTTTTATAACTTGAGGTCCTTTCTTAAATAGAGTAGTCCTCCATGTGAGTACATATATTTCCCTTGTTTGGAATTTTTATTTGTTTACATTGGTGCATCTTCTTATGAATGATCTCTCCTTTGTGAATGTGTGAAATATTTTACTAAGAATCCACTTTTTCCTAGCAATGGGAGAAGGTGCGTACTCTTAGTTTCCTTCTCCTTTCAAACGACAGTTTCCTTCTCCTTTCAAACAACATTGTCTTCATCAAATATCCCCTCTATTTTTGGAGGCAAAAATATTTGGATAAAGATCTCTTCCTCCATTCATCCCTCAAAAATGATACCTTTACACTTGTTGCAAGATATCCCTTTTACAACTATCTTTTTCTTATAAGAGTTGTGGCTCTTTAGCTTGGAGTTATGCACATTGTTTCCTAAAGGATATCTCCTTGGTAATGAAGCTGTGTATCATTTTTTCTATCTTCCTTAAGATATCAACATAGGGCTATATTGACATCTTATGGGGTGGATACATCATGGCCTCCTTGCAACATATTCAATGCAATTTGTGGATTTCATTGCATGATGTCTTTCTTGGTTATCCTTCTCAAATTCAAGATTGTAGATTTACTTACAAACAACATTATTTGTTTATTTATCCTTATGTCTTAGATAGGATATACATTCTTGAAACCAAACCAAAGTCTTAGATGAGATTTTTCATTCCCAAAACTAGACATGGATGAGTTGACTAGAATAACACAACTCGTTAGACCTTTCAAGTCTTCCTTTTGCAACTTATTTAAGATAGGTTTACTAGCATAATATAGCTTGCTAAAGTTTTCAACCTTCCTTGTTTCGCATTTTCAAGATGAGTGCTACTAGCATAACACAACTTGCTAGGCTATTCTAACTATTTCCACCTACATGGATCACACAACATAACACAACTTTTTTGTCTCATGAGAATTAATGCTTTCTTGGATCACCTAGAATAACACAACATGCTAGCCCATAATATTTGTGTTCTCTCTTTCTATCTACCATTCATCACCTAGCATAATACAACTTTATAGCCCATGGAGTACATGTTATCTCCTTTCTTCTCCCCATGAGCTCATAACTTTGCTAATTATTGGATCATGGTTCATCACTCAGTGCATGATCTTTCTCTTTCTATGTTACCACTTGTGTTCTTGAAATATAATTTTGAGAATGAAATTAGTGGTTGAGACATTTTGATTGCCAAGTTCTCTTCAACTAGTTGAATTGGTCCTTTGTCATGTGTCTTTTGACTTTGATTGTCTTTTTTTGGATTTCTTGTCTTTGTCTTGTTTTGTGTATCCTTGCATGCAATTGTATGAGTTAAGATCCTAATATTGGGGGCTTGATTCCTCAAAATTAGTGACGTCTTATCTCTTTGTGATCTCACTCCTAGTTGCTCATTTACCTATCTCTCTCTTGCTCATCTTTCTACTTTACCGTGAGTATTTGCATTGGCTCATACTCTCATTAAGTGGGAGCTAAATGTAGTATCATAAATTGTAACTTTGCACAATTTACACTACCTTTTGTGCCCCTAATTTAGCATGTCCTTTCCTAGTTCGCCCCTAGGTCCATTTTGGTCATTTTTTACCTCAAATTTAATGTTACCTAGCTAGAAGAGTGAGTGAACCTTGTCTTAGGATTGTGCCCTCCTGATTGCCTACTTGTTTTCCTTGTTTTGGGAGGAAAAGGGTGCTTGGGGAACCCTTGTTTGGTGCAATTTCCCTCCCCAATGGTTTTTGGTCCCTTTTCCTCAATTTGACCATTAGAGGTCAGCCTAATCAATAAATTACCTTGGAACCCTATATAAGATTATTTATCCTATTCATTTTCATCTCAAACACTAAATGATCTAACTTAGTCCATAATCCACCCATATTGTAAGCATTCATCATCAAGCATTCTCAAGCATTCAAGATGGCATTTCATCCCACCATATCCTTCAAGCATTATGGAGACACAAATCTACATCAATCTTCATGAAAGCATGCGTGTTTGATTAGGTCATTCATGTTCATGTTATGTATTTTCATGTTATTGCATCAATACTTGTGATCACATCTAAAGGGTATTGCATCATCACCCCCTATCAATCATTGCAAATATGAGGTATATCATTCAACATTTACTTCATAATTTTTATTTCATATTTTAATTCAATTAAAGGTTAATTACTAAACTGGGGTTTGACCTAGGTAAGCCCCCATCAACAAACATTTTTTTGTCATTCTATGTGTAGAAAATTGACATAGGAGCCATGAATGGAGAATTTGGTAGAGTAGATGATGGCAATTAGATCTAGCTTTCAAAGGCACAAAAAGTGGAGGAACTAGACACCCACAGTACTTGGTCATGATATTTTTTTATGAGCTTCTAACAAAAGATTTTGTGTGTCATTTTGACTCAAAAAATATTTAGTTCATCTACATCCAACATTTGGAGGATTGGGTTGCCCCATGCCTCCTAGTCTTGACAATTAAATTTGATTTTTTTTCACAGGTTCTAATCTATTTCCAATCCTAATATTCAACTTTATAGCTCTACATGATATTTGGAACTTATTGTTACTATTCTGTTATGTCAAATTCTCATTATTTTTCCTAGATCTAGCATTGCAATTCAAACCTAATTCAAATACAAAATCAACTCAAACAAGGAGAACTGATCCAATTTGTATTCAGTCTTTTTAGGATTAGATCAATCAAATTCAATTTCCTCCTTAATGTGAGATGGCCCCATGAAATTAGTGGCTTTATTAATCCAATTTTTGAAGTCTTAATTTGACCATCTCACAATAGATAATGGTAAGTGGTAAAATATTAATGTTAATGCAAACGAATGGAGATCCAAGAAGAAGATTTGACTAGCATTCAAATAGAGCTCATAACTAGAAAAATAATTTGGTAGGCACCTTCTATTGGGACCAATAAAAAATGGAAAACCTAATGTTGTATACAATGCTAAGTGGTTGGTGATTCTAGACCCATCGTTACATAATACAAACCTTATGCGATCTATTGCTAAGATAGATACTCTCATTAGGGATGTTGTCATCGACTTGGAGGAACCTAGAGAAACTAGTAAGTCTACGATTGCAACATATATTGAGGATAATAGCTTCTCAATGCCATAGGAGATGTTGGTCATTCACATAAAATGTTCTACTTTCTTGGAGAATCATGCTTCAGAGACTAAAGCACAAGGATGAGAATTAATTGTTGAATTAGATTGACCATTTGGTAAGGTGTGAGGCATTTGCATATAAAAAGCAACTCATGAAAAGAGTCAAAGGTAATATTGGATCTCTCTGCCATGCTAAGGGTAAACTGATACATAAAAAAACAATGGAGCTTTAGAATATTTACAACCGTCTGTGTCTCAACCAATTGGTAGACGAGTTTCAGAACACAAGTGAGGAAGCAAAAACAATTATTTGTCATCAATTTGTGCCATATTTTTATTTTTATTATAAAAATCCATATACTTATAATTTTTATTCATTTTAATGTATTAAATATTTATGTATACTAGAGTTTATTTTATTTTATAAAACTTTATAAAAACTCCTAAGATCATAGAGGTAGTTACATAACTGAAAAAGGCTCATTTGGGGATAATCTATAAATATGTAGTCTAAGGATGTTAGGGGTGTCAAATTTTTTATTCTTGTCATACTATGATGTGATTGAGAGAATTGATCAAAAGGAGTATTTTGATTCAATTCTGGGAAGAAGAGGGTAGAAGTATTTTATAGCATAGTTAGTTTTATGCAGACAATGTAGAGTCTGTGAACTCTAATTTTTCATCAAAGGAATAAGAAGATATTTTGAATTTATTTTCGATTGTTTTTATTTTGATCGTAAGTTTTCCTATGATCATATCTATAATACAATCTGTGAATTAAATACATATTTGAAAGATATTGTTGTTCATTCTTATAATTATCATTTGTGGGTATGGAGTGAATAATCTGCATGCCATCCATCTTCATTTTACTTACTATCATTTGTGGGTGTTAAGTGAATGGTCTATGTGTCATTTATCTTTTTTCCCTTAATTCTAAAGTTTCCAACCCCATTTGTGTCATGGCTATGCATAATTATTACTTTATCTTTTTTGCTTTCTATCCAAAAGCATACCCCAAAAACCCAAATCAAATCATACGAGGGAGTTACCCCTATCAAATGTAGAGGAAGATCATTAACTCAATAGTGATCTCACCAATTGTTAGTAGATTTTTTGTTGTTCATTGAGCACCTTTGAGTCATTTTTCTTAAAAAAAATCACAATGACAAATATGTTTACTTACAATAATAATCTATATTTATAGTTTCATAGTTTTCATTTCCTTGCACTAATTTTTGGGTTACTTTTTATTTCATATATTTTAATAGTTAGTGCTTTTGAAAATAATTTATGGTTTAG
Organism: Cryptomeria japonica; assembly: GCF_030272615.1. Classification (NCBI taxonomy): domain Eukaryota; kingdom Viridiplantae; phylum Streptophyta; class Pinopsida; order Cupressales; family Cupressaceae; genus Cryptomeria; species Cryptomeria japonica. Next base: position 442,164,967 of record NC_081415.1, on the reverse strand, counting down.
GTTTAATTTATGATATATTTTCCTCTATAATTGGGACTTTATTGAAAACTTACCATTTAATTCGTTATTACTCATATGCTACTCTTTTATATTTTTTATTATATTGGGTAAAAATTTGAATGTGACTTGTGATGCAGGCATGACACACCCTTCGATACAACATAGAATGCTTTTGACCTATAGCTATAAATTGGTGAGCTCACAAATGGGGGACCTTATCCCAATTTATTAAAGCTAAGGTTCAAACTTGTGAGAACAATGGATCAACAAAGGCACAAGCCTACGATCACATTGGCCTAGTGAGGGTTTGAACCTTGGTGGAAACAAAAACAACACCACCACTTAACCAACACACTATGGGAGGAACTCAATGGTACTCTTTTTTCTTTATCCTAAGTACTTATTTTTAAATAATTGAATGTATTTATAATATTTTTTACAATAATTTTATTATGATAAAATAATTTATTAGCCTAATATTTGAATTCTTTAGTACGAGCATCATTTTGTATATTTTATCAATTTTATATAAATTTAACATTATTTAGCTAATAGGATGACCCCACAACATAGTAGTTAGCTGCAAGCCTCCTACATGGGAGGTCTTGGGTTTGAGTCTACTCGACTGGTTCTTAGCTCCAAGGAAAAGCTAAAAAATACCCCTTCAACTATGACTTATAAAAAAATGCATTATTTCGCTAATATTTTATTTGTTAAATATTCAATAAAAAGTTTAAAATCCCATAATTAAATGGTATGTGAGAGCCTCTTGCCTTCAAGTTTTTTCATTATGTTCTCATCAATTTTATTTGGTCATTGAAGAGATCTACAATGTTTTACAATTTCATTAGACTCATTCAAATATATTTTTTTAGTTAAGGTCATTCACATATATAATTTGGACATATATTGAATATAATTTTAAGAGTCATTAATCATATCATAGTTTAGAACGAAAAATTGTTTTCAACATCATATGATTCATATCAACATTCTAAAAAAGAGCTTCTCTACATTCATCTTTTTCATCTATCATAGTATTCTTATCCTTTGAGAGTTTTATGACAATCTTCAATGTAATGCCCCACTATAAGGCCCAGAGGACTTAACCAAAATAAACAACCAAAATGCGAATAATTTTTTTTTATATATATAAATAAATTAAACCATAAAAATGCCAAGAGTAACATGATGATAAAAGATAAAGATAAGATGAACATAAAATATCTAACCAAAGTCCTCAAGGCCCCACAACGAAGTTACTCAAGATAACATAACCATATGTATACAAGGAAATATGAAATCTCATAAAATATGAAAGCACTATCTTACAAGGATCGTGATACATAATACATTGCCAAGAGGATATACATATGATCATCAATTACATCACAGGCTATCCATAAGGATAAAATCTCCATGAGTACAAACAATGGAGTGAATACATGAATTTGATACAAAATGAAAGTCTTCAATCTTCCCACAAGCCATCACGAACATGATGCAGGATGAACCAAAACTCAATGAGTGCAAAAAGCACTCCACCCAACCATGTGGTACCATTAGGTCCACCCCCCATGCTAGGAGGTATCAACTAGACCCAAGAGATGAAAGAAAGTACAAGATGATGCAAATGACTCTCACAAGGCTTCCGAGACTACAATCACAAGAGTCCCACAGGGCTATAATCATAGGAACTCAAACCTAAAACAACCAACTTTCAAAGGCCCAAACATTTCAAAGAAGGACAAAACCAATAGGAACCACTAGGTATCAAATAGGTAAGAGTGTCATCACTAGGTTGTCATGAGTTACCCTGGTAGGCCTTCACTAGGTCCTGGGGCCCTTCCTGGGCTACCTTGGTGACCTCTCTCAACCCCTGGCCCCTAACCCCCATACAAAATATAGTGGACCACACCAACCTTTAAAAGGGACAAGATTGGTGGATGTCATTCCAGGCCTTCTCTACTTACCCCAGTCCTAAACAAGCACCCAAGCATAAGAGAGGCAACAATTTAATCTTTATTAATGTGAACTAGCTACCCACCCTAGTTCATTATTTAAATTTTCACTTGATTACAAAACTCTCATTGAGTTACCCTGGTGACCACTTTGGGTCCTGACCCCCAATGAAAGTCACCCCCCCTTGATTGCACCTAGGAAATCAAAATCCAGCACAAGGTCTAAGACACCCAAAAAAACAAGAGTCTAGACCCCTCTACCACAGCAAGGTTCGCTGACTTGCTAGAACAAGATTACAAACTAAGGAGGTTCAATGCAACAAGAATGAATGACTAACATAGAAGTCATGTAGGACACCAAACACATCACATTAAACGACGATGAGAAACCATACACAAAGAAGAGACTCAACATCGACCTAGCCTCTAGAAATAAATTACATTTATACCACATATCCAAGAAACCCACTATGACATACAAAAACCAATAGTACATACAAGTCTCATAATGCCAAACATAATAAAACACCAAAGAGACCATAATACCATTTACACCTCAATAATTTCAAATTAACATTAATTTTAATAACCATTATATCTCATTTTATTCCTGTCATTCTATTATTCAAACATTTAAGAAATCGTAATTCATTCCTACAATTGCTATCATTATATTTGATCAACAACAAATTAAAAGAAGATTAGCCAATTTCATATGAAAACATATATATAATCCTAAATAGAACTTAACCACATGATTAAAATAATTTTATGAAATAACATATATATTATTCTAAAAGCGTTTACTTTTATCAAAAGTATATCTAATTTCCAATTATATCTAAGTTTAACAAAATACACATATGTTTCACAAAATATAACTCTATACTCAAATATAATAACATTAATCTAAATATATCAAATATAATCCTTAATAACTATCCTTATCATGAATAATTGATTCAAAGATATCACTTCTTTATCAAGACCCCCCGTGTCTGCTCTGCAACTTTCCCACCCATTTTGAGTTTGATTTTGTGTGTCTGGATGTCCGCCCCCTCTAGGGAGGTCCTCCCTCTCCTGCTAGTCCCAACATCCAATTCCATGGTCGGAGCGCATGCTTCTGGGCCTATTGCAGGGTCCCCACGTTCTGTGGACCATACAGAAGAAAATGACAGTCTTCACACCCTTTCCACTTCTCCAGGTCTAACTGATTTTGGATCAAAAGGGGAGGAAAGGAATATACCTCATCCCAGACCGGAAACTTCTATCGGTCAGACAGATAAGGATACTGTGGAGGTGAATCGCATGTATAGCTCAAAGAACGCCCTCCTTGGGTCAACAAATTTGATCCCTCTTGATGTTGTGGCCTCCTTCTCCCAAACAGAAGATGGAACGAAGATCAAACTCCCGAATAACCTGATGGACAGAATCGTCGCCTCCCTTCACCTGGCGATAGTTGGTCATTTCTTCTCCTTCCGACCTTCTATCGACATGGTCAGGCGATGGGAAAAATCACACTGGAAGCTTAAAGGAAGCCTAGAGGTTTTTGCCATGTCGGGGGGACTCTTTCTATTCAAATTTATCACTGAGGAGGATTTGGTTTATGTCTTGTAGGGGTCCTGGGCTTACAGAAAGCACTTCCTAACCATGGCTAAATGGAAACTTGGTTTTGACCCCTCTACAGAACTAAACCACATGGCCCCAGTGTGGGTTAGGCTACCTCGACTCCCTCTAGAGTTTTGGGATGAACAAATCTTTCGCTGGATAGGAAACTCATTTGGTTGCTTTGTTGCAGCGGACTCGGTCACTCTCAACAAGTCCAGGTTGGTGTATGCTCACTTCTGTGTCAATGTTACGATTAACAAATCCCTCCCAAACTTTATCTCCCTAAAGTCCAAATGGGGAAAATGGTTCCAGGCCATTGTTTACGAAAATGCCACCCTGTACTGCTAGATGTGTAATAATCAAGGGCATTCCTATACTGATTGTAAAGCCCCTGTGGTAGCAAAACCCAAGATCAAGAATAAATCCATCTGGGTTGAACCCATCAACCCTGGTGACCCATCATCCTCGGCCCCTCCTGAGATGACTACTGAGAATGCTATTCCTAAAGATTACCAGCACACATACAAGATCCTTGAGATCTTAAAATCCCCAGTGGACCTAGTCAAAAACTCTAACTACCCCCTAGAAGAGGGGGAGATCCCTCAGGCGATAGCCCTCATCATGTCCCCCATCCCCCACCCTTCTGCTTCCCCCTCACCCCATGTCCTCCTTGACCCCACCCCAGCTGTGGTTAAACCTCTCAAGATTGTAAGTATCTTTCCCACCACTTCAACCCCTTCCTCCCCTATAGCTGGGGAGGGAGACGAGTACTCTGGAAACTCCCTGGCAACTCTGCTGAAAGTGCCCCCCCCCCCCCCCCCCCCGAGTTCTCCTCAGATGGATAATGAAGAATGGATAACCCAGAAGAAGAAAGTCAAAGCCAAGAAAGCTGATGTGGGGGGAAACGGAAGTAAAGTTGGGAGACCTACAGTAAGAGTCCTGAGACACAAGGTTATGGCAAGGGACATTGCAAAGGGCAGACAACTGACCCTGGATGGACTTAGCAAAAGTAAGAAATGAAGTTCCTCTCTTGGAACATAAGGGGTCTGAACAGCCCCCAAAAGCAGTTCGCCATAGAACAACTCATTCTTGAGATGAAAATCAACAGCTGTCTAATTCAAGAAGTTAAGATGCCTTCCCAAACCTTCGTTGCGATTGCTAGTAAACTTTGGCCTAGAGTGGACTACCTATATGTTGACACCTTGGGTGCATCTGGAGGTATTGCTACCCTATGGAATCCCATTAAAATAAAAGGCAAGTTATTCACTAGCTCCAAAAATTTCCTAGCAGTTTCTCTCCACTATGGTGATCTTTGCTGGCAGACATTCAACATCTATGCTCCCAACTCTAGGGCGAGAAGATGGATACTATGGGAGGAAATATCTAATATCATTATGAAGGACCTATTTATGCTTGTTGGGGATTTCAATGCCCCCCTCTACCCTTCTGAGAAGTGTGGTGGCCTGGAGGATTACTCTGACAGCATGAGCGACCTAGCCAGCTTCATCAATGCTTCAAACCTTATGGATATTGACCTTTAGGGTGCCCCCTTCACTTGGTCGAATAATAGGAAAGGCAAACACCTCATCCAAGTCGAGTTGGATAGATTCCTGATCTCCACCAACTGGGATTTGGGAATGAGCTCTTTCCTGAAACCCCTCCCAAGGATGACGTCTGATCACAACCCCCTTCTTCTCCATTGGAAAGACAGACCCTACCAAGGTCCCCCCCCCTTCCGCTATGAAATCATGTGGGCCTCCCATCCCGACTTTAGGGATTTGGTTAGAGGCTAGTGGTCCACCCCGATCCAAGGGACTGCCATGTTTAGAATTATGGAGAAACTAAAGTTAATCAGTAGGGAAGTCAAAGGGTGGAACAAGAACACCTTTGGAGACATCTTTAAAAGAAAAAAGGACCTGGGATCCAGACTAGAACAACTTTAAATTTTAATGGCTACTGGTAACCCCCTGGACCCCATTTTGAAGGAGGAGGAAGATTGTCGCAAAAGCTAGAAAAATATCCTTGCTAGGGAGGAAGTGTACTGGAAACAAAGATCCAAGATCTAGTGGTTGAAAGAAGGGGACATAAATTCTGCTTTCTTCCATAGATCGGCTTCTAACCACAAGAGGAGGAACTACATCAAAAGTATTAAAGATGAAACTGGCTAGGAGATTTCTGATCGGACTGAATGCGGTGGACTTTTTCACCAGTCTGTATGTGGACGGTGGAACGGCTTCGCCACTCCAGGACTGCCTCATTAGTAAACTACTTATGGCCATTAAGGAGGACGACAACCGGCAACTTTTGTCCCCCATCTCTATCGAGAAAGTTCATAGGGCAGTCTTTGCTATGGGAGCTTATAAAACACCGAGCCCGGATGGTTTCCCCTCGACCTTCTTCCAAGACTTTTGGGATATTATTAGCTATGATGTTACTAAAGTTGTCCAATATTTCTTCAAAATGAGGAGATTGCTAAAAAAGATCAACAACACTTTCATTGTCCTCATCCCCAAGACCACCACTCCTAGCTGCCTGAAGGAGTATCGGCCCATAAGCCTCTGCAATACAATTTACAAGATTCTCTCCAAGCTCCTTGTAAATAGAATTAAACCCTTCTTGGAAAAATTTATCAGTCCATCTCAAAAAGGCTTTGTCCCAGGACGAAAAATTTTGGATGCCGCCATTACAACTCATGAGATAATCCATTCCATTGATAGGAGCAAATTGCTAGGTATGGCCTTTAAACTTGATATATCAAAAGTTTATGACAAGGTTAATTGGGAATTTCTTTTCAAAGTGCTCCTAAAACTGGGTTTTAACCAAAAAATGGTGAGTATGATTCGTGAATGTGTCCGGTCCAATTCTTAGTCCTGATTAATGGGACTCCTAAGGGAGGCTTCAAAGCTGAGAAGGGTATCCGACAGGGCGACCCCTTATCCCCTTATCTTTTTATCATGATAGTTGAAGTCCTAAAAAAAAATGTGACTCATCTAGCCACCAATGGTAGGCTCCAAGGATTCAAAGTGGCCTCAACGCTCCCCCCTACTAATATCCAGCAGTTCGTGGATGACACTTTCCTTTTTGGCAGAACTTCTGTCATGGAGGCTAAAGGATGGAAGACCCTTCTGGAGGACTATGCCAAGGCATCGGGACAATGCATCAACTATGAGAAGAGTAATCTCTACTTCTTCAACACTCCAAATGACCTCCAACTCAGAATTTTCTTCATCCTCGGATGCAAAATGGCTACTCTCCCAGGGACCTACCTAGGGCTCCCTCTCATGGTCAAGGAAGTCACCCCCACCTTCTAGAACTCTATCTTGGAAAGAATGCAGAAAAAGCTTGTGGGATGGAAAGGGAAATTTCTCAGTAGTGTGGGGAAGCTCCAGCTCCTCGCAACCTCCCTATAGGGAATTCTAGTCTACTTCCTCTCCATGTTCAAAATATCAGGGACCATAGGAGAAAAACTTGAAAAAATTCAAAAAAACTTTTTATGGATTGGCTTAGAGGAAAAAAAATGCCTAGCACTGGTCAACTAGGATACTGTTTGTTTACCCAAATCTCTGGGAGGTTTGGGTATACAAAAGATCAATGCCCTTAATAAGGTGCTAATTGCCAAGGTGGGATGGACCTTGGCTAAAGGGGAGGCGGACTGGTGCAACATTATCAAAGCTAAGTATTTGGACCGGGAGCATTTCTTTTATAATCTAAATACTACTGACCTTCCCCAAGGCTCCAAATTATGGAACAACATCCTAAAGAATAGAGTGATGGTCAGAGAAGGTCTGAAGTGGCAGCTTGGAGATGGCAAAAAGGTGAGATTCTAGGAGGACTTTTGGACGCAAGATAGACCGTTGATCAACACTCACTTCCATCAAATCAGGAACCATCTCAAGGCTATCCTGAGGGATTATGTTGCAGATTATTTGGTCCCAGGAAATGGCTGGAAGGACTTAGTTCCCATCTATAGCAATCAACCAAACCTGGTCCCCTTGGCTCAGGTGTTGCAACTCTTATTGTTGAAAACTAGAATTCCCATGACCACGAACGAAGACAGCTTCATCTAGAAAGAGACACAATCGGGCCAATTCTCGGTCAAATCTGCTTACTCTCAGCTCCTAAAACACCTTGTGGATGCGAAAGGTTGGAAGAAAGTCTAGAACCCTCAGTTAATTCCCAAAATTAATTTCTTTTGGTGGTCCCTCATGCATGGCAAAACCCTCATGCTTGATAACTTGAAAAAGAGGGGATTCCATCTCCCCAATAGATGCAGCTTATGTAAAATGGATGAGGAATCTATTGAGCACCTTTTTATTCTATGTCCCTTTGTGGCTCACATTTGGTCTTTCACTCTTCAGAAATGTGGTCTGTGTTGGGTCTTCCACAAGAATATAAAATTTTTTGTGTTTGATTGGACCCCCCCTTTCCATCATCCCCTCATCATTCAACTTTGGAAACAAATTTCTCCACACATTTGTTGGGCTTTGTGAAAGGAGAAAAACAACAGAATTTTTAGAGACACTGAGACCCCTCCGGACTCTGTAGCCCTCACTTGCTTTAAGTTGATGTCTGAGAATCTAGAAGCTACAAAATGGAAAATCCCCCCCTATCCTCCTGATGAGACGGATAAGAAGAACACTGGTGGCTGGAAGCTCCCCCTTGGATTCGATCGCTTCAACAACAGGACCAAGAAAAAGAGACAGATGACTAGGTGGTCTTCCCCCAGAATTCACTGGTTTAAATTGAATTTTGATGGCTCTGCTCAATGCAATAGTCAGGCTGGTGGTGGAGTCATCAGGGGTCATCTAGGGAACATGGTTGCAACCTTTGATGGCAACCTCAGTGAAAGTTTGATCTCTCAAGCTGAGGGAATGGCCCTCCTCTGAGGGCTGAAAATGGCTAACGACATAGGAATAAAGCATATGGAAATCGAAGGAGACTCTCAAGTTATTATCGACTCTATCAAAGGGAATGCTTCAGTAGGATGGAGAGTGGAACCCACTCTAAGGGATATGAGGTGCTTGCTGGTCAAAATGGAGGACTTCGCCATAGACCACATCTTCAGAGAAGGAAATAGAGTGGTGGATTCCATGGTGGCTGAAGGAAGGTTGCAGATGGGCTTACGATGCTGGAGGGACCCCAATCTGCTGCCAATCACTATTAAGGAAATATTGGATAAGGAAAAAGCCTTGTGCCAGGAAAGGACTAACCCTTCCACCCAATGATGAAGGAAAATGTGTTAATTTTTTCAAATTGGCACAAAGATCCCGCCAATTTCTACCATAGACGGACATGTAGCAAAGGTATGCAGAGTCATCACTACCACAGGGGATGAATTTATAAAGAAAGGACTGACATTGGGAATGATTACCATTCAATTATGACTCGGATGGTGCCAACTGGCGATGGCAAAGGTGGTAGTGGGGAGCTGTCAACTCACATTGGCCTAAGTAAAGGCTCGCACGCTTCGAGTAGATCTTCGGCCAGCGATATCTATGAGACTTTAAGGGATAATAATCACTATGATTATTACAACCGTTTAACCCAAGTCTAGCACATTTTCCCTAGCTATTCCATCTTGAGCTTGCTTCGGCTCTACGTTCTGGCTTTCTGTCATCTTCAAACAGAGAAGCTGGAGGATTCTAAAATGGGGGGGGACAGGCTCAGACTGGAACCCAACAAAGTTGAGGAGTTCAAAGCCAAACCCGTGGCCTGGTTCATGTGCACCGAAGGAGGCATTGACAAATTCATGGAGAACATGAAGGGCAATGACGAGAGACTCTCTAAATAATTCATGTCCTCCTAGGAGGATAGAAGGGTGACTGTGGGGGGAATCTCCTTTGAAATAAATGAAGAGGTCATTGCCCAGGCTACGGGCCTCTCAATGGAGGGCAACAAATGGAAAAAACAGAGCCGCATTGCAGACTCTACTAGCCTTAACCAGTTTTTCCGCCATGGCGAGAACCCTGTCAAGAGGGCCGAAGGCTTTAACAGAGAGGAACTCCCACACCCTTGGGACAAAGTCTGCTACATAGTGATGAAGTATTTTACACTTGAAGGCAGGTATGGCATTTTCTACTACTACCACCTCCCCTTCCTGAACCATTTGAGGAACAAAGACCTCATTTCCATTCTGTTCTTTTTATTGCACTCGATGGATGCTAACATCAAAGATATAGCTGAAGCTAAAAAGAAAGGAAAAGACTTTCCTATCCTGCACCAAACTTCCACCTCACCCTCTGCTCGCCCCGTTCCATTTCTGTGCAGAATGTTGGCCCCTCGACCCAACCTCTAGCCATTAATGATTCAAGTCCCCGTTGCACGAAACTTGGCTCCTCTAGCAAGAAAACCAAGAATCACTCCCCGGAGGAGGTCAGAACCCCTAAAAAAGTTAAAATCCAAGAAATTGATTCGGACCTGGATATTACCGAAGACACCAACATGCCCCGCCGCTCTAGCAGATTGGCCTCTAAACCCTCTGATAAATCCCTAAGAGACCCCTCCTCCTCACATGACACAGGAAACTCCATTCCGACTAATAAAATCCCCTAGGCCTAGCACAAACATTCCCCACTTTCTGTGAGCTCAACCCATGTTTCTGAAAGCCCGACCACCTCTATGAGTCTGGAGCCAACCAATTTCCCTTCCCCAACCTTCAGGATTGAGAAAATGCTGGTTGTTGAAGAGGCCAGTAGTGTGAAGGAAGAAGATCCCAACTTGGCTGAGCTCGAGAAAAAGATAGAAGCCCTCTCTGACAACCTACAGGTGATTACCAGCAGACTGGAGGCGACGAAGTCCAAGATGCATGATGTGTCTAAATTCACTCTGAATGTCATGAGATGCTCAGCTACTACTCTGTGCCTTTTGCAGGATAATGCAGACAAAGGTAAAGGCAAGGAAGATGAGGACTTTAAAGGCCTGTTCATGTTCCTCACTAAGGAATGGGCTAAGAAGCTGGTCCCTAAGAAGAGCCGAGGGAAAAAGAATTAATTTTCTGCATGAAGAGAAGTTTTTTGTCTATGCGATGTAGTAGGCTAGATAGGTCTAGTTTTGGCTTATGTTTATATTTTAATGCTTATAGCCCTGTGTGGCACCAGAAGTATACTCTGGCTGGTAGTATTTTATTGCTGATAAACTCTTGTAAGATGGTTTTTGTTTTTGATAGAGGTAAAAGGTTGCTTCCATGCTGATTGTTTGCAGACAATGGTCCTTCCATTGTTCTCTTAATTGTACCCATGGGTCAGCCCCCTCATTTTTGGCTGCTTTTATTATAAAAAAATATCCCTATCAAAACCCAGCTATATCTATCCAAAATATAACTATTTTTTAATCCATTATACAATCTTGTCAAAATAACAACTTTTTCCAAATTATGAATTGTGTAGGGGAAAAAGCGAGACTAGGCTAACATGTCCCAATCCTACCTTTTGACACACATTGTGGAATACGAAAGAGCCTAGAGGTATCACACAATTGGCTACTTCTTTTTTGTGAAAAAGAGAGCCACGGGCTACCTATTAGGGTTTCTATTCCTTTGTTGCAATTGAAAGATGAAATGATGCAAGTTCAATTCTTAACCTCAAAGTGCAAGTATGAACTAATAACAAAATTGCAGAATTGAAGTTAAACAATGGAAAGCTGTAAACACAAGGACAAGACAAGAATGCAGATGCATACTTGGAGTTAAAATCTGAGTGAAAATGTTCGGGACGGGGGTGCGGGCACCACTGTCCTGATTCTGCTCCTAAAACTGCACTTGAAACTACTGTTTGATAACCTAAAAAGCTGTCGGAAATGTTGTCTGACAGAAGGACCAGGGTGCCCAGCGCCCCTATCCCAGGGACCAGGGCACCTAGCACCCCTGTCCTGGCAGGACCAGAGCGCCCCACGCCCCTATCCTGGTCTTTTGCTCTGGAATTTAGTGTGAAGTTCAGTCTCCGTCTGCTTCCGTCGGACCTGCAACTTGCGGTGTCATCCGAATCCCGAAACCTGCACTGATATCTGAAAAGGTATGGTGGGCGACTATATAGGGTTTTGCCTTAGTCAAACCCCCGCTTTGGTGATTTCCACCTCCATGAATAGCCAAGTTGTATTATAAAAGTAGTGTGTGTGCAGACCTTGTGTGTGTGCAAGATCCTAAAATGCAAGTAAGCAAACTAGAGCAACCTAGAAAGTAAACCCTAATTGCTTGTAAATGATAATGTAAATGCTCCAAATCAAGATGCAAAGAGATCTAAAGCATGAGTACAAGTGATATAATGAGGCTTATGCAAAGACATGAAAACAACATGAAATCATACCCAACCCCAAGGGAGGGGTACAAGCCAATCTTCAGTCGGTGATCCCTTATTGCTCTTCAATGCCTTCAAAGCCCTAAATGGATGAATGAAATTGATGAATGCTTGATGGATGGATGTTGAATGTTGTTGAAGTCTTCAAAGACCTGCTCTTTCGCTGCATAGAAGGTCCCTGAAACCAAAATTCGGATCCTTTCAAATGAAGAAAGAGAGCTCTTATATATGAAACCCTAGGTCTTAATTTCAACTTTTGGCCGACCTAGAGATTGAATCTCCCACCAATTTCTTGGGGTTAAGCTTTATTTTATGATTGGATTGCGCTCCTAAAATTTTGGGAAAAATGTCTGGGACCGTGTGCACTCCGGGTGCCATGGTCCCAACAACTTTTCACCAAATTTTCAGGGTCGTTGGATATGATTATTTTAGAGAGAATCCCAAAGTTACAGGTGATTTCGAGATGTTTTGACCCCCAAAATCAAGCCCCCAAGTTCAAAATAGGACCTAATTAGGGTTTTTGATTAAATGATGTATTGGAAGAATAAAATGAAAGGGGCACACTTTAATGAAAGGGCCCAACTTTATGATGTGAAAGGTGATGAAATAGAACCTTAGACCTAATTAATTTGATTAATTAAGTGCTAAAGGGGAAATGCAATGCAAAATGCAAAATGCGCCAAGGCGGGTGCTAAACTAGGTGTGAAATTGTACTACTTTAGCAAGTGCGTACAATTTACGACATTACATTTAGCCCCCACTTTAGTGGTCATATGAGTACTACGTGCATATGCAAGCTAAAGTACAAGAAAGTAAACATTATTTGAAAAAAGATATATCCATAAGTCCGTCGAACAAAGCCCCTAGCGGTATCTGCAGTACATAGTTAGGAACCACACCCTACAAAACACATGTTAGATCACAAAATCACCTAATGCTTACTAAGGAAAGTGATGAAATTTGTGAGTAGCTATATGCCCCCCCTGTTTCGGCTTGCTTATTAGGGAGGTGAAATAGGATAGCATGTTTACTTACGACAAATTGTGTGGGAGATTATTGATGAGAGATGTTCACTAAAGAGGCTTCATCAGAACACATTTTGGAACATCCAGGGAGTAAGGGAACAAAAATACGATTCCTACGCAACAAACGGTTCGAAAATCGCATCTCCCAAACTCAAGTTATGATGAAACGAGTGATAGAGGAGAATTAGGGTTTTGAAAGTAAAGGTAAAGGAATGAAAGTATATACCTAGAAAGTGACTATTGCATTTGTCACTTTGTAAATTTTTGAGTATTGTTCATTGCAGCGGAGCCCACATAGCCATCATCATGCCTTCACAATGACCAGAGCATCCCACGAGGATGGAGATCATGCGACAGGCTGTGATCGGCGATGAGCCACTAGACGAGGTGAGTTCACTGAACTATGACTTTGACTTTCTGCATTTTTGTTGACTTTGAGCCTCTGTGATCGAATGCGGGCCCTAGAATCTGACCCTGGGTCCCACCCAGGGCGCCATGGTCCTATCAGGGCACCATGGTCCCTGAAGGGCACCATGGTCCTTTCAGGGCACCATGGTCCCTGTGGGGCGCCATGGTCCCTGAAGGGCGCCATGGTCCTCCCAGGGCGCCATGGTCCTCTCAGGGCACCATGGTCCCAATCAGGACTTGGCAAGGGTTAGCTTTCGATGTTCGACAGTTTGCATTTTTGGCATAGATGATTTTGATGATTGAGTACTGATTACACTGATGTTTTTGTATTGCAGGGTCTCCCATACATGAGAGAGCACACGGCGGGGCAGATTCTTCACAGTTTGCGAGATCAGATTCCCCGGCTGACTCAGGCAGAGAGAGATACATTATCTATAGTAGGTTTGTGGTATATGATCCTTATGCTAGCCATTCGATTCCATCCTGCGATGCTGATGGCACTTATGGAGCGATGGGATCCTGACGCATGTACATTCCAGCTTCCAATAGGAGAGATGATAGTTACACTTGAGGATGTGTACCGCATACTTCGCCTACCGATCAGAGGAGCTACCGTGACATACGTGACCGATCGGTTAGCGGAGGACCATCAGAGGGAGCAGGTATACTGCATAGGGAGAGTCATGCCGAGTAAGACGAGAGGTCGCATCATGGTCAGTTGGCTCTTACATCCTATAGGAGAGGTGCCCCTCATGAGACGTCTTATGATTTCCATCATTGCATTAGCCATCTTCCCTAATGGGTGAGGTACGTACATGCATGGGGGTCTCACATGGTGCATTAGGGCTATGGAGAGACATAGGAGAGTATATGCCTGGGGTCGGAGTATGCTTGCACATCTCTATCATGACCTCGAGGAGTATGTTTTTGGACAGGGTTGTAGCTTGATGACATGCACACTTCTGCAGGTGTGGATATTTGAGCACTTTACATGTACCAGGCCTGTCGGCTATCCGATGAGTGCGGCTAGCGAGCGACCTAAGGTGTTTGCTTATCCACTTACCAGCGAGTGGAGATTTGGGGATCTACTATATTGGAGAGTGACATTCGATAGATTAACAGTTGAGGTGACAGTATGGAGACCATATCTGCGGATGCACAGATGGGATGGAATGGAGAGGTAGCTAGCATGCTTATAGAGGAACCACCTATTGAGAGGACGATACTCACATATCATAGTCCCATTCTACTTTGATCGAGTACGAAGGCAGTTTGGGCTAGAGCAGTGTGTTCCAGCCGATGTACCCATCTACACTCGACACTCACGAGTCCTTCCCAGACCCAGAGCAGTAGCGAGACCTACGATAGATGATATCGAGATCACAGATATAGAGGGGTCTGATCAGGATGTGGTCACTGATTATGCCGCAGATCCCAGAGCACAGCACAGGTATCTCTCATGGTTTGTGAGGACATACCCGGGGCCTATCTTTCCACCAGATCACCTGACAGGCCATCCAGGTCCATGGAGACATGGAGACCGAGATGAGGATCAGGGATCCAGATCGGAGGAGCTAGAGGAGGGAGAGGGTTGTGAGGAGGCAGGAGATCCTGATCCACCCATAGGAGATCAGCCTAGTGCCGAGGAGGAGGAAGGAGAGGAGGATGACACAGATAGAGATGATGATGAGGAGAATGAGGATGCAGATGAGGATGAGGATGATGAGGAGGAGGAGGATAGAGATGATCAGGAGGAGTCAGATGCAGCTCCCCACCATTCAGGAGATGATACCATAGCCTTGGATCCTCCTCTTATTCCCCAAAAGGGGGAACACGAGGCGATACGAAGACCTGTACCCATCGTGCACAGATCATTCGAGCGTGGGGAGCCTAGTAGTTCCCAGTCACAGATGCTACCATATCACGATCCCTATTGGTGTGAGGGAGATCCAGGTATAGTAGTTTTATATTGATTGATTAATGTTTTGATGATATAAAATGGTACTAATACAAAATCTATTCTACTGCTACAGCTAATGTGCAGGAGTGGCGTTCCTTGATCCAGCAAGCAGTGACAGATATTTCCATGACAGCACAGATCCCTAGTTCCTCACAGGTTGCTTATAGACCTCAACGGAACGTGGGTCGGCATGATGACTTGTTTTCCCCATTTCGAGTATAGGTGGAAATATGGAGGAAGTGAGAGAGAGTTCTATCAAAGGACCTTCAGCGGGCACAACGTGATCTAGCAGCAGCTCAGGCTGAGGCTACCTCGTATTGCGCAACCTTATGGATAGGGATCATAGGAGTTCCTCTCGGACTCATTCACGGTCTATATCACGCTATACACCTATGGGTCCACCTTCACGGCCAGATCAAGAGGGAGTGTCTAGTCGTCACTCTCCTGCCACTAGCCCTAGGGATAGGAGATGATCTTATGATGTAGGGTAGGTCACATTTTGGATGTATAGTGACCTACTTTTGTATATGAACACACGATCCACACACACACACACACACACACACACACACACACACACACACATATATATATATATACATGCTTCTCTTTGTCTCAAATGTGCTATCTTTAATGCCTAAAACAATGTGTATTTTGATTAAAGTTAATACATCTGGTAGATGTATATGTATGTTCTGAATTTAATGTCCATGTGATTGATTTTTCAATGCTCCATGATTAAATTGATACATGTGTGACTTAATTAAAATAAAATATTTAATCAAGTACTACATTGATGATAGAGAAGAAATACATGTTAAGCCTAAGAATCATATAACTAATGTGATTTAATTTAAACACAGCATGATACAATTCTACTTAACACATAAAGATATTGTATAATATGCCAGCATAATGAAAATGTAAATCTTTTGCAATTTACATAGATGAATTCAAGACAAACCATAGAGTAAAGAAACACACTTGTCAGGAACAAAGCAATATAGATTAAACAAAACATCATTTAATTCTATTTTCTCTAACAAAGATATGCTAACATATTATCCAATTTTGAAGAAGTGATAAAAAGATAAGGAATGAGGAATTAAGCATAGTATCTACGCAAGTGCATAGCATTTATAGGTTCTTTAAGATGCGTACCATCTACACCCGCTATTTTATAAGCACCTGATCCATAATCTTCAATAACAATATACAGTCCAAGCCAATTAGGACTAAATTTTCCCTTATCTTCAGGTAAGGCATTCACATTGCGCTGATTCTCATAGAGAACTAAGTCACCTGCTGAGAAAGAACGTTGAATAACCTTATCATTATAGCTTCATTGTAGAGTTTTGTGATATGCTTGAATATGCTCAAGAGCATTTATACGTTGTTCATCAAGCATCTCAAGCTGTTGAAGTCTTTGTTCTCTATAAGAGTCATCATCTACTATACCTTTGAGAGAAACTCTAAGTGATGGAATCTCTAACTCTAAAGGCATAATAGCATCAGCACCATACACAAGATTGTAAGGGGTGGTTCCTGTAGCAATTCATACACTCATTCGGTAGGCCCAAAGAGCATAAATTAGCTGAGTACTCCAATCCTTACCATGCTTATTCACGGTTTTGTGAAGAATTTGTTCAATTATCTTATTGGATGATTCAGCTTGACCATTTGATTGAGGATAGTATGGTGTAGAAAATTGATGTTTGATATGATATTTCTTGAGGAATTTCTTCACATCCTTGTTCTTAAATGATGTCTCATTATCTGAGATTATAGTGGAAGGTATCCCGAATCGAGAAATAATGTTTTCTAGAAGAAATTGACAAATTACTTCAGCAGTAGTAGAGCAAAGGGGAATAGCTTCTACCCACTTTGTAAAGTAATCTGTTGCAGTTATAATGAAAGTGTGTCCTTGAGATGAAGGAGGAGAGATTTTACCGATGAGATCCAACCCCCATGCAGAGAAAGGCCAAGAAGCTACATGAGAACGAAGTTCTTGGGTAGGAGCATGAATCAGATTATTGTGTTGTTGACATTGATGACATTTCTTAACAAATGAAAAAGAATCCTTCTGCATAGTTTGCCAATAATATCACATACGAAGCAACCTTTGAACCAAGGATTTGCCTCCAAAATTCCCCCCACAGGCACCTGAATGTGCCTCTTCAAGAGCAATAGGGATTTCCGATTTGTTAAGACAACGAAGGAGAAGACTGTTATAACCCCTTCGGTAAAGAACATTAGAAAGAATGATATATCTAGCGGATAGCTTGAAAATTCTAGCCCTAGTGTTCCTATTGGTGGAATCAGGAAAGGTACCATCGATCAAGTATCTTACGATATGCGAATACCATTCATCTGAGTCTATAAAGTCACAACATGTCACCAAGCTAGAATCATCTACAATGGCTAGAGAAATAAGGTTGTGAATAACAAATTTAAGATCAACCACAGGGTCCTCTAAAGATACAAGAGAAGCCACACATGCCATTGCATCTGCATGTCGATTATCTTTTCGAGGAATAGGTTCCATGGTATAAGAATCGAATTTTTGTAACAAAGAGATAGCAAGATCTTTATATTGTGATAATTTGTCTTGTTTTGCTTGATACAGTCCTGTTACTTATCTTATAATCAATTGAGAATCTCCATAAATATGTATGTGCTTTACATTCAAAGCCAAGGCTTCCTTTATTCCTGCTATAAGAGCCTCATACTTAGCAATGTTATTGGTACATAGGAAATTGAGACGATAAGATAAGGGAATGGATTTCTTTGTAGGAGAAATCAGAACAACACCTGCCTCCAATCCCGTACGACACTTAGAGCCATCAAAGTACAACTCCCAAGTTTCATCTTTCTCTGTACAAAGAATGAAGTTGTCAGGAAAAGACTCAGGGTTAGGGAAGGAGAAAGGTGAAGGGGCCTCAACTAAGTGATCGGTCAATGCTTGCCCTTTAATTGCTCTTTGTGAAACAAATTTAAGGTCAAATTCAGTTAACATCATAACCCACTTAGCTAGGTGCCCTGATAAATCAGTTTTAGAGAAAATATGCTTCAAAGGATCAAACTTTACCATGACATGGACTTCTGAATTTAAAAGATAATGTCTCAATTTCTGAGTTGCAAACACCAAGGCCAAGCATTGTCTTTCTATCGCAGAATATCGGGTCTCATAATCGAGTAAGGTTTGACTTATATAATAAACTGGACACTCTTTACCATCTTTATCATGTTGTGCCAATAATGCTACGAGAGCATGAGAGGAAGCAGCTGTATAAAGAAGAAAGGGCTTAGAAGGTTCGGTGGGTTGAAGGATAGGAGGATTAGCCAAATATACTTTTAAATCTTCAAATGCTTGCTGACAATCTTCATTCCATTGAAAAGTGATATTCTTTTTGAGAAGTTGAGTAAAAGGAAAAGTACGATCCGCAAGTTGAGATACAAACCTACGAATAGCTTGAATCTTTCCTTGTAAGCTTTTGAGTTGAGACACATTTCTAGGAGGTGGCATGTTGAAAATAGCATCTATTTTCTTAGTGTCCACCTCAATCCCACGATGTGAAACTATGAATCCTAATAGTTTTCCACTATCCACACCAAAAACACATTTTCGGGGATTCAAGCGCATGTGATATTTACGAATTCTTTCAAAGATTTGACGAAGGATCTTAATATGATCTATACGGAGAATGGATTTGGCTAAAATATCATCAACATAATCTTCTAAAATCTTATGCATATAGTCATGAAAGATAAGGGTCATCGCTTGTTGATAAGTTGCGCCGGCATTTTTAAGCCCAAAAGGCATCATCACCCAACAGAATGTACCCCAAGGAGTGGTGAAAGTAGTTTTGAATTGATCTTGAGGATTAATGAAAATTTGATTGTATCCTGAAAAACCGTCCATGAAGGATAACAAAGCATGTCCTGCTGTAGAATCAACTATCATGTCAATGTTTGGGAGAGGGAAATCATCTTTCAAAGAAGCCTTATTTAAATCTTGAAAGTTGGTACACATTCTTATTTTATTATCTGATTTAGCCACAGCGACAATATTTGAAATCCACGGGGAATAATCAATAGGGCGGATAAATCCAGCCTCCAATAATTTTTCAATCTCAGCCTTAGCAAGCAAAGCTACCTTAGGATTCATTTTTCAAATCTTTTGTTTCACAGGCTTAGCATCGGGAACTAAGACAATATTATGAGTAACAATCTTAGGATCTATACCAGGCATGTCAGAATATGTCCAAGCAAAGATCTCAGGGAATTCATGCAATAAATCTGCATATTGTTTTTGTTCTTCTTCATCCAAACATTTCCCAATCCTAATAACTTTTTCTTCATTGCAAGGATCCATCTTAACATCAATGGTATCACTTATAAGAAGATTACTTTGTTGAGGAGTATCCTTTAACTGAGGGAATTCTTTCACAATCTCATCATTATCAATCTCTTTTCCGAAATAAGCTTCAGTGTTCAAACAATAAGGAAATCCCCTATTGTGATGATAACGAGGAAGAGTATCATATGCTCCTAAAAACTTAGCTAAAGCATCATCGGTAGGAAAGACATCCAAAGCACAGGCACACGAAGGATCCCCATCAATATACTCAGGGTGTCTCATTGGTAGAGATATAGAAATGACATTAACACTAATACATGGTCTCTTAGAAGCTTTAGTGCGCTTACAGGGATTATACCCAAGTCCAAAGGTCACATCATAAAGATTATTCTCTAGAGGAACCTTTATCCCTTGTTCGTGAGTGCCACAACCATTTCCATGATACCCATGCTTAGCTAAAATATGAAAACCACGACCATAATGATCAGCCATTTCAGAAAGAGAAGGTGGTTTTTCATAAGACAAAGAATCAAATCCTTCAGAATTAGAGGTGTGAGGAGAAGAAGTTTGAGAAGCGGCCACAAAATTATTGCTCATAGGTTCAGGTAAGATTGATTGATTTTTAGCCTCTTCCTTCTTTTCAACTTTAAGCTCTCTCGAACGGACCCTATACTCACCTACAAAGGTGGGATTAAAATCAAGAGATCCCCAATCGTCTTCTGCGAGAACCTTCTCAGGATCAAAAGCCTTCTCATGTGTAGATTCAAGTCGAGAAGAATCTTCTTCAGGAGTTTCAGACTCATCCAAAGAATTTTGATCATCAGAGAGTGAAGATTCATCGATAGGTATCTTGTTTAAAGAGTCATCACTAGAAGAGGAAGGCTTAGAAGAACCCCCTTTGGAAGTAGATGTATGCAAACAAGCTTGGAAATTAGTATCACCTATCAAGGTATATGTCTTATTGTTATAAATAAATTTAACTTGTCTATGCAATGTAGAGGGGACAGCTTGCATACTGTGAATCCAAGGTCTCCCTAATAACAAGTTGTATGTTAGATTTCCCGACATAACATGGATAGGAGTAGGCAAAGTAACAGGCCCCACTGTGAGGGGTAAGGTGATAATACCTAATGAAGACTTAGCCACATTGTCAAAGCCTCGAATGGGACGAGAGTCAGGCTCAATAAGGGATGTATCCACATTCATCTTATGCAATAGATTAATGCTACACACATTAAGGCCAGAGCCATTATCTACCAGTGTTCGTCTTATAGCAGTGTCATTTATGATAACCACAATCATCAAGGGATCATATTGATGTTGACTTTCACTAGTAGGCAATTCATCTTGAGTAAACACAATTTTAGCTTTAGGATTCATCACAGAGTTAACCAAAGACACTATATTACTAGATGTATTTGGTAGAGGAACATTCAAATCTTTCAAGGCATCTTGTAACATCCCGTGATGAGCGGAAGAAGTTTGAATCAAATCCCAAAGGGATATCTTAGCAGGGGTAGCTTTAAGTTGTTCTATGAGATCATATTCTTTACCAAGAACTTGTGAAATACGTGGAGCTTGTGGAAGAATTGGTTGAGGATTAGGAAGAGAAACTGGAGTAACAGGAGGAGGATTAGGCTGCCTATTATTTCTAGTATGATAAGTATGGGCAACCACATGATAACTCTCTCTAGTTAATTGCTTGGCATAACTATAAGGACTTATAGGTTTTCTTCCTTGCACAGTGATGATAGGTTTATTTGGAGTAAGAAAGGAATCATGACCATACCCTCCTTGGACAGTAAGGGGAGGTGATTTAGGAACTTGAAAGGTGGGAGAAGGATAAGCACCTTGGACTTCAAAGAGAGGCTTATTATGCTCTTTTAGGTTTATCATGTTAACTAATTTAGAAGTTTTGTTCTTGTTTAAAGATTTCGATAAAGCCACAAAGTCATCAAGAGCATCATCCAACAAAGCATGATCATATCGATTAAAAGGTTTATCTTTTGATTCAAAAGGAGACATCTCTTCATAGAGGGGATCATTGAAAACAACCATGTTACTAGATTCAGTGGAAGAGTTGATAGGAATGTACCCTTGAGAGGAACCATTCGACTTATCTTTCTCATCACAACAAAATGGCATAGTAACAAGGTTTATGAGTCTTTGGTAAAATGAAGGTTTGGCATCTTTAGGATTCAAAAACTCATCTAAAGCTTCATCTAATTCATCTTAGCTATACTCATAATCGACATAATTGCATACATCATCATAAATATGAACATCTTGCAAATAAAAATCTGATATTTTGAAATAAAGATTGCATAAAATTTAAACACACAATGCAAAGAAACAAAGAAACACACTTTCTTTTTTTTTCTTTTTTTTTTCTTTTTTCTTGTTTTTTTTTTTTTAATGAAAATGAAACTTAAATGAAACACACTAAATCTAGATCTAGATCTAACAAATGCAATGCAAGAGAAAGCAATAATAAGATTCATGTCGGGTTCACCAAAATGTGTAGGGGAAAAAGTGAGACTAGGCTAACATGTCCTAATCCTACCTTTTGACACACATTGTGGAATATGAAAGAGCCTAGAGGTATCACACAATTGGCTACTTCTTTTTTGTGAAAGAGAGAGCCACGGGCTACCTATTAGGGTTTCTATTCCTTTGTTGTAATTGAAAGATGAAATGATGCAAGTTCAATCCTTAACCTCAAAGTGCAAGTATGAACTAATAACAAAATTGCAGAATTGAAGTTAAACAATGGAAAGCTACAAACACAAGGACAAGACAAGAATGCAGATGCGTACCCGGAGTTAAAATCTGAGTGAAAATGTTCAGGACGGGGGCGCGGGCACCACTGTCCTGATTCTGCTCCTGAAACTGCACCTGAAACTGCTGTTTGATAACCTGAAAAGCTGTCGGAAATGCTGTCTGACAGAAGGACCAGGGTGCCCAGCACCCCTATCCCAGGGACCAGGGCGCCTAGCGCCCCTGTCCTGGTAGGACCAGAGCACCCCACACCCCTGTCCTAGTCTTTTTCTCTGCAATTTGGTGTGAAGTTCAGTCTCCGTCTGCTTCCGTCGGACCTGCAACTTGCGGCATCGTCCGAATCTCGAAACCTGCACTGATATCTGAAAAGGTATGGTGGGCGGCTATATAGGGTTTTTCCTTAGTCAAACCCTCGCTTTGGTGATTTCCACCTCCACGAATAGCCAAGTTGTATTGTAAAAGTAGTGTGTGTGCAGACCTTGTGTGTGTGCAAGATCCTAAAATGCAAGTAAGCAAACTAGAGCAACCTAGAAAGTAAACCCTAATTGCTTGTAAATGATAATGTAAATGCTCCAAATCAAGATGTAAAGAGATCTAAAGCATGAGTACAAGTGATATAATGAGGCTTATGCAAAGACATGAAAACAACATGAAATCATACCCAACCCCAAGGGAGGGGTACAAGCCAATCTTCAGTCGGTGATCCCTTATTGCTCTTCAATGCCTTTAAAGCCCTAAATGGATGAATGAAATTGATGAATGCTTGATGGATGGATGTTGAATGTTGTTGAAGTCTTCAAAGATCTGCTCTTTCGCTGCATAGAAGGTCCCTGAAACCAAAATTCGGATCCTTTCAAATGAAGAAAGAGAGCTCTTATATATGAAACCCTAGGTCTTAATTTCAACTTTTGGCTGACCTAGAGATTGAATCTCCCACCAATTTCTTGGGGTTAAGCTTTATTTTATGATTGGATTGCACTCCTAAAATTTCGGGAAAAATGTCCAGGACCGTGTGCACTCCGAGCGCCATGGTCCCGACAACTTTTCACCAAATTTTTAGGGCCGTCGGATATGATGATTTTAGAGAGAATCTCGAAGTTACAGGTGATTTCGAGATGTTTTGACCCCCGAAATCAAGCCCCCAAGTTCAAAATAGGACCTAATTAGGGTTTTTGATTAAATGATGTATTGGAAGAATAAAATGAAAGGGGCACACTTTAATGAAAGGGCCCAAACTTTATGATGTGGAAGGTGATGAAATAGAACCTTAGACCTAATTAATTTGATTAATTAAGTGCTAAAGGGGAAATGCAATGCAAAATGCAAAATGCGCCAAGGCGGGTGCTAAACTAGGTGTGAAATTGTACTGCTTTAGCAAGTGCGTACAATTTACGACGTTACATGAATATATAAATACTTATCTAAATATTTGATCAACATCATTATATATACAAATGTATTAGCATTTATAAAATAGTGGATTGATCTCGAACAACATGTAATTTCAATATTAACAAAACCTTTTTATTACTTTAACATACTGATTTATTAATGAAAAACTGCAGACGAAACATAATACCGTGAGGGTGGGGGGGGCGGGTGGTGTTTCCATTGTGGACCCCCACGGTGGTGGTGGAGATACTCCTCACCACCCGTGGGTGCCCATGGCTCCCAAAACCAAGCATCGAAATAAAAGAACAGAGATTAAACAAGAACTACTATTTACAATGAAATATATATATATATATATATATATATATATATATATATATAAACACAAATAGACATGATTTCACATAAAGATTTCTATAGGAAGGATTTTAAAAACTTTCAAATCCATAAACCCATAATCTCCAGAATCACAAGATTCACTGATAATTTTCAATAACACAATAACCCTCATTTAACAGACAATCCATTATTTTTTCTCTTTTCAAATAAGCAAATTTTCATTCAAATCTAAAAGAAATTCCACATGCAAGAGAAGTAATCTAGAACCCTACCTCTTAACGAAATCTGGTAATCAAGCACAGAAGCAGAAGCAAAAATCCTCAAGAAGATCCACGGCTGCCAAACACAATGAGCCAGGCACACGAATCCAGAAGCTTCGAAAAAATAATTCAAACCCTTCCACTAATTTCTTAGCAAAAATCGAGAAAATAACTCCATTGATTTTCCCAATTTCCTCTTTTTCAAACCCATTTTTCCCAAATCCTTTTCAAAATCCATTTCCAAAAATTCATGCCCACACATAAACCTTCCCCCGAAAACAAAAAGCATTTCTTCCCCTAAAAATAACTCCCCCAAAAAAGAATGCAAGATTCCCACTTTTAATTCCATTAACTAATTTATTTATTTTCTTGTAACTTCCACGCATGCAAGTTGAAAACAATTAATTATTAATTACCCTTTTAAAATTAATTTACCTTGAGCACAATAAAATACCAAATTAAATATCCTATCTCCCAGTTTAATTAATCTTATATAATCAAGGATAAAATAAATTTAATCATTTTACCAATAACATTAATTTAATTTAATCTTACACATATTCAATTTTATTAATTAATTAATCAATAATATTCAAATACCATTAGTATATAATATTAATCTCTTCCACCAAAAAAATACTAGATAATTATTAAACTATATGGAGGAGTAATGAATTGCAACAAACCAAAACACGAAAGACCAATAGAGATATCGACTGACATGACCAAACAACGAAGAAACAAGGATAGCTGACTAGGGACTCGTTCTCGTAGGAACGATGGTACAACAAGGGTCTGACTGATAAATCCAATTTCCACTTTACGATTGGGTTGTAGAGCACATTCAGACCTGAAGATTTAGGTGGAGTCGATGCTCGGTACCTACAACTGCATCACCGTGTAAGCACACATACATTACTCCAACATATACATGCACACCGGTGGAGGAGATTCATGACATTTCATGTTCCTCCGAAGTGGGTGATAGAAGATCATCCCCTCACATCCCATACAGAGTCGAACTCATACAAGAACACGAGCACAAGATATATACATAAAGTCGACATGTCAGTCCAAGATCAGTACTTAATCATATAATCAAATATCTAAACATCCATAGAGATAAAATGCATAACCAACATCATATCCTAAAATCATAATAAAAATCATTACATTAGAGAGTATCATCCAGTCATATAAACCATAGAAGAATTCAACTATAATCAAGCTAAGTTAAACAGAGTCTGATCGAAAGAGGGACATTACATTCAACATTTTCATATTCATTTTCATTTTAAATTTTATATTTGTAATCATATTCATATTTACATTCATTATAATTTTCAACATTTTCATTTTGAATATCACATTTACTTTTATTTTTATAAAAAAAATTTTTTTTAAAAATTTTAAATTAAAAGAAAAAAATGCATGTCATTTAGATGTAAAGAAAAACCTTCACCTTCACGAATACTTATCATGCTAGCCTCTTCATTCCTCATATTACCTCAATCTTCCATTGAACATTCCTTTTTCTTTAATATTCCCTTTTCTTTAATATGGATGCTACTACCCATAATTACTAAAAACTCTTATAGTTTAATGATTATTATAGATAAATTTTGTATAATAATAGAAACTAATATAATTCTATTTGTAGTTATCTATAATTCTATGCTCACATGTAATGTTTGTGGGAATATTTTGGAACAAATTAGTATATTTTTGTGTGAGTCAATAATAGATATCATTTTGCAATAGATATCTATTTAGAAAAAAAAATGCTTTCTCTAAAAATTATTTTGGGAATGCATTGGAAGTAGGCTTGGGGTCACAGACCTACTATTTCCATGCAAACCACATGTTAGTTGAGTTCTTCATAGAGTTTAGTTTTCATGACTTTGCACTTTAAGTTAAGATGCTTTTCTAAAACTAAATTTAATAAAATGAAAAAATATACAAAAGAAAATTTTAGAATTTAAAAAACATAATGTATTCTTCAATACAATCTTAAACTATAATAATGGTTAGCTTTACAAACATCGTACCTAAATTTCAAATTGATATACATTTTAAAAATGTTCATAACTTTCAATATCTTTTTTAAATATATCATTAAGCTTCATTTGCTAAAGTCAATAAAATGTTTAATTTCATAATTTTTTATCAAGTTAGTCTGGCTAATTTTTTTTTTAAAACATGTTTAAAAGGTTATTATAAATTCATGAATAATCACCCTTTCAATATTTTTTTACAAAAATATGTGTCAATTCTTCATGTGTCATTTACTTTTATAAAAAAAAATGTTTTTTTGCGTTCATAAATAGTTTGGCAAAATTGACAACTTATTTTTTCTAAAATTTTTAGTAGTGTCTTTTTAAAACATTAGTTTTTCCAAATTCATTTAAACATTTTCAAAATAGGTAGTCCATAAACTTCATTCAATTTTTGATAAATTTTCTTATTACCTTTTTTTCAAATTGTATAGATAACTCATTTGATATATCACATAAAGTTACTAAAGTATGTTTTTCTTGCATTTTCATTGACACGTAAGAATACTGTTTGGTACATGATAATCATACACTCAAAACATCACATGTATTAGAAAGTAGAGCTACATGTAATAATTTGAATGTATATCTCCTCACACTAACTTTCATGGAAAAATCCAACTTAGCTAGTCTTAATTTATGTATAGATAAACTTGTTTCTTCATATATCTTTCCATGTATAATAAAAGATGTGAATGTTATTATAAATATTAGCTATTCATTCTATATTTTATGAAAAAGGAGAAACCTCAAGTAGTCATTGTTTGTAAATATAGAAACCTAATTTTTAGAAAAGGTTTTTATTAGACTAGGGATTATATTCAATTATTAACTATTTGATCACCATTTCACTACAATTTTCACAATCTTTTAACTATTTGATGTGTCATTTATGAAATAGGAAATTAAAATAAAATAGAAAATAAAGAGTGTACATACATATAGTAAACCTTTTTCTCTATATATTATCAAAAGAATCTATGCACTAACATCAACTTGATAGCCTGTGCATTCTTTTATTGGTGTTAGTTCTCAAGCATAATGTTCAACAAGCTAGAGGACTTTAGGAAAGGTATGAAAGCTAGCCATAAAATCCATAAAATTATTATAGAATATATTATAATTATAATTTTCAATGAAGGATGCTTCCCATGAGATAGAGGTTTGTAAGTTCATGGGTAATATTCAAGATTTTCTTTTATAATTTTTCAAATTTCTAACTAGACATTATAGAACCTTGATAAAAAAGAGATAATTCAATAACTATACATGCATTTCATGTAATTGTATTATTTTTTATCACAAAAATATTTGAGTTAACTACTCTTCCAAACTTCTTACATGTTCATACTTATGTAGAATTTCATTCATAAAGTAGTGTGTATTTTATTATATACCTCAATGAACCAAGACAACTATATGTATTTTAGATAAGAATGAAACTATAAATCTAATATTAGGAATATAATGTTATAATCAACATCTTGAGAGCTTGATCCAAATCATATAATATAAATAATATTAGATTAAGAATGTGTCACACAACATAACGGGTAGGTACCATTTTAGAAAGATAACTTAGAATGAAATATCATATGAATTATAAAAGCATGCATTCACATAAACAATCAATGACCATATAAAAGGAATGAAGGCGTAACAAATGTTTATCAAAATGAATGTTTGCATAACACCATATAGTTGTAGAATAAAATATATGAATGCAATTCCATGAATCTTACAATGCAATAAATACATACAACAAAATGTCCCCATATAAACTAGGAACTAATCATGGAACATTCAACCTCCCTTCACTTGGCTAGAAGATGAAGCTCCAAGTTTGGAATTATTAGTCCTTTTTGACAAGCCTAATCTTATATACTAAAGGCTTAAATGTAGTTAAACCAATTAATAAAAATAATTAAATTAGATGTTATGTTAATGTTTTGATAATATTCAAATGATGTATATAAAATAATACACACTTATTAAAAACCCCTAGTTCTAGGCAACCGTCTAACGCTCAACATCATCAACACACATATGTTTGGACTAGATTCATCACCTTGGTCTATGGTCAAAGAGAATTAGTAGATGACAACTAAGTGTTAGTTATATGAAATTAATGAATTCAATTAAGAATTTTTTTTTAATAATTGTGTACATACATTACATAATTCATACATGTGAACCATCATAGAAGCAATGATGAAAAATACCTTGACATCTATTCTTTCTCATTTATGGCACAGAGTCTCAAATAAAGTTATCGCCTAAAAAATGAGAAAAGGGTCATTGCAACAAATTATGTACACATAATGCATAACATTATCTATATTGGATGACTCAAAACACTAAAATGTATCATAGTATAAGACATGATAGAATGAATGTCAACAACATGCTTGCTAGTAGGTGGTCTATGATTTTCTTATACAACCTTAATTAATTATTTAAATCAATAATATTGTGGACAAGAAAAAGATAATGAATATAAGTTAATTACCATTAGTTTTTATCCACAAAACAAATAGGACTAATAGATGAGTCAATGGAATCATAGATAAATACCACCCTATGTTGTTTGACCCTAAATTATAATTTCACACACATCTACTTTTGGTTCATAACCAAATGTCTGTTGTAGGTCATCGAATAGACCATATGCTCTAATCTAGTGGAATGTGGTTGCAAATTACTCTTTATGCCTCCAACACATATATAATTTCAAGAATTATCGAAGTGGAGGATAACATGAGATCTTGAAGGCCTCATATAATGTATATCCTCCCTAGTATCATTGTAATAATTATGTATCATTCTAAGATGACAATTTATGATCTTTTTGATTGCTTAAGAGGGTTTCAACCTTTATAGTCTCCATAATTACTTGAGGACTATCACATGTTGAATTATTTTATTTTTTTGCTAAGGGTCTTTAAGGTTGGCCAAGTGCATGTTGAACCCCCTCTCTATCATGTGCAAAACGTTTGCCTCTAACCTAAAAATTTTCATATAAAAATAATTTGGAATCACATGGAGGAAAAACTCATATTAGTGTATCCTAAAAAAATACAATGAAAATTTATAGTTGTTACAAAGAGGTTATTCAAATACTATACACCACCTCTCCTAAATTTAAAATCTCCTTATGATTGCATTAATGGATATAAAGTCTCTTACAATTAAGTAAAAAGGTGATTTCCTTTAAATTGGTGTTAAAAGAACATATTTTATCCTTTATGATTTCCTTCCATTTAAATTAATCACATGACAAATTTACCATGTAAAAATAATGGAAAGATTCTCTATAATTTTTTCATATTGTAATAAATCCAATCATTGAGTCAACTTGAGTAACAAATTTACTAAAACTCATGGTAAGGATTCATGAATTTGAAGTCTTTCAAGACCCAAATCAATTTCACAATCAAATATTAAAAGTGTGGCAGGATGTGGAAGGTGGTTTGCAAGGTTTACATAAGCATTTTTTAATTTCATATTATTCTTGAGTTTCAAGTTTGTTGAGATGCTACTTTTTACAATTAAAACATGAAGAACAACTGATGGCACACCTTATTGATCACCAATTCAATATAACAAACATATAAATGTACAAGCAGTTGACATGGAATTAATGATAGGAAGTTCAAGTATTAACAAAGAAGAAATAACAACATTGGTCTACTAAATATGACATAGAACCTATCATGCCTATGCAGGCATTCATCATTTGCACAATAGAACAATGGAGAATTAGATTCTTATTTCATTCCCCTTTACTACAAGGATTGTGATTCTCTTTGAAATCGATCTATCTCTCATCTACAAAACTAACTCTTTATAGGCCTAATGATCCTTTAGGATAGGCTCCCAGTTGATCTACACTAGTCATGTTATTCTCCCCTCTATTTGTTTCTCTACTCGACCAAATCTGCACTAGTCATGTTATTCTCCCCTCTATTTGTTTCTCTACTCAACCAAATCCAACCCCAAAACACCTGTCGTTGCTTGTTAAATAGAGGCATGAGGATCAATTGGCCAATGACTGCCAACATGGCCTTGACAACTGACTACCACCACGAACTGTTGGAGTCGACTGCCCTTGATGTGCAACTGTCGATTGGTATTCAAAACTTAGAATATTGAAGTGAAAATATCTTCCCGTCACAATAAGACAAGAACAAAAACAAGGGCCCAACCTACAACTGGGAGCAGAAAGGAAAACTAAAAGCCTAACTAGGAAAATGAAACATCAAACCAAAAACCTATGAAAGGAGTAAATGCCCCTGCATCAACAACCCAAAAGAATATAAAATATTAAAAGATAATTTTAAAAGAGAAACTAAAAGAGAAGAATCTTGTGTTGCCTAGAGCATACATCATCAAGGATATGGAAGGTTGTAAGATCAAGGAGTTTGAATTTTGACCAAGCCTAGTCACATTATTTTGAGATTTACATTTTTGTTGGCAAAACACTTGAAAATGAGATGTTTATAACCCTTTTTTGTATTAGAGTAATGTGTTCTTGTTATAACATGAGCATGTTATAAAGTGACTACGTTATTACTCCATTATAGCCAAGTGTTGATGCAATTGTTACATCTTAGTTTTCACAAGCCATGTGATCATGCTTCTCACTAGTGTGATTATAATCTAACAAAATATACAATTTTGCCTCTTGTTAGCATTTCATCTCCATGAACAAAATATGTATCTATCCTAAATAATTAAAATTCTAAGTCAATGTGGTTTGTGTCAAGGTTAGTGAAAATCATCTAGATTCTAAGTCGATGTGGTTTGTGCCAAAGTTAGTGAAAATCATCTAATATGAGAAAATGGGTCATGTGAAGATTCTAAAAATAATCAAATTGAGTGGAAATATTGTTCAATCTATCTTAGCTAAACTAACCATTTAATCAATGAAACAAGAATCATCAATTACTTCTTTTTGGGCACACCACCTCACTTTTTTTTTCTCTATTTTATTACTTGATTTCTTCTACCCCTTTTACCTAGAAAATGTTAGCATGAGTATATTAGAATTCAATTAGAAGAACATATTACTAGAGGAACCAATCTAGAGAGACTTCTAATCATAAGGTAATTTTTCGATCAAAACATTCCATTGTTGGAATTTCCTAAGGCTAACAAACAAGAAAACTACTTGTTGGCCCTAATGATTAATATCATAGAAATTAAACATTTGACAAGGATTCCATAGGCTCCCTAGCACTATTTTAAAGGTGAGTAGACTGACACTCCCTAGTGGAAACCACTCTTAACCCTTCAAGATCACTCCTTAATCCTAACCTAAATGAACCCACTTTGAATTGCAAGATGCTCAAAGCAAGTGGGCTAGGCCCAAGTCCTAATGGCTCATTTTTATAAGAATTTCATGTTGGTTGGAAGTCTTGGTCTATAACATATAAAAAATGTCTTACCCCTTAAATATCACCCAATTCAACAATATTTTTTATGTCTGAAATAATTAAATAACTATGACATAAATATTGGAACTCTTGCTTTTAACATGATAACTTTATTAAAGGATTGTCGCTTTATTGGTTGAGTACAATTGTGAGAGTGATGATATGTTCCTTAATTGAACAATCCACTAAGTTTCAAATCCTTAAATGTATGATATAAGATATAAAGACAATACCACGACCCAAGCAAATTTAGTTCAATGAATACTCCTCCATCCTTAAATCTTAATAGAAGAGGTAGTGATATATGCAAAAATGATTTTGTAGATAATATATAAAAAATTTCATAGAATAATAAAAAGACGTGTACTTTTTCAATCTCTTTATCGCCTACACATAATAAATAATGAACACTCATCTTAATTTTTATAAGGAACTGAACCCAATAAAATTTAGATGGAAAATTTCTGGAGCCGAGATATTTTCCTTAATTTAATGAAAGATGTCCTCCATTATTGAGGCTGTGATGAAAAGACAAAATAGACTCAGATTGCGCAAATTTCCAGTGAAAATCGTTGTACGGTACGGCTTGCATTTGAGAAGCCGAGATTTAACCCATTGCTTGTGGAGCGGCATAACCTATCTTCCTGTATATCTTATAATAAGAAAGTATTGATTTCGAGAGTTGTCTCAGAAGAAGCCAAAAAGCAAAAATCACTAGAGTCCTTATTATTGGAGGGTAATGTTCAAGTACTTCGAACAACCCAATGCACATAGAGATCTGGTGTACTGTGTTGTTTTTGAGAGATCCTTGATAACGATGAAGGATCCGCTCACTGCCCACACACCTTTTAAACCAATCACATTGTAGAGCACCGGCTCAGAAATTTATTCATGTCAAAATGCCCATTTCAGTTTTCTCTTTGTTTGAGGAGTCACATTCACTACTACGATATAATTTCAGTTTCAGATTAAGAAAAGACATAGTGAGTAGGAGAGCTTCTGTGCATATTTAAATTTATTTTTATCAATGTTTGGTTCATATTTGATGAATACAACTAAGATATGTCAATTTTTTTGAAAAATGAGTAAGAGGTTATACATTTTTTAATATTTAAATGGGACCTACGCTGTCAATGCGAATTTCTATATATGATTGCCTACTGTAGCAGCAAAAATGGAATCAATTAGTTTGTTAGAAAGACAGTTACTTTCAGCCACATCATCTGCATATGGAGCAGAGAGAATAAGTTTTTTGTTTGTTAATGTTGTATTTAATCTTGTTCAGAATCTTTTTGTTGGTTTTGGTACAGTTCAGCTCTTGCAGTCTTGTAGGCTGTCTGATGTCATAAACATCATTTATAAAGACTCTGTTTGATCTCATAATCATCATTACATAGACTGTGTGATCTCATAAATTTCATTTTAATATATATATATATATATAAAAATAAATAACAGTTTAATCCAAAAATTTACCAAATCTCATAAACGTTATTTAAAAACTTTCGTTTCATATCTGTTATTATAATCTTCAGGCTGCATTGCTTTTTCCTGTCACCCACAGTCTGCTTGTTCTCTTCCTATTATAAAATAAAATAAAAACTGAAAGAGCTACTAACACTAACTATTGAATGCACTTGACTAGTAAGTCAAAAAAGCTGGTCTAAACTAAAAACTGGCAGAAACAGCAGAGTCCATGTCATTACAATTATGAGTCAATAAATACCAATATGATTAACTTGGAGTTGAACAGTAGCTCTATTGTGTTAAGGTGAATTCTGTAGCTTTAAGCTCTAAATATCCCAAGCAGTTGTCTGCAAGATCTGTTCTCCATGGGATGACTTACTTTATATGTCAAGTTGTCAGTGGTTACTCTATCCCTGTTATTTCTGTAACTGCTTGTTTATGCTCTGGGTGTTTTCGTTATTGTATCAGTAATTCTACTAAGCAAATTTAGTTACGGAAATATTTAAGCATTGAATTCCATGAAATGTTGAAGGACAAAAAGCTGTAAGAGGACATTTTGTACATGAAAAGAAAAAGAACCAAGATTACAGTTGTTGACACCAAATGCACCCATTAAAGTACAATACAAAAACAAATTACCAAGAATGACGTGAGATAACTGCACTCATCACACAGCCCAGTAAGGAAAGGAAGAATTAGACAACGTTAAGCACAGGTTCGAATCTCGTCTTCCACTGTATGTTCTACTGTCATGACCAGCAAAATAACGTTGTTAACAACTATTAAAGGTTTGTAGAAAAAATCCATCGTTGATCACAGGTTCGAGTCTCATCTACTACCATTGTCCATGCCTATGTGAAATCCACCTTCCCTGGCTTCATATCGGTTGAGCTTAAACTTCCGATATGGAAAAAACCAAAACGATCAAGAGAAAAAATAAAGAAGAAGCGGTGATTGAAGCTTTACCTGAAAAACGCGCTGTTGAATAAAACGCGTGGCTTGTACTGCTCATCTATCAAATATCTTAAAAAGAAAGCTCTGAGAAAAAGTGTAATTATTTTGCTCATTTCAATAAATTCTGCAATGCTTTCTCCTGTGGGCATTCTGAACATTGACTTCATTTCTAATAAAGAAGATACAGTAAAAAATATCTAGCTATAACTCGATGTCGTGCAAGAACGTTGTACGATGAACAGGACTAAGTAACTATATCCATCTACAGATAAAATATGCAAATTATTTCGCTCAGTCTATCACTCTAAATTGCAAATAAACAATATAAAATGGTCAAAGAACCCTAGAAAACTCATCTCCTGTGCTATTATTGCACTGCTTGATTATTCATAAACTCAAGCTTAAGAATTTGTGTCAATATTGCAGTAATTTATCAGGCCTAATGCAGTACCTTATAGTGCTAGGGTTAGCCTTCACTAAATGAAAATGAAAAATATTTATATTCCAGAATCAAATATACAAATTGCATTCTTAAAAATAATTTTGAATCAATTGTGTATATTTTGTATCCACTTTCGGATCAAACTCATAATCTATCATAAATAAGAAAAGAATGAAAAACTCCTATTATCAGCAGTTTTGTTTTTGCCGACTTACATTTGTTGCTTCATCATTCTCCCACACTGCAATTGTATGAGCTTTATCTCATTTATTGTCCAACCTTTGCAGTTACATTCACCATCTTCTGATCTTTGTGTCTTCACTTCACTGTTCGATGTCTGAGACTATCGCATATAAAGCACGCTCGAGCTCGCTTGAGCCAAATTCAAGAACTTCCATGCAATTATAAAGAAATGCATTAGTGTCCACAAATAATACAAGAATAGGGTTGGAAAGGGCTGTTATTAACTGTCAAAGACTAAACACACAGGAAAGTTGGAAGCAAAACCTTTACCTACAGCAAGGGAAAGTATGTGAGAAAAGCATACTGTAATCCTGCTTCGATCATCTTGTTTTCACTATCATTTAAAAAACATCCTGAAGACAAATTCTAATAATTGTATAGTTAGATTTGGGGATTTAAAGGTAGAGATGTTCACTTCTATATTTCTGGATTTGATTTTTTTCTTTGTCAACATTTCGGAACAATTTCATGATCCAGATGCAATAACAAGAAAACTAGAAAAAAGAGGTGTCTTTCGAATCGGATATTTTTATTTGTTCTCCTGTAAATATTTTCTTAAGATCAAAGCTGTCGATATGATTAACAACAGTGCAATTTCATTTTCAACCCTTTATGTCGCATTTATTCTACTCACCACCGAGCCTGAGGGATTGAGGTACTGGTATTTGGACATTCGTCCAACTTCTGAACCTTCATTTACTGGTTTCACAACTTAACTACTGCGTGAAACATTCAAAGATTAAATCATGTTAATTCAGTACTGCGAGGCCGATTCGATTTAAAACCCGCGGGCTAGAATTCAGATGCTGTGAAAGATAATTCTATAAATTTCTACAAATACCAGTCAGCTGTTTCAGGCGTCATAGAATCTACTACTTAGCGTTGCAACCTCTACAAAGAATCATAATTCCATCGGTGAGTCTTAAACTATTTGGAGTCACCATTTCATCAAAGATTCAAAATTTTAGCATAGAATATAATAAAATGAAGAAACCAGAACTTAAAGGTCAGAAATACGGAGGGGATTTGTCAATAGGAAATCCCGTGATCCATTGCTACCTGAAGTTAAATCATTCTCAAAATAATTGCGTCCACGGCCATGATAAGCTCGTCGAAGTCCGATCATCTATGGCAGACAAATCCTAGGGCTTAGGTGACAGTAACCCTCCAACAACAATAGTATGGACTAGGAAATGAAATCGAAAATTCATCAACAGTATGCAACTTTACCTGTCTTTCCGTAACAGAATAAGATTCCAAGATTGACAACACTGCATAATTAATTTGGAAGACATCTCACCTGGTCTAAAGCAGTCTTCTGTCCCTGTTCGAGGTCTTATCGGGCATCTGCTCAGCTTTTACGATCTATTCAGATTAAAATATATATTTCGTCAGCTGGAAACTTTAAAAATCTAAAAGACCTTGAATCGGAACGCTATTTTACTGGCCGAAAATATCGACGACAAGGAAAGTTTGTGGAAAATGATCAAAACTATTCTGTCGACAAAATTTCAAAAGCAAAGATCCTGCAAACCCCAGAATAGATTGACGACAATCAATATTTTAGGATTGTTTTTGAAAAACGATTTTATTTCTCCGGCAAAATAACCGTGCAGAAGTTTCTGACTGAAACCCTACAAAATCCATACCGGATACAAACAAAATCCAATTTTTATTTACAGATTTAGACCAGACAATTAGCGACGGCTCTGGCCTCCAGCTGCAGAGAAAAATCAAGCCAGACTTGGATAAAGAAACCTTTTTGAACGTCGGTCCTGCAATGGAATGTCAGTAGCAGAACAGATAAGCAATCTGAAATACCCAGAATTTATGGAAATGCAAAGCGTACAATATAAATTAGATCTCTACAGTGCCGCAAATCATACTTCTCTACAATAAAGAAAATCATGAAAAAGTCATAACCTGTTAAATCCTGTAAAAGCACAATCAAATTGCTTGTCAGCCAAAATAATATCAAATAAATGGAACCAAGGATTGGAAAACAAATAATGGATCTGGGAAGCGTCAAATTGAGGGGAATGAAGCCTGGTCCGACGGCATCTAACATTGGGATGTAGTCGAGCCAGACAACATTCCCCTCAACACTGAGGTCTTCCTCCCTCCTCAATCATCATCACCTGCAAAGAGGCCAAGATAGCCACAACTAAAGAAATCCCCTCGCCCCTCTCTCAAAGCCACACAGACAAAAACAAAACAAAAACTAAATCAAAATAATCACAGAGAAAATAAATGCTTTCTACAGCTGTGGGCGACTGAATAGACGGCGGCGAATGGCGTTGCATGGAGGGTTTCAGTTGTGGCCGTCCAAGTTCCGATCCTAATCTGTTTATAATCATCACAACAATAATTACAACGAAAAGACCACGAGAAATACAAGCACTCATAATGCCAATGACCATGCATTCATTCACTCATTATTCGGAGACACACGTGAATATCTTTTTCCCATAATCTAAACGCCGACCGACCACTGGTCCACTTCTAAACCCTAACCCTAATTTGCAGGGCTAATATTAATACACACACTTTACTTCTTCCCCTGCCTTTCCCTTCTCCCGCATCCGTCAGATCTCCTCTCCCCCGCCTTTATTGCCGTCCGATCTCCTTCCTGTCCAACAGGCCGGTCAGCACGTGAAACCCTGTATCTTGGACCCCGGGTGCTTCCAAACCCTAGGTTTAAGATATTCCTCCTGTCAGTTTAGGGCCTTTGTCCTTAGTCCCGACATCTGACCAGGGTTAGCTTTAAGCATTGTTGTCTCTTCCCCTCGATTACAGTGATTAAGCTCCAGTGGGGTCACAGAGAGCTCTCCCTTCTCCAGGGTGGAGTTTAAATTGGGAATATAAGTTCTTTTTGAAGTTGAGAGGTCGTAAGTTCAAATCTTGTCAGGTAATACAATTAAGTTTCTTTTAAAAAAATCAATTATAATTATAAAAAAGATCTATTTCCATTTTAATTTCCATAAACCCATTTTACTGATGACTACATAGGCTTCTCTGGTAGACCCGGCGGGTCGGACTCCGGGCCCCGGGTCAGCAAGGGCGGTGCTGATTGCAAGCTGATGTCATTGAATTACCGTGTGATCACATGCACGTAGCGTAAAATTCTGTGTCGTTTGACCCCGAGAAGAAAGGTGAACGGAAGACGGTGGACGAAGATTGAAATCATTCTGGGCCGTTCGTTTGCTCGCATATCTTATCATTTAACATGGATTTGTGCAACTTTTGGGCTACTTTTCTCAGAATTGTACCGAAATAAGATGCCTTGTTAACTTCAAATTTTTAATGCCAAAAGATATGGTGAAGATTTTCAACTCAAATAATTGAATTCTGCTGTTCAACAACTACTTTAATGGAGTTTTTGAGTACAAAATGAGATTCTGTATTGAAACTGAGCTGTTGCTGTCTTTCAAACGAATTGCTAAGTTCTCACAGTGATGAATGATGACACATGGAGGATCATTGTAAATGCCTTTCCGCACATCTTGTTACATGCAAATAGGGTTTCAGATCCCTTATGCATGGACGACAACATGTTTCCCGAGGCCTCTACTTCACCCGTAAGTCCTAAATTTCAGGGAGTTTATTTCACCTGCTACAAGATTCGCCTTGCCTCGTTAAAATCAATGCATCATTTCACTATGAGTGTTGAGTTGTGGCTCCAGTGTCCAGGGTTTAGGGGATGCAATTATAGAGGAGAAACTGCTTAGGTATTGTCCCTTTTTTTAATTACATTTTTGTTTTTAAGGATTAAGTTACTATAATTTATATATCAGTGTATTTTAGAGGTTTGATATACTTCCAAATATTTGGGATTAAACTTGAGATGGGGCAATCAGTTAGATCTTTTTATTTGATGATAGCCAAGTTGGATAAGTGTTCATAGATTTGGATTTAAAATAAATAAAAAAAGATGAAAGTGAGTTAGATTGGGATCATATGGGTTAGAAGGCCAAGTTGGATAAGTTTCTATAAGGATTAGATTCATTATTAGAATTAGATAGAAGGTAATTAGATTAGAATTACGTGCACATAAATATAGGGATACACAAGAAGCATAGGGCTGGGTGCAAGCAAGGATAGGTACACAAGCTCAATTATGTACAAAAATGCAAGTCATTTATAGTTATACAAATGCATTATGACATTGCATCAAGGATACATTTTTTATCATTACAATATTTTTTTCTTTATGGAAGGTTATTTTATTTCTTTCAATTTTGTATTTAACACTATCTCATATTAGTTATATAGTTTATAATATATTTGACTTAGTTACCCAAACATTTTTCATCTTGTATTGCATTTTTTATCGTGATCATTAGATTAGATCATACCTGTAGTTTTCTCACTTGGACTAGATTGCAAGCATGATATAGTCTATAGTTTCAAACTTTAATTTTTTTGGTTTCCAAGGTTTATGGCCGTAGGATCTACTGCTAACATACTCATCAACAAGGGCGCTAAAATATTCAAATTATGTGTCTACAGTTGTGTATTTAAGGATAGATCATCATAAGTCACTTTTTATTATCAAATATCAATTAAAAAGAACATTTTTCATGTCCAACTTTGATCATACACATTAGTCTTAATTGCCACTAAATGTAAGAATCCAACATTCAACTTCTATCACTTATCAATTTTTTATCTTTATTCTTGAAGGATCTTAGCTTACATCAAATTATATTTGCATCACACGTCGAATAATCAACATTCTTTGACCCCTTCTATCTCCTTTTTTTAATATTGTTTATTCATCTTAGGGGCCTAATTATCATCAAGGAAGTTTCATACTCAGTGGTCTCTATATATTAAGTGAGCCTAAAGTGTTCTTTAGAACCACAGTGGTTTCTATACATAGGTATACACCAAGATGAACATTTTATATAAACACTAAAAATAAATTCAATGTTAGATGAAATTGCACCCCCCAAGATAGAATCATGCCACCTGGATTGGATTATAAAGTGACCTAGTTTTAGGCTCTAGAAATATCAAATATTAGTCATCTTCGGTATTTTCTCTAATCCAATAACAATCCCCACCATTGGGAAGGTGTCTAAACTTGCATCTTAATGTTAAGAATAAATTAGGTGCAATTTTGTACTATAGAACAAAAAACCATAATCTCTAGGGTTCTAGAGGTTGATTTTGCAACCAAAAAATATCAAAATGTGTCTTAACTAGAGAAAACTTAGTTCACAGTGACATGAATCTCTCCAAGATCTTGAATTTTAAAAAAAGGCAGGCTTAACTAACTTCTTGAATCAAAAGTTATGTTCTCCAAAAGTCAAAACTCCCACACAATAAATGTTAAGCTTGCTTTTGGTCAACACTTCAAGAGGGAGCTAGAAGTGTTGACCAACTTATGGTGCTTGTTATGACACATCATAAGAAATATTTTATTAGATATGTTGCAACCAAAATTGAGTGTTAAAGTTAAAGTTAGTGGGTTATGATGAACTTAGGATGGGTGAAAGGAATATGTTATTTTAGCTTGTGGATTCGTCTTTGGATTTGGGTATTGGATTTCAATTAGATAGTTGGGTCTAAAATTTTGGGTGGTTTTGGTTCATGATTTCCTAATTACAATTTGATGGTTTCATGTTTATCTTCTATTTATTGGGTACTTAAGAGGGATGGTTTTATAGTGATTTTTGTAGGTACCATCCATTGTTATAACTGATCCAAATCTCACGTTGATGATATGCATGTGAAGTCTTAGATTCTAGAAGTGTATTGTGACTAATGATTATTTTAAATATACATAATTTCTTTTATATAGAGTGTGAGATTTTCTCCCACAAAGTTTTCCCCATGTAAATCACTATGATAGGGTATATTGCTTATGTGTTTACTTCCTTATAATTATATGATCAATTTTTTCACATGCCTCTCATAGATTATATTATAATAAGAACACTTTTCATTTCTACTTCCTTTCATTTGGTATTAAAACTTGATTACCTCAAGCCCTAAGTGTTAGGGATAATATTTTTTTATAGTCTTGATTTGAAAGAGAGCTTGAGAAGAAGAATATCTTGTTATAGGAAAATATAAATAACATTAATGATAAATATGGACAAGTTCCTTGGCACTAACTTGGAGTACAAAAGGCTTGAGATGGATGTTATGTTTGTAGACATAGACCTATAAGTTGTTGAACTTGGATCCAAACCCACTACAATGTCATAAATTGACTAGGATCTATTAGAAAAAAGTAGAAAGGGACCCATTATATGCTTGCTTAATAGATTCTATTTTGTTGAATATACATGAAGGAACAAACATACAAGAGCTTTGGAAGAAATTTGGAGAATTATATATATGAGAATGGATGATTTGGTTATAATATTGAACATTTAGACACATTCAAAATGATTATGAATTATTGTAATTTGTTGGAATGAAAATGGAAGAGGATGGTCATTGCATGAAACTTGTATGTTAATTGCTAGACTAATGAGATTAGTTGATGATGGAAATTAGGAGCATGACTACAAAACTCAAAATAGATGAGGTATTGGTTCCTTTACTCTCTAAGGATATGTGATAAAAATCTTTTGAATCTACTAAGGAGGCCTTAGTTATTAGAAAAATATTGAAGGAGAAAGGAAAGAAGAAAGAAAATTCAAAATAAAATCCTATGGGAGATCCAAATATCCAATAAATTCCAAGGCTAAGTGTTGGAACTATCACCAGACCAAGCACTTTTATAAATATGTCAAAATCCGATGGGAAATCCAAATCTCCAATAAATTCCAAGGCTAAGTGTTGGAACTATCACAAGACCAAACACTTCTATAGATATGTCAAATAAAAGAGAGAGAAATAAAAATGATTTAGATAATGAGCTTGAAAAGTATTCTCAAAATTATGTAGTTATTTTTCATGGCCTTGGAAAATCATGTATTAGGTGTGTGGCTGGCAATCATTGGAGCTTCCTTTGATATGAGATCCTATTGGGGGTTGTTTTTTAACTATGAAAAATATGATCTAGTGGAAATGTGTACCTCAATGTTGATTCTCAATGGAGCATAGTTGTTTGCGATAGAGTCTTAATTTAATTGTTTGATGAACAAGTGAAGGGGATTAATGGTGTGTTTTATATCCTAGTCAGGTATAAAACTATTGTTGGTTAGAAAACTCAATGATGTTGGCATGGAAGCTATTTTATTTAGTGGCCATGCATTTTGGGTTCCTAAATGAGCTCTTCTTTTAGGAGTCAAGTTAGATATAGATAAAATGGTACTATGAAACTAGAGAATGTTAGATTCTACGAGAAGAGAGAACGGAGCCAAGATCTGATGTTGGTCATAGATCACATGTAACTCCAAACAACATATGATCGAAAATCAAAATATATGAATGAAGATAAATCTAATATGAGAGAAAAAATAGAGACATGAGAGAATTTTGGAGAAGACTCT
The DNA here is from genome assembly GCF_030272615.1 of Cryptomeria japonica. NCBI lineage: Eukaryota > Viridiplantae > Streptophyta > Pinopsida > Cupressales > Cupressaceae > Cryptomeria > Cryptomeria japonica. The sequence continues at coordinate 442,122,539 of NC_081415.1, read as the reverse complement.
CACCGAACAATCACTGAACTACTGAAGGTGAGAGTATGATTCTTATTATATAGAAAAATAAAAGCATATACATCCAAGGGGTGCATTAACTCTTATTCCCCATAAAAAGTGGGAGGTTTTACCTTCTTGGTAAATGCCAAAACATGTGGCATAACCTCTTTACATGAAGACAAGAAAGGATTTGAGAAAGTTAGCACATAAGACCAAAAGAGGGTGAGAGACCCAACTACCCCATAACCCACTTAGGAAATCTAATATGATCGAAAATCAAAATATATGAATGAAGATAAATCTAATATGAGAGAAAAAATAGAGACATGAGAGAATTTTGGAGAAGACTCTCACCGAACAATCACTGAACTACTGAAGGTGAGAGTATGATTCTTATTATATAGAAAAATAAAAGCATATACATCCAAGGGGTGCATTAACTCTTATTCCCCATAAAAAGTGGGAGGTTTTACCTTCTTGGTAAATGCCAAAACATGTGGCATAACCTCTTTACATGAAGACAAGAAAGGAAACAACATATGATCGAAAATCAAAATATATGAATGAAGATAAATCTAATATGAGAGAAAAAATAGAGACATGAGAGAATTTTGGAGAAGACTCTCACCGAACAATCACTGAACTACTGAAGGTGAGAGTATGATTCTTATTATATAGAAAAATAAAAGCATATACATCCAAGGGGTGCATTAACTCTTATTCCCCATAAAAAGTGGGAGGTTTTACCTTCTTGGTAAATGCCAAAACATGTGGCATAACCTCTTTACATGAAGACAAGAAAGGATTTGAGAAAGTTAGCACATAAGACCAAAAGAGGGTGAGAGACCCAACTACCCCATAACCCACTTAGGAAATGACAAAATAGTGGTTATGAGAGGTGGCACAACAAGCCAAAAGAGGGTGTGTAACTCAACTACCCATGTGAGGTGGAAAGTTACACATATAGCTCAAGTATTTTGCCACAAGTCCTCATATAAACCACTCCTAATAACCTAATCAAGCTTGAATAATATGTGTAGGAAAAAAAAATACTCCCTAACATAAGGAAAATAAAAAACCTACACTAACACCCCCCCCCCTTTAAGTGTAGCTTAGGTGGGTGAAAAGACGGATCCCGGCAAATGAGGCCATGTTAGGTACCCATGTACATAGATATTCCCCCCAAAAGAAGAAGACTCCCCCATAAGAGGAATAGGACCCCCCTTAAATAGTGAAAGGAAATACAAGAGCAAGGAAAGAAAAATGGAATCCAAGTAAGTTTATTGATGAAGTAAATGTTACCAAGAGAAATGCAAAAAACCTTGGAGCAATCACCCAAATGTGAAGAAGGAGGCACAAAAACTTTTGAAAGGGGAAAAACAAAGAAAAACCCCTTGTGATATTATGAATGAGGCAATGCCTAGAGAGAGAGAGAGAGAGAGAGAGAGTGCAAGAAGCTCTTTACAATATTGTCATTAAGGAGAAATGAGAGAGGAGACATCTCTTAAATAGAGATGAGGAGAGGAGTTACAAAGTAACTCCCAAATCTATGAATGCCACCATTCATAAAATGTGTGTGCCATGTGTCCACATCCTCTTATGGAGGAAATCTAATATTCCTTAATAAAGGAAAATAAAAAGAAATGACTTGTCCTCACACATGTACTAGAGGACAAATTACATGTAGGAATTCCAAAGGAATATCCTAAACTAAATACAAATAAACCTAAGCTAAGTAAAGATTAAATATTCTAACACCCCCCCTTAAGATTTACTTGGGGAGTTTACATCAAACCCTTCAATGGGTTGCAATCCAAGATTTTTACAATGAAATTGGAACTTTTCTTTACAAAGTGGCTTGGTCAAAATATCTGCAACTTGGTCTTCCCCCTTGCAATAGAGGAGTGAAACTTGCTTGTCTTCAATTTGTTCTCTAATAAAGTGGTGTTGGAGAGAAATGTGTTTTGTCCTTGCATGGAAAACTGGATTTTTAGCCAAGGCAATGGCACTTTGGTTGTCACAGTACAATTGAGTTGGTTCGTGTTGAGGTAGACCCAAATCTTCAAGTAGTCTTCTAAGCCACAAGACTTATTTGGAAGCATTAGTGCATCCTTTGTACTCAGCTTCAGTGGATCCAAGAGAGGTAGATTGTTGATTTTTACTATTCCAAGAAATTGCTCCTGAACCAACAAAAAAACAATAACCACAAGTAGATTTCCCATCATTGGGATCTCCACCTAGATCGGAATCAGTAAAACCTTTTAAAGTAAAATCAAAATTTACATCATGAAACAAACCTACATTAATAGTTCCTTTAATATATCTTAAAATTCTTTTAGCAACTTTAAAGTGTGTTTGTTGAGGTTTAGACATGAATCTTGAAACCAAACCAACACTATAAGCAATATCTGGCCTAGTAAGAGTTAAATAATTCAAACTTCCAACTAATTGTTGATACAAAGTAGGATCAACAAGGGGAGTTTGCATATCAAGCATTAACTTAGTGCCTAATTCAATAGGAATTGAAACATGGTGAGCATCATTCATTTTAAACTTATCTATGAGACCTTGAGCATATTTACTTTGAGATAAGAAAATTCCTTTAGAGGTTTGCCAAATTTGCAGTCCTAAGAAATAATGTAAAAGACCTAAATCAGTCATTTGAAAATTTTGATTAAGTTGAAACTTAATATCAGAAATCAAAGTATTGGAACTTGAAGTAAGAATCAAATCATCTACATACAAGATAATAATGATAATATCATCTTCACTATGTTTAATATACAAGTTAGGATCATTTTTACTTCTAATAAAGCCTTGCGAAAGAAAGAATGCATTAATCTTTGAATACCACTCCCTAGGAGATTGCTTTAATCCATAAATTGATTTCTTTAATTTACAAACTAAGTGTGCATTACCTTCTTTAATAAAACCAGGAGGTTGAGACATATAAATTTCCTCATGTAAATCACCATTAAGAAAAGCACTTTTAACATCCATTTGGTGAATAGGCCAATTCATTCTAGAAGCTAAAGCAAGCACAAGTTTAATTGTAGGCATTTTAGCAACAGGAGCAAAAGTCTCAGTATAATCTAAGCCTTCAATTTGAGAAAAACCTCTAGCAACTAATCTAGCTTTAAATTTACTAACTTGATTATTAGCATTCAATTTAGTTTTATAAAGACACTTGAAAGAAACAAGATTTTTACCATGAGGCAAGGGAACTAAATCCCAAGCTTGGTTAGAAATTAAAGTATCATATTCTTCCTTCATTGCTTTTTGCCAATGTGGTTGATTTTTAGCTTGATCATGTTTTAGGATCATTAGAATTCATAACAGTAGTCATTAAAGCAAAATTACAATAATTAACTCTTCTAGCTTGAGTTCTATCCATTCTAGCTAAGTATTCATCACTATCTTGAATTAAAGATTTAAACCATTTAGGTCTTCTTTTAGAAGTAATGGATTCATCACTAGAAGAAGAGTCATGAGGAGTAGAGTTATTATTATCATCATCACTATCACTAGAAGGAATAGAAAGAGATGCATTAGGAGTAGGGTTAAGAGAAGGAGGTTGGTCCTCCACAAGCACAACTTTGCTTTGAGTAAGTTCATCATCCTCCACTTTAGAACAATCATGAATGCCTTTTTCTGCAATACAAACATCTCTTGCAACTTTTACCTTGTTAGTAATAGGATTGTAAACTCTATAACCTTTAGTATTTTCATCATAACTGGAACAAAAATAAAAGGAGAAGATTTAGCATCTAATTTTTTCCTTTTCTCCTTAGGTTTGTGAACATAAGCTATGGAACCAAAAATTCTTAAATTCTGCAAATTGGGCTTTCTACCAGACCAAACTTCTTCAGGAGTTTTATCCTTTAAGGCTTTGGTAGGTGTTCTATTAATTAAATAAGTTGCACAAGCCATAGCTTCAGCCCAAAACTTGTAATCCATATTTTTAGCATGCAATAAACATCTTGCCATTTCCACAATGGTCCTATGCTTCCATTCTGCCACACCATTTTGTTGTGGTGTATAAGGAACGGTAAGCTCATGTATAATTCCAAAAGATTTCAAATAAGCATTAAATGCATTATTGACATATTCTCTTCCATTATCAATACGAAGAATCTTCATTTTAGAATCAGATTGCCTTTCTACAAACATATGAAATTCAGTAAACACATCAAGCACTTGATCCTTACTATGAAGGAAATATATCCATGTTCTCCTTGTAAAATCATCAACAAAGGTAATTGCATACCTTGAACCTTGGATGGAGGGATTCTCCATGGGACCCAAGAGATCATTATGAACTAAATGCAATTTAGTATATGCCCTCCAAGATTGACCATGAGGAAAGGGTTCCCTATGCATCTTACCACTCATGCAACCATTGCAAACAATTTGAGAAGGATCAATACTAGGCAATCCATCAACCATATTTGCTTTTTGCATTAATGAAATATAATCAGAATTGAGATGGCCAAATCTTTCATGCCATATAGTAAAATCAACAGTAGTAAGCAAAGAATACTTTCGAGGAGCAAATTCATAGAACTTGAATAAGTTATCACTATCCATTTTAGCAGTAGCAATAACATGATTAGTTTTTGGATAAATGATATAACATATGCCCCTATAAAAGTTAATCTTATAATCTTGACAAAGTTTAGGAACTGAAATCAAATTTGATTTTAATTCAGGAACATAAAGAACATCATGTAATTTCCCATTAGGAACATTCACATCACCAATAGCTTCAACTTTGTAACTATGATTATTAGCTAATTGAATAGGAATATTAGAAGTATCGGGATGCAAAGATTCAAAACATTCTTTATGAGAGGTAACATGTTGAGATGCACCAAAATCAATAATCCACTCAAGTGGTTGAGAAACTTTATAAGAACATGTAAATGCATGAAGAGATGAATTACCATTATTATTACCTTTCTTATAATGAGGTTTATGTTGTTGATTATTTTGATTATTTTGGTTCATGAGCTTTTTACCATTTTGCTTCTTAAAACAATTATTAGTAATATGTCCATCTTTCCCACAATATGTGCAATGGGGTCTTGTTTGAGAATTATTCCTTTGATTATTGTACGTATTATTATGATTATTATTATGAGAATTGTTATGATAGAATTTAGAATGAGATTTATGATTAGAAGATTTGTGATTATTATTATGATTATGATTATGATTATTATTATTGGATCTAAAATTATTATTATGATTTTGATTTTTAGACATAAAAGCATGTTCACTACTTTTAAGAGTACCAAATTGAATTAATTTAGCTTCCTCTTGACGTAATAAATTACAAAAAATATCATAAGTTAATTGAGTAGCTAAGCTAGGAATAGCAAGTTGAGCATGAATATTCGTAATAAATTGTTGAAATTGACGAGGAAGACATTTTTTAAGAATAAGATGAATTAAACGTAAATCAGCTAGAGTAACTCCTAAACCAGTTAATTGACTATTAACAGAATCAAACTTTAATAAGAATTCATCCATGGTTTTAAAATCTGTATACCTGAGATCTTCAAGTTGATCTTGAAGCTGAATTTTTTGAGATTCATTTGAGCTATCATAAGTTGTTTTTAAAATTTCCCAAGCTTCATACGCTTTTGTACAATTTCCAATTAGAGCATACAAATCAGGAACCATTGAAATACCAATTAAACCAAGTGCTTCCTCATTTTGAGCCTTCCATCTATGTTGGTCTGCTTGAGGAGCAGTTGTAGCGGGCTCAAAGGTTTTATCAGTTGCAACATCCAAAAGATGCTTGAAACAAAAAATAAAAGAAATATGTGTTTTCCATGAATGATAATTAGAACTATTTAATTTAATTTCTGGAATTAGAATGGACATTATAACAAAATAAACGGGAACAAATAATGATTAGTTGTTAAAAAACAATTGAAAAAAAATTACCCCCTTTAAAAAAAATATCTTCCTTGATTAAAACTAACCAAATTTGATTAACAAAAAAAATAGTTTTTTTTTTTTATAAATATTTATGAAAAAGTTTTCAAAACTTTATGTTTATCTAAATAAATTTTATATTAAAAAACTTTAATTAAAAAAAACTATTAAAATACTTTAATTTTAAAAAATAAAAAAACTTGTTAACTTTATTATGTGAAAGAGTCTTAAAATAAACTAAAGGAAACTTTCATATATGTGAAAGAATCTTAATTTTTTTTTAACTTTTTAATCTATATAAACCTTTATAACTTTGTAAAGAAACCTTCAATTAAACTTTATACGTGTAAAAACTTAGAACTTTTAAGGCTTCTAAAATTTTAAAGTAAAATTAATCTCATGAAAAAGTTTGAATGAATTAAAACTAACAAATTGAATATTAGAGTTAAAGAAAAAGAAGCGTTTCTTTTTTAAATAAAATAAATGATATTTATTCTACAATGCAATGAATAAATGGCAGAATCATACTTTTATGAATAAAAGACAGATACGTTACAAGTTCTTTTTGAAGTAAGTTGCAGAGAGGCATTATGGCAGAGAAGAATAAAATCAGAAGAGAGCAGAGATTGCAAAAACAATATATGAGAATGCAGCTTTGACTACAGTTCAATGCAGATCATGCAGGAGAAGAAAATAGAGGATATCTCCAATATGAAAAGAGATGATTCAAAATGCAGAAGGTTCAAACAAACAGACTCTATATCTCAAGTTGATAAATATGCTAGAAAAAAAAAAGAACAACACAAGCAAAGGAGATATCAATACAGAGATAAAATAAATATTGAAATAACAGAGATTGAAGGTTATTTGATATTTAACAATATGAAATTTATTTTTATCCAAAAATCTGCAATTGAAATTGAAACCAGAGATCTTTGAAATTAAAGTCAGCACAAGAAGTAGTTAGAAAACACAGAGGTTGAAGTAAATGAAATGGACAGATTCAGATTTAAAATTAAATAAATTTAGATTTAATAGAATTATTTTAAACAGATTTAAACAAAAAGATGAAAGATTTAACAAAAGATTGAAATAATATAAAAACAAAATTACTATAGCAAAGAGAAACATAAATTTTTATTTTTTTTGAATCTGCCAACATAAATTGTTAGAAAATATATAAACCAACAATAATTTGCAAGTGAAATAAAATTTTAGAACCTGCAAACAAACAGAGAAGCAATGTAATAATAAATCAGATTTGGTGGCAAGCCGACCAAACAGATTAAGGAGGCTGAGTTTGGCGGTAAACCTTCCAAAATATTCACAATAAAAAACCAGAAACTTTGGCAGCAAGCCTTCCAAAGCTTTTATTTTTTTTAATAAAAAAATTAGAATAGAAGATTAAACCTGTAGGCAAACTTGTTAACAAGTTTGAAAAAAAATTTAAAATCTGAAATAAAAAACCTGTACAGTAGAAAATATTAGAGAAAGAACTTCTTCTCCTCTCAAGAATGCCTCCAAGAAGGTGAACTCCATAGAATGGTAACCTTCATCAATGTCAACTTAAAACAAGGATTAGAAACTTGCTCTGATACCATGAAAGGAAATACAAGAGAAAGGAAAGAAAAATGAAATCCAAGTAAGTTTATTGATGAAGTAAATGTTACCAAGAGAAATGCAAAAAACCTTGGAGAAATCACCCAAATGTGAAGAAGGAGGCACAATAACTTTTGAAAGGGGAAAAACAAAGAAAAACCCCTTGTGATATTATGAATGAGGCAATGCCTAAAATGAGAGAGAGAGAGAGAGAGAGAGAGAGAGAGAGAGAGAGAGAGAGAGAGAGAGAGCAAGAAGCTCTTTACAATATTGTCATTAAGGAGAAATGAGAGAGGAGACATCTCTTAAATAGAGATGAGGAGAGGAGTTACAAAGTAACTCTCAAATCTATGAATGCCACCATTCAAAAAATGTGTGTGCCATGTGTCCGCATCCTCTTATGAAGGAAATCTAATATTCCTTAATAAAAGAAAATAAAAAGAAATGACTTGTCCTCACACATGTACTAGAGGACAAATTACATGTAGGAATTCCAAAGGAATATCCTAAACTAAATACAAATAAACCTAAGCTAAGTAAAGATTAAATATTCTAACAAATAGAGAGAGAAAGAATAAAGGACTAAGAAGCCCCTCCTGGAGTAGACACCTATCGTGTCCCAAGCAAATCTCGCAAATGAAGGAACTTGCCTTCGGTGAAGGGTTTGGTGAAGATGTCTATAGTCTGCTCCGATGTAGAACAATACTTAAGATCAATGATGCCTTCTTGAATCAACTCTTGAATGTAGTGCATATGTATCTCAATGTGTTTAATCCTCTGGTGATGAACTGGATTTCTTGAGATCTATATAGCACTCTGATTATCACAAAAGATGATGGTAGGCTTTCTAACTGGAATACCAAACTCATTGAGAATATTTTGAAGTACTCAACCTTTGTTGATGAAAGAGAAATTGCTTCTTGCTTCTTGCTCAACCAACAAACTGGACTAGAACCAAGTGAGAAGATTTACCTTGAAGTAGACTTGTGATCCTTAGAATCACTTGCCCAATCTAAATCTGTATATCCCACCAAGTCAATATCCATGTCTGTTGCATACTGAATTCCATAATTGTGAGTACCCTGAATGTAGTGGAGGATCCACTTAGCTTCTTCCCAATGCAACTCATGTGGCTCCTGCATGATTCTAGAGACCATGCCCACAACATATGAAATATCAGGTCTTGTATGAGTCAAGTAGATGAGACTTCCAACAAGTTATTGGTATAAGGTGTCATCAACCAAGGGTGAAGAGCACTTAGCCTCAAGTTTGACCCCTGACAAAAATGGAGTAGGTGCAGGCTTACAATCAGCTGTGCGAAATCTAGAGAGCATATCAAGTGCATACTTGGGTTGTCCAAGGAAGATACCTGAAGAAGACTAAGTGATCTCAATCCCCAAGAAGTAATGTAGAATATCAAAGTCTAACATCAGAAATCTAACATGAAGAGCAGTTTTCACTACCTTGATGGTGGATGAGTGACTCCCGGTGATCAACAAGTCAGCAACATAGAGAACTAGAAATGTGAGAGTATCATCCTACTATAGAATGTATATGTTAGGATCAGAATGACACCGAGTGAAACCAACTGTCAGAAGAAAGGAGCCCATCTTGGCATACCAAGCTCGAGGAGCCTGTTTAAGGCCATAGAGAGACTTTCAAATTCGACACACAAGTGAAGGATCCTGAACAAACCCCTATGGTTGCTCCATGTAGATTTCCTCCTAAAGGTCACCATGAAGAAACACACTCTTCACATCCATTTGGTGAACTTCCCAATTATGAGTTGCAACTATAGCAAGGACAAGTCAGATGGAACTCATCTTAGCAATTGGAGAAAAAGTCTCAAAGTAACCAACCCCTGGAACTTGGGAAAGACCTTTTGCTACCAAGCGAGCCTTATATTTATCAACTGACCCATTTGCTACAAATTTTGTTCGATAGATCCACTTGCATTGAACAAGTTTCCTTCCCTTAGGAAGAGGAACTAAATCCCATGTGTAATTCCTTTCCAAGGAATTAAACTCTTCTTGCATTGCAACATCCCACTCAGGAACACCTGAAGCTTCTTGAAAATACTGTGGATCAAAACTTGAAGCAATGAAGAGATGTGGAGCCTACTGAAATTATGACCTGGTTCTTCTAGTATCTGATAGATCACCAAGCCAATCTCCTACTGACTCAAATGTTTGTCGAGCCCAAAGAGGCACTGAGGTTGGAGAGTCTAGGGGAGAATCATCAACCTCTAAATGATGACTATGAGAAGAATGTGAATCCTCATCATTACTGTCACCATCTGAAGTGGAGAAAGAAGACTCCTCATTAGGATTAGGAGGATTAAGATCCTCAGAAGAACTATCATCATGATGCAATATCTCCAATGTGATAGTGGATGGAGAAGTTGTATGAGGAGAACTAGAAGAACTCTCCTCAAAATGAACACTCCTCTCAATGAACAACTCATGTGTAGAGGGATGGAGAAGTTTATACCCTTTGATATCATCTAGATACCCAACAAATAGGCAAGGCTTGCTCTATGGATCCATAGCCTTGCCTTTTTCTACTGGAATGTGGGCCCATGCAAGAGAACCAAACACTCTAAAGTGCTTAATTGTAGGTTTTCGACTAGTCCAAGCTTGAAAAGGAGTTACCCCCTTCACAACTTTGTGAGGAACTCAGTTCTAGATGTAACATGCACAGTTGATGGCCTCTACCCAATACTGAGGTGCCAAAGACTTGGAGTGAATCATACAATTGACCCTCTTTCAAGGACCTATTCTTGTGTTCTGCGACACCATTTTGTTAAGGGTTGTATGAAACTGTGTGCTGCATATTGATACCTTTTGAAGCACAAAACTGTTCAAATGGATTATTAACATATTCACCTCCATTATTTATATGCAGAATCTTGATGAACTTCCCAGATTGTTTCTCTGCAAAAGCTTTGAAATCTAGAAAATTCTCAAATAGCTCAGACTTTTGTTTGAGAAAGTAAACCCATGTATATATGGAAAAGTCATCAATAAATGTCAAGACATATCTAGCCTTGTTGAAATATGGTTGTGGAAATGGTCCTGCCAAGTCATTGTGTACCAACTCCAATAGCTATGTAGTCCTCCATGCTTTGCCTTTATCATACTTCTCCTTAGGATGCTTACCAAGAATACATCCCTAGCAAACTCCATTAGAAAATTGAATAGAAGGCAACCCTAAAACCATGTCCTCTTGACTGAGCTGTTGTAAGTAATGGTAGTTCAAGTGGCTAACTCGTTTATGCCACAAACAACTCACATCATCTGTATGAGTGAGTAAAACTATTGAAGGAGAGTCAGAAACAAAGTGAGAAAAATGATATAATCTATATTGATGATCTTCTTTTCCCACAACAACAATAGACCCATTATGCATTTCACTGATTACCACTGTATATGGTGTGAACTCAACTCGCTTGCTATAACTAGTGTGAGTGATCTGATAAAAAGATAGGAGATTAGTTGATAAAGATGGAACACAAAGGATATCCTCAAATGTTCCTTCGCCCACATCAACAGACCCTCTCCCATGCACTTCAAGAAGAGTGTCATCACCCATTAGTATGGAAGGCATAGAACATGACTCTAAAGAGGTGAAATCATCTTCTGAAGAAGCCATGTGGTGCAAAGCACCCAAGTCAACTATCCAAGAATTGGGTTGTGAAGCAACAACAACTAGGGCCTTACCCTTTCCTTTCCCCTTACTCTTATCTATGTCCTTTGAATATCCTTTTGATGAACTCTGTTTGACTGAATCAGGCACCCTTGATATTATTCTTTTCAAGAAGATTTGAAAGGTGATCAATTTATTTATTTAAACACTTATGTTCATCATGACCAGGCCTCTTACAATAAGAACACTTGACCTTCTCCTTCTTAGGTTGTTCACCTTTTGATGAAGAGGTCTAATTATCTGCTTTTGAAGTAGCAGATTTCTTATCTTTCTTCTTCTCTCCTTGGTTCTTTTGTTTCTTATCTTGCTTACTAGACCTTTTATGTTCTTTTGTGCCTTGATTTACAACTAAGGCATGTGACTGAGAGGGTTTTATTGTACCCATTTGAACCAATTTATCTTGCTCCCTAGTGAGTTCTACAACAAATTCATCTAGAGAAGGCATTTTGAATGTGGTACCTAGGGCACATTTCATAGCATAGAATGTAGAAACAAACACTGAATAGTTAGGACCAATCTTAGAAAGAATACTCAAGATCGGTTGCTTATCATCTTTCTTAGTTCCACACTATTCCAACTACAATCTTATAGACTTAAGTTTAGTGAAGAAGTCTTGTATAGTATCGAAATTGGTTGGATTCAACCCTATGAGTTCATTCTCCAACTAATAAAATCTTAGCTCATCCTTCTTACCAAAGAGGTTTTCCAAAGTGGTCTACATCGCATTTGGTGTAGTGGCAAATTCAATGTGAAAAAGAAGGTCAAGAGAGACTGACATACATAGAGTACCAAAAGATTCATCAAATTTATTAAACCATTTAATCTTTTCTGACAACATCTTAAGGTTAAGTTTAAAGTCCCATAGTAACACAATGATATCCATGTCTTTTCAGATATATTATCATCTTAGAATTCCATTCAAAGTAATTATATGGTGTTAAAAGTGGAATTGTAGATGCATCCATGATAACATGAAAGAAGATTGCAAAGAATCAGAAAAAGTGCAAGAAAGAAGACACAAGTGACACCCCCCCTTTCCACTAGTCTTAGAAATCACCCCCCCCAAAAAAAATATTACAAGGTTGGCACTTTATAATTAGTATGTTTACAATGCTTTTAAGGCTCCAATGGCCAAAAATAGAAATTTTCAATACAAAATAATTTTGAGACAAGATCTAAAAAAATTAGCCTTATAACTTCTCAATTCATCTCAATACCTTTCCAAAAAATATTAACTTTTTAAAAAAACAGAGTTGTGAGGTGAAAGATATGACCAGTCGAAGAGAAAAAGAAGCAACTGATACAACCTACAATATCTGATAGTAAAAGGAATAATTTTTCAATGAGACTTGCAAAAATGGAGAGTTCTCATTTCTAGCTTTTCATCAAGTATTCATTTGCAAAAATCTGGCACCCGAGGCAAAAGTTATGCAACTTTTAAGAAAGGTTGTTGAATTTGCTTGCTACAAAAATAGCTTAGGCCCTGTTCAAACTTAATTTCTGCAAAAAAAACATTGATTTTCTAGGAACACCATTAAAAACCCAAAAGTTTTTGGATGCTGGAAAGAAAACCCAGAAATCATTTTTCTTGAAAATGAACAAAAATTGGAAATATAAAGTCGAAATGAAAAACAACTCTAGTAAAAAGATTTCACTCTGATTTTGGTGAAGTAAAAGTCACTTTTGACTTTCTCAAGCCTTCTGGACACTCTAGAAATGCTTATTAAGCTTCCAATATTACCAAAAAGCCACAATCACCCAGATCTTACATGAACACATACATATAAAACCATATTTAACTAGAAGTTATTTTCCTTTAAACTGTTCTGATTCTCCAAGTCACATGAGAATGCAGGAGAAGAGCATACTTGGGTTTTAAGGAAAATATTAGCTATCTAAAAGTCTCAAATCTCTCAAATAAATCAGAAAAAATAATGATCTACACCAGACAACACGACTCTGATACCATGTTAGATTTTGCGAGAAGTGAGAATCGAGCTAGGATCTGATGTCAGTCGTAGATCATATGTAACTCTAAACAATAGATGATTGAAGATCAAAATAGCCAATGAAGATAAATCTGATATAAGAGAAAAAAAATAGAGACAAAAGAGAATTTGGGAGAAGACTCTCACCGACCAATCACTGAACTAGTGAAGGTGAGAGTATAATGCTTATTATATAGAAAAATAAAAGCATATACATCCAAGGGGTGCATTAACTCCTATTCCACATAGAAAGTGGGAGGTTTTATCTTCTTGGTAAATGCCAAAACATGTGGCATAACCTCCTTACATGAAGACAAGAAATGAGTTGAGAAAGTTGGCACATAAGGCCAAAAGAGGGTGAGAAACCCAACTACCCCATAACCCACTTAGGAAATGACAAAATAGTGGCTATGAGAGGTGGCACAACAAGCCAAAAGAGGGCATGTAACAAAACTACCCATGCGAGGTGGAGAGTTACACATGTAGCTGAAGTATTTTGCAACGTGTCCTCATATAAACCACTCCTAATAACCTAAGCAAGCTTAAATAATATGTGTAGGAAAAATAAATACTCACTAACATAAGGAAAATAAAAAACCTACACTAATAGAGAATAGGTCAAAAAGGTGAGAAATGTCTCATAATTTTGAAAAATAAAAATCTTATTGAAAGGATGAATGATTATGCTCTTGAATGTAATTTATCACAAAACATTGTCTGTATGAAAAATCGAATTTCATTTAGTTATATTCTAATTCTCATAAATAGTTCAGAGTGTTGGATTTTAATTTATCCAAATGCATTTGGTCAAGTTGTGTTTTCTTTGATTTCCAAGTCTTTATATTGTGTGTGTGTGAGAGATTATTCTATCAAGACATGGATGCATTTCTTAAGAGTAAATATATATTATTTATCCAATTTAATGAGTTTAAGCCCCTTTAAAAAAATTCCTAACTTAGGAAGATTAATTTTTTGAGGATTGACAACAGTGATGAATTTTATTTTATAAATTTTGTGAATATCACATAATTGGGAGACATAAGATAACTCCATATACCTCTTAGTAGAATTAAATTATTCTATATAGAAGATGAGTTATTATAAATATCAAGCCCTCTTTTATAGTGTTGTAGATAGAAGAGGATGGGAAGAGATATTATGTTTAAAGCTAACCTGAAAGAATAATAAGGTTGAACTAGAAGCTCATGAATGACCTAGAGAGTAAGAGAGAAGCTTAGATAATTCTAATATTTTAGAAGAGGAATTTGAACCTCCACCTTAGCTTTAGAGAAGGTTTACTTGAAAAAATTAAATAATTTATATATGCTACTTGATTAGAGATGTATTTTTAATTTTATTACTAGTACTAATGAGCATATAGCTATGAAGGAAGTGATAGATATGTGATTCTATGTCTTGGAGAGTGGTTAACTTGATCATCATGTTTACTACAAATATGTTATCAATCTTGATCAATCCTTCATTATCATAGTGTACATAGGAGATGCATTTTTGTTAATAGTAAGGATGTGATTTATAATTTGGAGCATCAAAATTTAGCATGGTTTGAGATGGAGGTGGGTATTGCCAACTATATATTAGATATTAATATCAAAAGAAATAGAGTGAACAAAAAGTGTTTTTTAGGACAAATAAAGTATGCAAACTCTATATTTTAGGGCTTCAACATGACAAATAGTAGATCATTAAATGTTATATTCCTATGGGAGCTAAGATTTTAGAAAGAGTAATGTATTTCAACATTCATAGAGAAATTTTATAATAAAATATGCAGCATGGTAAAAGTACAAAGTTGTTTCATACTTTTGGCCAACTTATCAACACAAGTAAATTTAAGCATATCTAATTAAGAATCAATTTTGGTCAAACATATGACCTAACTAGTTTGATTCTTGTAAAGTTATATATGTCCACAAAATTTTCAACCAAAATTATTCATTGAATGTATATGCAACACCACTTTATTCTCAATTTATCAAAAAAACTAAAATTATTCAATAAAATTGATGTTTAAAAGTTTCTATTTATGTAAATATCATTTTTTAGAAAGATAAAAATACCTATTTGTAGATCTATTAATGTAGACCTATTTGTTTATAATTTTTTAAATAAAAATAGGCTATCAACATGAAAACATAAGGTTGATTATCATGTCAAGAAAACATACTATTTTTTATATTGAAAAATATATGATACACTAGGTAAAAGATTATATGCCAAGATAGAGCTTTTTTTTTTAGATAAATAGTTAAGACAAAAGATAATGTCCCATGTAAATGATTAAGTTTTCAATATACAAATATCAATAATTATTCAAAAATACATTTATGAAAATTGGAAAAGTATACATCCATGCAATAAAGCTCCAAGCTATAAATACACAACAAAAAAAGAAAATTGAATACTATATAAAGAGTGACATCCCATGTAACTTCATTTTTTCAACATTTTATTGGCAACTAAATTGTAGTGTCAATTTTATTTGCAAAAATCCCATATTCAAATTTTATTTTATTTTAAAAAATATACAAACATAATACATTAAAATATATACACATTTTATTAATTTACATCATTTGAAAATTCAAAATATAAATGTCATAAATTAAGTGATTCAAGTTAACAAGTTGGATTAGTGTTGGTAGTCTCCTTTATAAAAGTGTGCCATAAATTTGTATTGAGTTAACAAGTAATTAATAAGCCTATCACCTCAAATAAAAAAAAATATTTCCTAATAGTGTATAGGGCTTAGATTGGACAACGATATTCCATGAAGCATGAAAAATATTTTTTAAGGTAAATGAAACAATCCCCTACTAGCCTAAGGTAAAATTTAAAATCAAAAACTAAATTACCACCTTTCAAGATAAGACTCAAGGGGAAAAAGAATGATATGGGTGAAGGGCTATGCCTAGACAAGCCATTGACAATCAAGACTACCTAAAGCGCAAACTTCATTTAAAAAAAGTTTTTCCTAAATATATTGAACCAACTATTTCTCTCATTTATAATGTTTAATAATATGCTTAACAAAATTCTCATAAAACTATAATTTCAACTTTATTTAAAAGAATCATTGATGACAAAAATAAAAATAATAAATTAAGAATGAACATTACAATTCCTTGACCACAAGGATGAATTGAAAACACATTATAATTAATACTATCTACACATAGCATTAAAATGATAAAAAATGAATATCTCATAAGTTTGATTTCAACATGAAAACTAAAGTATATGCACTTTTAATCATTCTAGGACTTATCTAACATGTTGATCCTTCACAAAATAACATCTAAAGTAAATAAAAATAATAATGTCAACACACGATCTAATCCCAAGTTTGGAAGGAAAAATAATAAAAAAGAGGCACCTATTTCGTCCACTTAATTAAATAGATATTTGATATTTATTTGATTATTTAAACATCATTCAACTATTAATTAAATAAACAAAACATATTTGTTTAATTAATTCATCTTTTCCTAAAATCCCATCTCTCACATTTAAATAAATTAATGTTTATTTAAATCCCTAAAATCCCCTCTCTCAAATTTAAATAAATTAATATTTATTTAAATAAACTAAATCCCTCACCCACTTGCACTTTCTAGAAAATGCAAGTTGCAAGTTAACCTCCTCCTAATCATGTCTATACCCCTATTATTAGCCTAATCATCTGTTAATGGTTTGCATATTGCTAAACCAAAACCCATCAACACAAACCTTTAATGGCTTCCTTCAAAGTCTTCAAGCCTTCAATGGTTTCCTTCTAGATTCTTCTTAAGCCTTTAATGGCTTCCTTAAAAGTCTTCAGGCCTTTAATGGTTTCCTTCTAAAGTCTTCTTCAAGCCTTTAATGGCTTCCTTTAAAGTCTTTAATCCTTTGATGGTTTCCTTCTAAAGTCTTCTTAAGCCTTTAATGGCTTCCTTCAAAGTCTTTAAACCTTAAATGGCTTCCTTCTAGAGTCCTCTTAAGCCTTTAATGATTTCCTTCAAGTCTTCAAGCATTCAATTCTTTGTCCCCCTCTCCTCTCAAGCATTCCCTTGTTGACACTTGTCAACATGTGATTGACTTGAAAGAGAGCACATGGATTGAGGATCAACACTTACCCAATCAATCCTAACCCTTCCTCACTCAATTCAATGTCAACCCTTCATTTTCCCATTTCCCCTATAAATAGAGCTCATTCCTTCATTGTTTAGGACACACACAAGAGTTATCCATGCATTGTTACTTTGCTTAGAATTTGAATATTTCTTGTAGAAATGAGTTGTAATATGTTTTAGCTCTTCCACTAGTTGGAATTTCTATTTAACCTCTAATACTTCATTTTCATCTTCAAGCATTCAACACTTCACATAATCAACCATCTCCCATCCTCCATTTGACATCCCTTTGTGTTAGTGCTCAAGCTGAGGACATACTTCATATAGCAACATGATTTTGGAGAGGAGGCCAAGGGAGAGTCATGGCATAGGGAGCATCATGAGAGAGTAGTATTCATGTTTGTTTATTTATTTCCTAACTAGCTTCTTGTGTTACTAATCTTCTTTGATAATGCTTTGAATGGATTTGTCTTCATGTTTTTCTTATGGTTGAAAGCTCTCTTTAAACATGATTTCATATTGATTTTACTAATCTCCATTTTCCTAGTGTTTCAATTATAATTAATAATTTTAGAAAATGATCACAAAACCCCAATATACTATGGTTAATAAAATAAAATAGAAAATAAAAGTAATAGGATACTACATGATCCCAAAGCAGGTAAAATAAAATATAAAATGTGAGTAATAGGATACTGCATGATCCTAAAGCACCATTCTAGGAGAATCACTAAGAATCATTCTATTTGTGAACATTACCCAACTATGTGCAACCCTTTTCCCATCTCTTTGTACTAAGGGTCATTTTATTGGGAAATCAACACTTATAGAAAATAATGGTTGAACACACATGCCAATCAATTTTACAAATCAATAAAAGTACACCTTGAGAATTCTATAAAAACCAATAAATATACAAGCATGGAATTCTAGTCAAATATAAAATCTAATGGAACAAGAAAGAAATACATACTAGATCTAGGATAGTGGAGTGTTAGCACAATTTTTCAATGACTGTGTATGATGAGGAGTGGTATGATATATGATAGGAGATCCTCAATATCATTCAATGGGAACATAAGATCATGCTAATTTTTAATTTTAATAAGACCACATAGGATTGTGATAGAGTCTTACATAGTCCTTACACACCTCCAATACTAGACATGTATTACTTATTTAGCAAGTTCATAAATTATTTAACTCCATTTATTCTTATATTGTATAAATTTTTAAACACACTCATTTCTCTTTATCCCTTAGATATATTGAATAGACGTGGATGATGAGAGATTACTTAATTTCTTTCCCTAGATCTCATTTCTAGTGGCTCAAAGACTAAAAATTAATAAAGATTGAGACACAATAAAATGAGGTATATAACCTTAATACTCCTATCTATAAGGTATAAAAATAATATTTTTATGAGGATAATTATTGTCTATTAAAGTATAAATTATTTTATAGATAAATTTTAATTTAAGGATACTAAAAAAATCTAAAATTACCATTTATGGTTCTTAAAAATAAATCAATTCTCAAGACATAAAATTTTAAGAAAATGAGAACATATTTAAGATCTTATCAAGAATAGCATCACACTTTTCATACTACATACATTTTGAGGAAAAAAATCTAGCATTATTAAACTATTTTATATTTTAAAATTATAAAATAATACAAAATAGAAACATCTACAAAATAATTATAGATTCATCAAACAATTTTATAGAAGCATTTGATTAGCAACCACCTAATGTGGGCAATATTTAAGATCTTATCAAGAATAGCATCACACTTTTCATACTACATACATTTGAGGGAAAAAATCTAGCATTATAAAACTATTTTATATTTTAAAATTATAAAATAATACAAAATAGAAACATATACAAACTAGTTATAGATTCATCAAACAATTCTATAGAAGCATTTGATTAGCAACCACCTAATGTGGGCATGACCAACTAAGAAATAAAATCCTTCGAGTATAGACAATACAAAGAGGGGAGAGCACCAAGTAAAAGCACAGATTTGTGTCACACTTTTGGCCAACCAAATAGTTTTAGTTGGAAAGAATTTAGGCAATAGGGTTTCACCCACAACCATGTGGTATATATATGACACTAGAGTTTTGGGTGAAACTTGTTTTGTACAAAACCATAAAAATAAATTTTCCTTTTGTAAAATTTGAATAATGGTTGATTGTGCATGTAAGGTTTTGGGAAAAAGGGTTTTACCTGATTTATTTTTAGAAAAACCATTTTGCTTGAAAATTTTTATGTGTCTACCTATGTGGCAACTTAACCCCTCTTTTAGGGTAAATTGATAAAAAATTTAACTTTAATTTTGAATTTCTTTAACTGTATATGTATATATGTATGTGTGTGTGTGTGTGTGCGCGCACATATATATACATACATATACATATATACATATACATACACACACACACACACACACACACACACACACACACACACACACACACACACACACACACACACACACACACACACACACATATATATATACATATGTATATGTATATATGTATATGTATGTATATATGTATGTATATATGTATATGTATGTATATATATATATATACATACATATACATATATACATACATATACATATATACATATACATATATACATACATATATATATATATATACATATATATGTATACATATATATGTATACATATATGTACATATATATGTACATATATGTATATATATATGTACATATATGTATATATATATCTATTATTTTCAATATATTTTTTTGTCTTTTTCACAAAAATCTAATTATAGAAAATCAATCTAGCGAATACGAGGGGGAACATTGGAGCTTCACAACCGTAGGCATATCCCTAGGGTTTGAGCCTCCCTTGAGGGGTCATTTAAGCCAAAATGTGGAGGAGGGTGTACAACCTCTCTATACAAGTAAGATGGCTACTCTTTCTTGGTCCTTTCATTGTGTTTATGTTGCTTTGTCTGGCCTTTCTATTGCCCCTAATTCAAAACTGATTGATGCCATAAATAATGAAAAATCTAGATTAAAATATGTTGTTATTTTTCTTGTGGTTGTGGATAGTGCTAACTGCCTGGCTCATAAATATATGGATGAATGGTTTAAAAATATCTGGGTTAAAAAATTAGGGTTTCATTTTTCATTTTGTAGAATGATTCAAAGAGGTTTGTTCATCATTTTATTTATTGATACCAAGTTGTAGATGGTTGTCATTGAGAAATAATATTGGTTCATTGGGAAATGTACTTTCAGGGCCCTCAAGTGGTCGCCCGAGGTAGCAAAGGATGAAATTCTAGCCCTCCCTTACCCTAGGTGGATTGTCATAAAAAACCTTCCACCTCTATTGTAGAAATTTATTCCACAAATGTTAGCCTCTATTAGGAAAGTGCTCAAAGTGCATAACACTCGCTCCTTGGTTCCTTGCATGGATGATAGGGTCCTAATTTTGATTGACCTTGGAAAAGGCCTTCCAAAATTTGTTGAAATTAATGTTGATGATCTCATGGTCCGCCTTATTGAATTTATTGGTGGAATTATTGTATGATTTTTGTGTAAAATAGAGGAGCACATTTTTAGTAATTTCCCTATTCTTACTAAATGTAAACCCCCAAATAGCTCTAAGGGTAATTTTGGAAACTCAATGTTGTTGGTATTTTGGTATGGTTTTATTTTTGATGTCAACACCTACTAAACCTTATCAACTCTGGCACTTTAGAAAATCAACAACATTCACCAACAAGCAAGTGACTTATGCATAGTCACTGGTATCTGGTACACCGAAAGGATATAATGTTCACCAACACTTGGAATAGCATGGAAAACACCTGGTTATGTCGAAGACATCGTTTAGACACTTTGTCTTGGAGTTTTGTTCATTGGCATATTCATATTTGCATATTTGCTGTTACCAACAAATAGGTCCAGGATATACACCAGTAGGTTTATCTTTTCCAAATCAACACGACATGCTATGGAGATGTCTCTTTATTGTTGTAAATGCATCAAGCCGACATGTTGAATTGGTTATTACAACAGACATTGTTTTGTTTGTAAATTGATTTTATTGTAATATCCTTTAGAGTCAACCTACTAAAATTGGTCTTAGGTTATGATATAAATGTAAGATCTTACTTGTAAGATCATGTGTGGAATATGAAAAAGGATTGTGTGAAGGTATATGCGAGAATAAGAAGAGCTATACATGCAGACATCATTTGAAGGTTGAAGGAGGGTTTTTGTGAAAACAATTAGAACTACTCCAGTATTGAATCCAACATAAAAAGATGTAAATTTGAGCAGTACATCCTTATTGGATTTAACCATCCAATTGTAGTTATGTGACTCCTATTTGTGTTTGAGCAGTGAGCTCTAGGCGCTTGGCCTTTCTGCATGTGCAGACCCCATTTGTATACACATACTATTTGCAGTAGTATCATCTGATTGTGGGTAAGGTTTCCCACCATGGTTTTTCCCCTTACAGGGTTTCCATGTACAAATATTGGTGTTATGTGTTGTGGATGACTTTGTATTTTTGTTTCATGCATTAATCTTTACCGATATTACAATTAACTAATAAAACTGTCTACCGGCATAAAAGACTGGTTTACCGATATTAAGCATTAAATTGGTAAAGTTAATTTTGGTTTGAATTTATTAGACAACTGATTCAACCCCCCTCTTAGTTGTATTTGGGACCTAACAATTGGTATCAGAGCCTAGTCCTCTTTTTTGCAGAAGTTTAACAGCTTGAGGATATCCAATGTCTACTAACTATTTCAGAAAGGACAGTCCTAAACTTAATGGAACCAACTATGGCATATGGAAGATCAGAATGGAGACACATTTAAATTGCATTGGAAAGGACATCTGGGAAGTTACAAAGAATGGCTATACTGCTCCTACTCCAGGTCAGCCTAATCCACCTACCTTGGGAAAAGATGAAGAAAATGATTGCAAAGCAAGAGAAGCACTTTTGAGAGCATTAACAGATCAACAAATCATGGGATTATTAGATAGATCAACTGCTAAAGCTATTTGGGATCATTTGGAAACACTGAATGAAGGAGATTCTATAGTCAAAATTGCAAAACTTGAAAGCTTCCGGGTCAGGTATGAAAATCTGAAAATGGAAGAAGATGAAAGGATTTCTGCTTTTATGGAAAGAGTTAATGAAATTGTTTTGGGTATTAAATGTTGTGGAGGAACCTTAAGTGAAGATGAAATTGTTTCAAAAGTTTTAAGAGGATTGCCACTGACATATAAAATGAAGGTTACTGCTATAAATGAGTTAAGAACAATGCCTAATACATCAGTAACTAGGGATACATTGATTGGAAAACTTTCAACTTTTGAAATTGAGGAATTTGGTCCTGTTGCTACTATAAAGACAGATTTAGCTTTTAAGGAATCAACATCATCTGCACCATCATTTGACAAGTTTGATTGGAAAGCCTTTTATGCAAGAGAACTTGAGGAAAGCAGGAGAGAAAATGAAGAACTTGAAGAACTTGAAGCACTATTTGCAAGAAAAATGCCTAAAGGTCTAGTTAGAAGTAAGTATGAAGGTAAAGCACCCTTTAAATGCTTTAACTGTAATAAGATTGGTCATATGGCTTCTAGATTGCCTGATAGACATGCTAGACTAAGAGAAGAAGCTAGGAGAACATACAAGCCTAACCTTGAATATCAGAGATATAGATTTAAGAAGAATAAAGATAAATCTTGTTATCTTGTTGATGAAGGATTAACTGATGATTCTAATGAAGATCTGGTAGACAATGGATGGGTTTTTGTTTCTATAACAGAAGATCAACCGACACTTACTATTCAACCAGTAGAGCAGGCCCTAGCAGCTAAAGTTGAAGTAAAGGATGAATGGATCATTGATTCAGGATGCTCACATCATATGACTGGAGATAAAAGTAGATTCTTGAACTTTCAGGAATATAATGGAGCTTAGTGAGATTTGGAGATGATAAAGCTTGTTTGATCAAAGGTAAAGGTACAATATCTCTTTATGGTAAGCATAATACTGATAATATTTACTATGTTGAAGGTTTAAAGCATAATCTTTTGAGTGTTGCTCAATTAGTTGAAAAAGAATTTCAGTTACAATTCAAAAATGGAAAATGCAAAATCATGAATAGAACTGGTTTGGAAATTGCAATCGGTAATCAAACTAGAGGTAACATCTTTCATTTGAATAATAGTGAAAAGACATGCTTGATTGCACATATTGATGAAATTTGGCTATGGCATAAGAGACTCTGTCATGTAAATTTTGATTGCATGGTAAAAATCAATACTACTAAGGCAGTTAGGGATTTACCTAAAATTGTCAAACCTCACAATACAGTATGTAAGGAATGTCAAATTGGAAAACAAGTCAGAGCTACTTTTAAAAGTATTCCAAAAAAATTAAATAATGCTCTTGACTTAATTCATACTAATTTATGTGGTCCAGCTAGAACTATAATTTTGCAAGGTGATAGATAGTTCATGCTAATCATTGATGACTACTCTAGAATGTGTTGGGTTACTTTTCTCAGAGAAAAATTAAAAGCACTTGGAAAGTTCAAACTGTTCAAAGCAATGGTAGAGAATGAAACTGGTAAGAAAATCAAATGTCTGAGATCAGATCAAGGAGGAGAATTTACATCTAAGGAATTTAATACATTATGTGAAGTGAATGGAATCAGAAGACAGCTATCAGTACCCTAGACACCACAACAGAATGGAGTTGTTGAAAGGAAAAATAGAACTATCTTGGATGCAGCAAGACGTATGTTATCATAAGCAAATCTACCACATGTGTATTGGAGAGAGGCAGTAAGTACAACGGTCTATACATTCAACAAAGTTCACATCAAAGGTGAAATTGGTAAGACCCATCATGAACTATGGTTTGGTATTACTCCTACTCTTAAATATTTTAGAATATTTGGAAGTAAATTCTATATTAGAAGGGATGAGTATATTGACAAATTTGATCCTAGAAGTGATGAAGGAATATTTCTTGGTTATTCATCTAAGAGAAAGGCATATAGATGTTTTAACAAAAGATTGCAGAAAATTGTTGAGAGTACAAATGTGAAGATTGATGAACAATTTAGAGAAACTTCAAGGTACATAGACTTTGAACCGGCAGCAGAGTCTCTAACAAATGAACCTACGTTGAACCCACCAATATAGAATGAAGATCCAGTTACATCGGTATCATCTGAAAATTCCACAGTAACTGAGGAACAACAACAAACGAAGACACCCCGACATGTAAGACTGAATCACTATGAAGATCAGATAATTGGAAACAAAAATAAAAGAGTTATGACAAGAGGAAGACTAGAAAATGAAGAGGTATGTCTTATTTCTCAAATTGAACCATCATCAATTGATGAGGCATGTGAAGATAAACACTGGATTAAAGCTATGGAAGAGGAACTAGAACAAATTGAGAAAAATAACACATGGACATTAGTTCCCTGGCCTAAAGACAAAAATGTGATTGGAACAAAGT
Source organism: Cryptomeria japonica (assembly GCF_030272615.1). Lineage (NCBI taxonomy): Eukaryota > Viridiplantae > Streptophyta > Pinopsida > Cupressales > Cupressaceae > Cryptomeria > Cryptomeria japonica. The sequence goes on along the minus strand of NC_081415.1, from coordinate 442,097,620 downwards.
GGGTATTCGGAAAAAAACTTAATGAAGATGGTAAGGTAATCAGGAATAAAGAAAGACTAGTGTGTAAGGGATATTCTCAGAAAGAAGAAATTGATTATAATGAAACCTTTGCACCGTTAGCTATAATTGAGCCAGTCATATTATTTTTGGCTTTTGCAGCACACAAGAACTACAAAGTATATCAAATGGATATTAAATGTGCATTTCTGAATGGAGATCTTGAAGAAGAAGTTTACATTGAACAACCTGATGGATTCTCTTTAATAGATAACAAAGATATGGTTTGCAAGTTAAGGAAAGCTTTGTATGGATTGAAACAAGCTCTAAGAGCTTGGTATGCAAGATTGGATAAGTATCTTTTGAAGATTGGTTTTTCTAAAGGCAATGCTAACAACAACTTATATTATAAAGTGACAAATGATGACATCTTGGTTATAGAAGTTTTTGTTGATGATATAATCTTTGGAGGAGAAGATGGATTATGTAAAGAATTTTCTATTGAAATGCATCAAGAATTTGAAATGTCTATGATTGGAGAAATGAAATTCTTTTTAGGATTGTAGATTTCACAGACTGATAAAGGTATATTCTTGAGTCAATCCAAGTACTTGAAGGAGTTATTAAAAAAATTTGGGATGGAGAACTCTAAACCGGTAAGCACACCTATGACTACAAATGACAAATTATCACTAAGGGATGAATCTACGCCTGTTAATCCGACTAGATACAAATCTATGATAGGAGGTTTACTATATTTGACATAAACAAGACCTGATATCATGAATGCAGTATGTATTGTTTCAAGATTTCAGAGTAATCCTAGAGAAAATCATGAATCAATAGTAAAAAGGATTTTCTGGTACTTGCTAGGCACTACAAATCTTGGATTATGGTATCCTAGAGATGAAAACTTTGAATTATGTGCATAGACAGATGGAAATTGGGTAGGAGATGTGGATGATAGAAAAAGCACCACCGACGAAGCATTTTTTCTTGGAAACAGATTAATTTCTTGTTCGAGTAAGAAACAAAGTTATACATCTTTATCAACAGCTAGATTAGAATATGTTGCAGCGGCAACCAACTGTACACAGGTACTATGGCTTAAGCAAATGTTGAAGGATATAAAGGTAAAATGCAAGGAACCTATTACTATCTATTGTGATAACACTGCAACAATTGATATATCTAAGAATCTAGTACTACATTCTAAAACAAAACATGTTTCTATCAAACTGAATTTTCTAAGGGAAAATGTTGAAGCAAAAGAAATTAAAATGGTTTATGTGAATACTAAAGAGCAGATTGCAGATATTTTCACTAAACCTCTGCCTAAGGAGACTTTTGAATATCTTAGAGACCATCTTGGGGTCATACCCCCACTGGTAGAAACTTAGATAGTTGATGATAGTCATCAACCGACAGAAATAACAGAGAAATCTCTTACTCCGACTTTGATGAGAAAGCTACTTCTCAGGGGGAGTAGTTGGTATAGTGAATTGGTTGGTATTTTGAATCTGAAAAATAATCTTTATATTGCTTTGGCATTTGATGTCAAAGGGGGAGAGATTGGTATGAAAAAATACAAGGAAAACTCATGAGACTCCCAGGGGGAGAGATTGTTACTTTGGGGAGATTATTGGTTTTTGGTATTTGACATTTTTGTTTTGGCACTTTGATGGTTTTTCCATCTTGTGTTGCCATCAATGCCAAAGGGGGAGATTGTTGGTATTTTGGTATGGTTTTGTCATTGATGTCAACACCTACTAAACCTTATCAACTTTGGCACTTTAGAGAATCAACAACATTCACTAGCAAGAAAGTGACTTATGCACAATCACCGGTATCTAGTACACCGGCAAGATATAATGTTCACCGACACTTGGAATAGCATGGAAAACACCTGGTTATGTCAAAGACATCATTTAGACACTTTGTCTTGGATTTTTGTTCATTGGCATATTCGTATTTGCATATTGGTTGTTACCGACAAATAGGTCTAGGATATACACTGGCAGGTTTATCTTTTCCAGATCAACATGGAACGCTATGGAGATGTCTCTTTATTGTTGTAAATGCATCAAGCCAACATGTTGAATTGGTTATTGCAACGGACATTGTTTTGTTTGTAAATTGATTTTATTATAATATCCTTTAGAGCCGACCTACTAAAATTGGTCTTAGGTTATGATATAAATGTAAGATCTTACTTGTAAGATCATGTGTGGAATATGAAAAAGGATTGTGTGAAGGTATATGCGAGAATAAGCAGAGTTATACATGCATACATCATTTGAAGGTTGAAGGAGGGTTTTTGTGAAAATAATTAGAACTACACTGGTACTAAATCCAACATAGAAAGATGCAAATTTGAGCAGTACATCCTTATTGGATTTAACCATCCAATTGTAGTCAATGTGACTCCTATTTGTGTTTGAGTAGTGAGCTCTAGGTGCTTGGCCTTTCTGCATGTGCAGACCCCATTTGTATACACATACTATTTGCAGTAGTATCATCTGATTGTGGGTAAGGTTTCCCACTGTGGCTTTTCACCTTACAGGGTTTCCACATACAAATATTGGTGTTATATAAAAGATTGGTTTACCGGTATTAAGCATTAAATTGGTAAAGTTATTTTTGGTTTGAATTTATTAGACAACTAATTCACCCCCCCCTCTCAGTTGTCTCCGGGACCTAACAAATGCAGCCTATTAGCGTATCTTCCACCCCTCTTCAATATTTTCCTAATCTCATAGAGGGTAATCAAGGTCCTATGATAAACATGCTTAATTTCCTTAAACATGCAATCAAGACCGTGGTTAATTCTCCACCTATTAGTCTCTTCGTTCTTAATGAAGCTACTAACTTTAGGAAGTTTAATGTTGACCCTCTCCATCACTAAGCCATTGTGGTGTCTCTCTCTCAAATTAGAGATCCCAAAGAGGACAAATCTAACTAGTTCATGCACCCAAGAATTCATAAGGTTAGGAGAAAAAATTCTTAGCAGCTTGCTCTTGAGAAAATAAAGGGTTATATGGTTTCCATGATGGAGGTAACCCACTATTCTACGGAGCACCCACAATTTGTTCATTCCTCTCTCCTAATGGATGATGAATCTCATATTTTTCTGTGTGTGGCTAGTTTGGTTTAAGAAAAACATTTTCAAGTCTATTGTTAGGGGTATCGAGGAAAGGATACACTCTAGTATGAATTTGAGTGAAGTTGCTAGCTTGAATGCTCCCATGGTGGGATCAAGCTTCCTAATATTAACCAATAAGTTTGACATTCTTGTTGAGCCTCAGTCTGAGTTTCTCCAAGATGGTGAGGGTAATAGGACTCCCCCCTTCTTGGTGGTATTCAAACTACCTCTTTCCCTCATATTGATGTTAGCACTTCTCCAATCAATGATAATCAGAATATTAAACTTGATAGTGATGCATATTTTTTTGAAGTTATTACTGTGGACCCCCTTATTAGGAACAAGGCTTCTAATGAATCCCATGACTTAGCCATTATTCCCTATGACAAATCTAGGATAAGCTTCTATGATGAATACACTAAATCCCAATCTATTGATTTGGACTTGGAATTTGGGTCAATGTCTAGTGATTCAATCACTAAAGAGGAGTATAAAGTAACTCAGGATCAAGTTAAGGATTCCAAAAATGAAGAATATGAGATTTTGATTCCTGTTGGGAATGGTCTCTTTACTAAGGTTAAAAGAGAGGGGAAGACCTAAGGGAAAACAATCTCCCCTACCTAGAAGAAAGACACTAAGAAGGAACTCCCTAAGTGCTTCGATAGCTTTAAAGTTTTCAAAGATATCATCAACTAATGTTTCTCATGGATTTGAATTGCATATCTTGGAATATTAGGCCTGACTTGAATCCTTGGATAGGAAACATGTTGCCAAGCAATTTCTTAACCAACACAAAAATATTGACATTTTGTTACTGCAAGAAGTAAAAGCTACTAAATTAACTCTAGAAGTTAATCTTAGATACATATGGAAAGATGCAAATCAATTCTCTACCAATCATGATAGAGGCAAAGGGGGTGTTACCATTATGATTGGGGGAAAATGGGGATCCAAAATCATAGATAGTGGCTCCTCCCTATGTAACAAAGTGGTGTAATTAATTCTAAATCTTTGTAATACTAAGGTCAGGGTATGTTCCCTTTTTGCCTCCAATGACTACAAAGAAATAATAGATCTTTGGAAATGGTTGGCTAACCTCATGGATATTCCATAGCTTATTGGGGGAGACTTTAACATGATTGAGCATTCAAAAGATAAACTTGGAGTTTTGAACCTAGAATGAAAATGTGGGGAGAAGCTCCACTGGGCTAGAAGAAAGATAAACTCTGACTATTCGATCCCCTTGAAGGAATGAAGGAGTATAAGGATATATGGCATACTTGGTGTAACTTTTAGCAAGGGAGAAGGAAAATTTACTATAGATTGGGATATGTTGTATGCTAATAAGGACCTTTTTTTATTTTAAACAAGATGAGAATGGTACCACTATCAAAGTGTGCCCTTTCACTTTCTTGGATCATCATCCGATCTTAGCCCAAATATCAATGAACTTTAATATAGCCTCTCATCCTAAGAGGGATGAGAAATTTATGATTAACACCAATATTATAAAGGATCAAGATGTTAAGAATGTCATTTATATGATTAGAAAAATCAATAGATTAGATGTGATTATCATACCCTCTCTGACATTGATAAATGGAATCAAAATATGTAGTTGGAAAGATTTGTGTCAAACTATTGGTAAAAAGAAAGCTAAAGATGGTAGAAGGCTTGAGAGAGGACTTGTGGATAACTTGTTAGCTCAAGAGGCCTAGGTCTAAAATAATCCCGACAATAGGGAATTGTCTCTCTCCTTATCCTGAACTAGAGACATGTTGAGAAGTATATAGAATAAGAAAATTTAGGGAGCCAAAGTAAGGGCTAGTCTCAATTGGCTGCACCAAGGAGATAAAGGCTCCAAATTATTTTTTAATATGTTGAGACAAAAGGAGCTCAAGGAAAGAATTGATAGAGTCTGGGATGAAGGAAAATAGTTGGTAGTTAATGGGGATATTAAAACTGCCTTTCTGTAGTACTACCAGAAGTTATTCTCATCAAAGGATTTCTCCCCTTCTAGCCTCTTTGCCAGAGACAAATGCATAACCCTCATTCCTAAGAAGATTTCAGTAGAAGAGGCTAATTTGATTAGAAAATCTATATCAATTGAGGAAATACATAAGGCTATCAGTACCCTAAATAATGATAAGGCCCTTGGTCTAGATGGGTTGCCCATTGAGTTTTACAAAGAAGCTAAAGATTAGATTTGCATTGATTTGTTGTAGATATATAAGGAAGATCTACTAAAGGGATCATTAGGTGCTGAGATAAATAAGGGGTTGATAAAATTTCTCCCAAAGGAAGGGGACAAGTTCCTTATTAATAATTGGAGGCCCATTACTTCACTTAATGTCTCCTATAAGATTCTAGCTAAGATTATTGCAATAAGACTGGTGGATATCTTACCATGTTTTGTTAGTAATACTCAAACGAGTTTCATTAAAGGGAGGTACATCCTAGAGAACCTTATTTCAAGTTGGGAGGCCATGAGTTGGGAAAAGTTAACTAACCAAAATGTTGTTATGTTCCTCATTGACTTTGAAAATGCATATGATCGAATTGAATGGAGTTTTCTTATTATGATGCTAGAAGCATTTGGGCTCCAAAATGTTTTTTTTAAAATGGTCAATGTACTCTTGAAAGACAGCTCTAATCAAGTGTAGGTTAATGGATCTCGTACTCAACCCATCAAGTTGGAAATATCTACCAGACAGGGTTGCCCTCTTGCTCCTAGGATTTGTTTATTATTGTGGTAGATGCTATATTCTACCTGCTTAGAGATTCCACCCACTCTCCAAGGGATAGGGGTATCACCCTACCCAACAAAGTGGATCTTATCAATATCTAGTTTGTTGTTGATACAACCTTTTTTCTAAACCTAGATGAGGACAACATGGACCTACTAATGATAAAGTTTAATATATTATGTGAAGCCTCTGGGGCTAAAATTTCTACAACCAAATCCACTCGTTTGTGTTGGAATGATACCCCCCTTTGGCATAGTGAGTATGAATATCAATGGGGTGGTAATTTTAAACAAGTGAGGTATCTAGGCATTCCCTTCATTATTAACCCATGCCTGAAAGACATGTGGTTGTCAATCAAATGAAACTTGAAGTGCAAGCTAAACAAACAAATGAAATAGATATTATTTATTACTAGCAGACAAAATTTAGGTCTGTTAGAATTTTTTTTCCTCTTACAGCTTATACTATGCATCTGTTTGGATGTTTAGTAATTATTGAATTAATGATATTTAGAAATCTATCAAGAACTTTCTTTGGTCAGATGGAAGAGGTAATAGAAAGTGGAACTTAGTTAAAGGGAATTGGTGTTGTCTTAGTAAAAATTTGGGTGGAATAGGACTGAAGGATCTTGAGATGCAAGGTATTGCCTTAGTACCTAAATGGATATTACATGCTCTAGAAGATGAGGAACTATGGAAGGTTCTTATCAAGAATAAAATTAAGCTTTCTATCCCAAAGCAAGCCAAATTTTGGAAAATACTCCCCTTTAGTGATCTTATCGCTAGTAATTTCCCAGTCTCTCTTGCTGGATCTATTGTGTTTAGGGTTATATGGAAGGCATGGTAATTCATTAGACACCTTTTTACTAATAATAGGATCATCAGTAGTAATAATTATGTTTGTGGAGAGAGGTCTATTTGGTGGAATTCACACCATCAGGATAGACCACTTGCTCTCATCTAGGGCTACTATGCCGAGAGTTGGTCTTAGAAAGGTGCATTTGTTGTTTTAATGATATCATTATTAATGAAAATTTGATTTCTTGGTTTGATCTTAGAAGTATCATTTGCCACCTTCCAATTGGAGGACTTATACTATGATGAGGGAGGCCTGTCTCAGCCTTCATCTCTCTAAGCTATGTGAGGTGAATTTGGATAGTTTTAAATCCTACACATGGGTGGATGGTTCTCCACTTAGGAATAACCTAGCTAAAATAGTTTATGGTTCTTTGTCCTCTTTAACTCAAATCCAATTATTCATATTCTTTGTTTGGCATTTGAATTGCAGTAGTAATAATTGGTAGAAAGTATTCACTAACTTTGGGATAGTAATATCTCACCTAAAAAGAAAGGCTTCAAATGGTTGTTTAATTTGCGTAGGCTTCCTATTTATAATAATCAAAATAATATTGATGTGTGTAATATCTATAGGATTGTGGACACCACTATGCATATTTTCTTTGATTGCATTCTTGCTAAGGAGGTTTAGAATATGTTTGGGACTAACTTTGCTAATGGTTCCACTCATTATTATGGTGTTTGTGGTTACATTAAAGGCATTAAAAAAGATAGTAATCTTTTTTGGTCTCTATTATCTTGTGAAATAATATTTGGAAATTTAAGACTGAGTAAAGGTATCAGAGAAAGGATAGGATGCTTACTGAGTCTCTAAGGAGACTCAATTATCATAATATTGATGTGCAAGTTTCTATAGTGATGAGACTTGCAATAAAGAAGTTCAATAGAATCACAGAAGATGGAACCACAAGAGTCTATTTGTCTGAGCTTTCTTGTGGCTATACCTGGTCCAAATTCAACATGGAAAGGTCCCCTTTTGTCAACACACTGGAGGCTTTTATGCACCAGATTAATGAGGGCAAGAAGATTAAATGTCAATACTAGGCCTAGTTAGTAGAAGCCAGATTAATTCCTTGGAACAAGACAACCATTTGGATGGAAGGCCCTCTCGGATGGATGTTCTAGATTGACCATTGAAGTCTTTTGTATATCATGTGTATCATGTATATCATGTATAGGGCATATTGTATATCAAGTTTTGACCAAATGTATACTGTATTAGATATATAGGCCCCATTTTGCATTGAGTGGTTGGGGTAATAAATTATAAGAGCCACTCTCATACAACGTTGGATATTTTTTGTAGCAGCTAGGTGAGGTCTGATAATCAAACCATTTTCAGAATAGTGTATGTGATCTTTTTCATTATATTTAATACAAAAAATATATATATTTTTTAAAAATATTGCAAGTAGGTTTTTATAATCAAACATGAGGCTAATTAGAAATTGAAAAAAAAAACATATTAAAAATAATTGAAAAATATAAGATGCACTAGAGGAGAGGATTCTCTCCAAAAAGGTATAATTTTTTGAAAATGATAAAAAAAAATTAGACAAAATTTGATGTTATATGAAAACTATGATTTTCTAGTAAGTTTGACTTTAAAACATTATTATGAGAAAATATTCATCACAAATTAATTTTTTCCCATGCATTAGAAATTGAAGTTATCTAAGGGAAAAATGAAATTTGTTCTCTTTTTAAAGGCCACTTTTATTGAAGTTAAAAAAAAAGTATTTGTATTGGTTGATTCTCCCCAACAAACTACACAACAAGCTCCAATATGAAGATATTTCTTGTCTTGCATACAACCAAATTTTATTTTTCCAATTCATGCAAATATCTAAGAAAGCTTTCCAAATCCACAACACCAATCTAAAGAAAGAAATCATATGACCATTGAAGAAAATGGAGAGATTCAAAGAAAACAAAAATAATAATTTTTACTTTTTCTGTCTAAAATTCTCAAGCCCTTTAGGTTTTTTCTTGGTCATCAACTTATTTTAAATTTGATGTTTCATTTTAATATTTCCAATTAAGCTATTTTGTAAAAGGAAATAATCTAAATATATGATGCATAACGTATGTGCACTTTAAATAATGGATAATGTATGTGCACTTTAAATAATGCATAACGTATGTGCACTTTTTTCTTGGTCATCTACTTATATGATGCATAATGTATGTGCACTTTAAATAATCTAATGCATTCTATTTTGATAGCTATTAAGCTCTTTTTGATATGCAATATTACCAAGGTAAACATATTTTGCAAGTTTAGATAAACAATGAGAATCTAAAATTGGCAATGATTGAAATTTTGATTTCATAAGGATTAACATAGGTTATCTCAAACATATTAAGGAAGGTAAGATATACAAACATATCTATTTAAGCTCAATATTCTCCAAAGGATGACATGAAAATACCATCATGATATAAAATAATAATAAATCTAGAAAAGAAAACATAAAGACAAACAAGTCAATATTTTGATAGAAAAAAACAACAACAAAATAACTAAGAAAAAAATAGTGTAGAGTAAATTGAAAAGGGAAAAAAGAAAAAATAAAAAAAATCTCCATTTATATATTTTCATAGTCAATGTCTTAATGAATAAAGGTTTGCAAGAACAAGTGACAACATCAATATTTCATGATTTTAAAGAGAGATATTTCATGATTTTATATAACTACTACTATCACTTGGGTATAATAACATTCTAGAAGACACTCCCATAAGACACTAATTTGTATTATGATTATATTTTATTTTTAGGCATCAATAATTGTTATTATTAGAGAAAATTTGGAGGCATCTTTGATATTTATTACATCCATATGTAAATGCGAGTATTTATTAGATATATTTTTTATATTCAAAATTTTAAATATAATTAAATGATATTTGTTTATCATTATCATATTCAATTTGTAGTCATGTTTTTATTTTTTCTTCTTTTATATTTGTGGGAATTTCATAGTACACGCAATTGAATGTGTATGTATTATCTAGTAATTTTATTTCTAACTTATATGTCAGTTCACAATCTTAATTTTTTGAGTTCTAGAAATTTAATTTCTTCCCAATAACCTTTATTTACTTTATTTCTATTTGACATGATTAGTTTTTAGATACAAATCAAGGTGGGAAAAAATGTAGAAGATTAAAGTGTAGACCTTTCCCTTTTTCTCTATTATTTTATGTTATTTTGTATGAACAATGTAGATGCATAGTTAGAGCATATAGTTTAGCTATTTTGGTGCTTCGGTAACCCTAAACCTAAATCCACCACTCTATCATACTAGATATTGTAGTTTAGAGCATGACCAACCTAGTTCCTAGGATAATTCCTATCTTGAACTAAACCACACCTACAATCTCATGTATGTGTTAAAAAATCTTTTTTTGTTGATATCATATTAAGCATAAAAGGATGCTTTATTTCTTTTTTTATATACAATTGTATATGGTCATTTATTTTAATTATCGTCTAACTTAAAAATGTATGCATTAAGAAATTTTATATAATTTGTAGGAATAAGCTAGAACCATAAAGTTGCTAATAAATTTTTTTTGTAGTAGTAGAAGTCAACTTTCTATAGATAAATGAGGGGTCCTCACAATGGAGAATAAATAATATTATTCAAGTAGAAAAGAGGGAAGAAAATATAAGTTTACACATCACTTATTGTTTCAAGATCATTCTCCTACAAGTATAAGATAATTTCATAGCTATTGCAAGACCACCTATGAATTATGTACTGACCCACTTAACTTAACCAAAAAAATTTGACTCATTTTTTTTTCTTTAATTGTGTTTGATTCAATCGCATAGTCAGGTACATCTATCCAAACCAGATAGGCATCCTTCCAATCAGGATGCACATCTAACCATACGGGTTAGATATCTATCCATATAGGACTAGGCATCTAACCATATGGGCTAGGCATCTAACCATATGGGTTAGGCATTTGTCCATATAGGACAGGGGGTTTCATCTATCCAATTCAGGATAGGCATCTACCCAAATGAAGTAGGCATCTATTCATAAGAATAGGAAATGCTCTAGCCAGAGACTTTAAACTCATTGGGACCATCTAGGTACCGAGTCACTCTCTAAAGACTACACTCCCCTACTAGGAGTGTATTGAGGTCCCTGTCCTTAGAAGTAAATGAAAATTAGTTATATAACAAGCTTGAATTCCACCTCAGAATTTGGCCTAAAGCCTTGGGAAGTCAAGTGAATCCATACGAGATTCCTTCCGAGTATGAATTGAATTTCTTTTTGTATTCAATTAATGTTATCTATACCCTTTGATTGAAAGACCAAGGAGCTTCGAAGACCAACTACTCACCTTTAGCCCAATTCTTAATCCCCATCCCCGAATGCCTGAGTACTAGAGACAACTCCATCCCTAGACTGCCTACATACCCATTTCAACATGAGATCATGACGTAAAGTATGTAGTTTTGGTTTCTAACTAAGGTTTCATGTAAATTATTTGGTGGGTATGCAACCCTTTCTAAGGTTAGTGGCCCAAATAGTTTCTCTATGATTGCTACCCACGATGGTAGCTCTATAGTAAAAAGGATTGAGGTGGTCTTCTTCTTGTTGTCTAAATAATCTAAGTCCTATTCCCTATCATGTGCATCACCCTTGACCCATTAGCATCCGCCAAAAATTCATCAAGATAAATAAATTCCAAAAGATCACACACAACCAAACCCAAATGGAGTTTTCTAAGGTTTAACTAAGTAGATGTAAATTATTTTTAAAGTTTATCTTTTTTTTTTTAGATTATCGATCCAAGGGGGATTACCCACCCCTTGGATTTTACTTCCAAATGACCCTTATTTTCCTCGATGATTTATAGGGATGATGATGACATTAATTGCAATAGTTCAACACGGCGACACTACCCGTAAGCATGACTCAGAGGCACCATAGATACTAAATGCTGCTAAGGTTTTTGGTTTCAACTCCTCTTGTTTAGTTTTCTACCTAAAAAATTCAACTATAAACTAATCAAAGCTTAAATAAACATTATTCTAATGCAACTATGAAATTGAGACTATTACTTGTAAATAATTAAATAATTGAAAATTAAACTAAGATACTAATTCTACAAAAATGAAAGGATCACTAGCTTGATAATGAAAGTGACAAATCTACTACTAGGAGATTATTATTCCTAATTGAGAAAGACCATTATATCTAGCTTCTTGAAATTTAACATGCATGATAAACAACAAATATGTAACTTGCATGATAATTAAACAAATGTTCAACTTATTTAAATGAGGATAATTTTAACTAAACATTAAGCCATTTTTCTTGAAATACACAAATTATTTAAGGAGGCTACATGAAAATAAACACATTTACTTGGAAAGTAAATCCCTTTTAACCTTTAATATTTGAAGCAATCAAAAGAGATATTTTGATATCCAATGAACAAAGAGAATTGGGCATTTTGAAGTGTTACTTATTGAAAATGAACCACTACTTTGGGGTAAGTTCATTTATTTTAACTTTTGCAAAAAGTTTGTATTTATCATTCCTCTTTTCTAATATTTATATTATAAGGAGATCTAACTATTGTTCCAACATCCTAAGAATAGTTAATTCAAGGTAATGAACCACTTAAAGTTTAATTATCCATTTGAATCTAAAGCATCAATTAATCACTTGGTCCATTGAGATGTGATCTATTTTTAATCCCAAAGGGAATCATTTCCCATCAAGAAGAGATAAACAACCCTTTAGCATTTATTTGTTTGAAGTGAAGGTCTAAACTTGCAAATAAATCCCCATTTGGAAAACTCCATAAGAATGGATTTTAAAGAAATCAAAAACAAATCAAGCTATTAAAACCCCTTAAGCCTCTTTTTTTTAATGCATTAATCTTTTATTTTTAATAACGATTTTTTTTTTTTAAATTCAAACTTAAATTAAAATTTATTCTTTTAACAATATAAATGAATGATTATTTTTTTTAATTATTAACAATATAAATTAATATTTAACAATTTTAGATCAATTTTTTATATAAATAAATTTAAATAACTCAAATTATAAATTTAAATTTAATAATATAAATTAATTTACAAAACATAACTTTTTTACTTTTATAAAAAAATATTAATAACGTTAGAAACATTACTAACTTTTATTTAAAATAAAGAAAGATGTTTGTTTTCTAAAAGGTGCATGGGCCCCACACCCCTATGGCCACTACATAGGCAACAATTGTAGGGGAGAGGGGGTGGGGAAATGGTTTTTTATCGTCCCCCAGCATCACTATTTTAAATTCAAATTTTATTATTATTTTATTATATATATATATTTTATTTTATTATATATATATCTATATACGTGTATATATATATATGTATATATATATTTTTTATGATAAACTTATAAAGCACTAAGGGGGGGGGGGTGAATCAGTGAAAGCAAAAATAGTAACACTTTAATTTTAGACGGATAAAAACACTTAACCAATTTACCAATGACTTTGCATATAATCCAAAGTGCTATAAAAGCATTCACCACAATCAAAACATTCACCATAACACAAATATTTTTACGTGGAAAACCCAATTGGGAAAAACCATGGTGAGATGGAACTCACAAATTAACTATCTGCAAAAATAGATAACTGACTAGTTAAGGTCTACAAATGCTCTATTAGGAGCAAATCCTGTTAGAGATCTCAAGCCTTGTTAGGAGCTATACTTGGTTAAAGGTAACCTCAGTGGAGGATTTAGATCCAAGTTAATGAATCACCTTGTTAGATGATTTATACAATGAAGCTTGTTAGAGTTTACCCAATTAAGGGATTTTACTGTTGTTGTTGTTAGAGAACAACAATGGGAATGATATAAGAATAGCACCTTCTGCTAGTTTAGATCATTTTCTACACATACATTACTACATCACCGACATACTCTGCAATACTTCAACAAATCACATCTGGTCCAATGCATATCATAGCTTGTATCTTCTATTTAAAATAACTCATCACAATATCTTTTTATAGATATTAAATTTCATGTCGGCTCTTGAACCTTGACACAATTTCCTAAGTTCAATGAATCTAGACAATCTTCCTTAACATGACACAAATCCCCACCAAAGTGTTAGTTGATGGTAACACATCACAATCAGTGATAACTCATCACACAAATCAGGAAACCGGTTAGAACACCAACACTAGTTAAGTGTTGACCGCTTCAAACTCACAAACCAATTCACTTTAATTCATACTGGGTGATTGTCTCCACGTGCCTCCTTGACTTTGTCTGCTAGATCTCAAACTAGTAACTCTGGAACTGATAAAAAATGATTGTCTTATCTACATATACCATTTATCTACATATATTGGTTTAGACATCTTCATACATATGTTACTGGTTAATAATATAATGACTCAATAGTACTGGTTTACCTTAACTGGTATACTAAGATGACTATGACAATTAGAACATATGTGTGCCATCAATGACAACACATAAAGTCATCAAATACAAAAATTATCATCAAGCCAACATTCTCCCGCTTTGTCATTGATGGCAGCACTTAGGAAATTTTTTTGTCAACTAAGTGTGCAAAAGAAAAATTGACTCCATGACACACACTCCCCCATAATAGTACATACAAGATTTTGAATCTTAAACTAATTCTACTCCCCCTTTGACAACAATGCCAAACAAAAAAGTAAAATACATACATTACATCAAAATTTGTCATAAAAAACTGCATATATATAGATATAAGACTTTTGAAGTCTTTACAATGCAATTCTCAAGAAAACATCACTGCAATGAAACTTCAACTGTTTAAGGTCATTGTCCCATGTTTCTAATAGTGTCTCAGTGATTTCAACATGTGTCAAAATATGTGCAGCAAATTCTTCCATAGCATCAATAGTGCTCATCTCTAGGGTAGCCAAAATTGCTTCAAAATCCTTGTATGCTCTCTGTAAGATTTCAACTTTTAGAATTAGCTGATTCTTTAGCTCCTTCAAGGTTCTTATCCACTTCACCTGTTCAAAATCATAAACTTCTAATATGTGTTGTAAGGCATCAACAGATTTACCAAAATTCAAAGCAGAATCATGTACCACTATGTATGCATCACTTATCCTTTCTAGTTCCTTCTCTGTATCTTCTCTCTTTTTCTTTAAGTCTGAAAAAATAATGATACTTTAGATATGGTGGCTAAAATCTTACTGCCAGTTCTATTCTAGTTTTCAAAAGATCTTTGTTCACTGTTAAAGCAACCTTGCCTTTGTCAATTTCTGAAATCAATTTTTCTCCCCTTTTTTTCCTGTAATCTTTTTCTACTAAAGCATGAGCTGACTCTTCAAGTGATTTTAGTTGTTCACTAGCATCAACAACTAATTGTCCAAGCTTAGCAATAGGGGTGGATAGATTATCTGTATCAGTCTTCGGTAGGAGACTCGACAAAATGTCAACAATAGTTTGAATGGTCTCTACTTCTCATTTCTGCTCTTTCAACCTCTTCTTTTGTGCACGGGATTGCATAGCAGTAGCAAACTCCATTAATTTAGAGGCACTCAAATTGTCCATATCTATAGGACCTTTAATGCTGATTGAGTCATCATCATCATCCTCAACTATTGTTTTCTTCTTCTCTTTTGTTTGCTTCTCTTCATCCTTTTTTCTCTTCTGCTTTCTTCTCTGATTTGTCTTTCCCTATCTCTATCTATTCCTTCTGTGTTGGTGTAATGACCAGTGGCAGTTGATATTCAACATTATTTTCTTTTACCGATGGTGGTTGCATGTCCACACTTTGTTCAGTAGTTGGTGCTTCCTCTTCTTTCTGTTCCTTAACCATATCCGGTTCCTATTCTTTTTCCTTAAGTGGTTCATTGTTGGTACTGGTTGTATTAACAGTATCTTCAATATCATCAACAAAGAATATGACAGGTGGTGAAATAGTGTCACCCTTATCCTTGTCAATGTAGATTTCATTTGGTACAACTATTTCTTCAGTATCCAGTTCTGATGGAGCTTCGGTATCAGTCTGATCAGGTTTATTATGATAATTTTTCAATTGATCATTCATTTTCTAAATAAATTGGGTAGCTTGATGAGTATCATCTTCTACTTCCTAAATGTTTCCTTCCAATAATCTCAGTATCCTTGTTCTTGAATTAATTGTCCTTTGTTTTTAGAAAGCATTGCTAATAATTCTTCATGAGACAATTCAAGAAAGTATTGAACAAAAATTCTATCTACAATCTCTTGATCTTGATCAATGATCATCTTCCATTTATTTTCCAAAATTAAATTCAAAGAATCAAAAATTTCCTTTTGAATTTCATGTGGTAACCGATTATATTGACATTGATAATTAATTACCTCTTGTACCACTTCTTGTTTCTGAATCTCATCAAAAGAATCAAAATACTCCTTTACATTATTAAATTTCTTTCTTTTTAATGTTTTTAGAATCCTCTCAAAATGACTCATTTGCTTCAAAGATGCAATATCAATATAAATATTTTGTTTAGGGATTTCCCCTACTGGTTTAGATTTCTTACTAGTTCCCTTCAGCTTATTCTTTTCTTCCTTGGACTTTGTTTCCTCAGATTCTTCTTGTAGATTAAGATGTTTGCCTCTCTTCCTAGTGGCAGTTGGCTTCTTTGTATACACCTTAGGCTCCGATTCCTTCTTGGTTTGAACACTCCTTGTTACTCTTGTACCAGTCGACACATAAGCTGCATGATCATCTTTCTTCTTTTTACCTTTCAAACTACTAGGTTGTGCCTATGCAATTCTTTCTTGATATGTACCCAACCTCTTCTTCTTTTTGTTCTTAGGTGATGTCAAGAGGTTGTTGGCATAACTTATCAATAAGTCATAGTTGACTTCATAGCTCATTTGCTCCATTTCTTCTTCTCTCGGTTCTACAGCCTCCATTAGGCAGAAATCGATGGTCACTATGAAACAAATATCATTCTCAAAATGTTTGATCACTTCATCTGATAACCTCATTCTCATACTCATCTTCTTCTGAAATTCATTAAAATGCCTATACATAGAAATTGGAAATGCGATCTTGACAACCTTTATACTATTCTTAATCTAGACTGAAACAGGTGTATCATTTGACCATTTAATATCACCAATACCTGGAATAAAATTTTGAAAATAGAAAAACAAACTGATCAAAAGTTGTCCAAACTCAAACTTCTGATTGTTGCCCTTCTTGATAGATTCTAGATTCAACATCAAATGACTTTGCATTACCTCACATAGATCATAATCTGTGTCTTCCTTTATCATTTGGTAGGCAGGATGTATGACAGCTGATGACACACTGTTCACTTAACTAGACCAAAATATTTTGTAACCGATAACCATTGTAGCATATTTCACTGTGTCATCTTCAATGTTACTAACAGACATAGTAAAACCATCACAAGTGGTCTTTGTCAGTTTTGTTAGCATATATTTTTACAAAAAAATTTTGTGCTATATATGGATGCTTTTGCTTATAATTCCATCATAGAAGCATTTATTTCTAGATTGTATGTGCAGGTGACATGATTGCAGTGTTTTCATAAAAAGGCATCACTTCGGCATATTCAAGGGAACTATTGAGTGAAATGGCATTCTGGCAATCCTCATCTTCACCATTAGTCTCATTGCAAGAATACTTCATTGAAGGTCATCATAGAGCAGGGTTGTGAGCATGTGCAGAGAGGTAAATGGTATGGGAGAAACCCTTCAATATTATTATTAAAAGTTGCATCCATAAAGAGGGCCTTCTTTTGCAAAAATAGCAAAATTTTTGCTTATTGGCATAAGTCATCTCGATGAGATCGCCTAAGGAGGAAGGAGTATGTTTATCGAAGTAACTCATGTTGATGGTGTTTCCTAAAGAATGAGTGGCGGGAAAAGGTGCGACTAAGTGTAAATCTATCAGGGCAAGTTATTGTTGGCATATGCACACTCCAATAAGACATTGTATGTGATTGAAGGTTTTGTCATTGATGGCAACCTTGCAATCTTATGGCACCGGCAAAGGCATTATACCAGCATCAGCAGATCACACTCTACACCGGCACTTAGGACACCAGCACCGACATAGAAGAAAGGAAGTATACAGGCACAAAGGCCGACAGGATTTTGTTATATTATATTTTATTTATTGTAAAAATGTGTTAGCCGACTTGGCAAATTGTGTAAAATGACTCTTATATATAAGAGAGATCATTGTAGACATTAGATATAGGAGATATAAGCAAAAAAAAAGAAAAATATTAGGCAGACCTATTGTACGAAATATAGGTCAAGGGGTATATGTAAAGAACTGAGTAGGAACCGGTACTGAATCTGGCATTGAAGATATTATTGTAAAGCAGTACAAGTTATTGGATTTGTATAATCCTTATTGTAAGTCAGTGAGACTTCCCATTGAGCAGTGAGCTCTAGGCAGTTGGCCTTCCTTCATGTGCAAGCCCCTATTGTAAGTAATATTCTCTTATTGGCTAGTGAGTGAATATTGTGGGTCACAAATCCCACTGAGGTTTTTCCTACACCGGGTTTCCTCGTCAAAATCTTGTGTTCTGGTGTGTCTTTCATGTGGATGTTCTTGATTCTGTTTATTGCATTATTTCTTGCATACCAGTACACTATTATATTATGTTCTGGATGTTTTAAGTTAAGAAATTCCATTCACCGGTCAGATACTGATTCACCCCCCCCTCTTAGTATCTGTGGGATCCCTAACAATTGGTATCAAAGCTTGGTCCTCTATTTTCAAAAGCCTAACAGCTTGAGGAAGTCTTGACACCGGTAAAGATGGAAAATCTGATGAAGCAACTGGAAGGAGCTCTTACAGACTATGATGCAAAAAAATTGAAAAATATCAAACTAGAAGGTGATTTAAGGGTAGCTCAGGACATCATTCAGGCACTTCAAGAAAACTTTACTGTTGCAAGAAATGAGAAGAGAACTTTGTGAAAAATTGCAAAATGAGAATGATGAAAAGGAATCACTTAATGATATGATAAGCAAGTTGAAACAAGAGATCATGACAACAAAGAATGAAATGTAGGATATGACTATGAGATTTTGCGAAGAGATTGAGGATAGGAAGAAGAATGAAGAAGAATTGACCAGAAGACTAAGTGATGCAGCAAATGAGAACAAATCTGATGCATACTCAGAATGACTCAAATGAACTAATGAGACAAAAAGAAGTCTTAGAAAGAGAACTAGAAACTGCAAATCAACATAAAGAAAAATTCAAGAAAAGCTCAGAGGAACTTGGCACCTTGCTGAAGAATCAAAAACCTAAAGGTGACACTTCTGGAATTGGCTTTGAAGTTGGTGAAAGCTCTGGTACTGCAAATACTCAGGATCACAACAAACCAATAAGACAACCTAATGCTTATAAATTCAATGGAAAATGCTTTAACTATAATAAGTATGGTCATAGAGCAAATGAATGTAGATCTAGAAATTATCAGAATATCAACACACCCACCGGTCAATGTTCTAAATGCAACAAAGTAGGTCACAATTCTGAAAACTGTAGAATGAATGTAAGATGTTATATTTGCGGAAGATTTGGACGTTTATCTAATCAATGCAGAACACAAACTGGCATAGGTTATGGGAAAGCTATTCAGAAAAATAATGTAACTTATTATGCATGTAACAAGATTAGGCATATTGCTAAATTCTTTAGAAGTAAAGGAACACCACTAGAAAACAAAAGTTCTAGCTTGAAAGGTAAAGAAAAAGTTGAAGAGGTTAAGCAAGAATTCTCAAAACAATGGATTAGAAAAGTTGATCTAAATATTGGGAATACTGCTCCACCGATAGAACCAACCAATGCTTCACTGGCAGAATAGAGTGATGCTTCACTGAAAGGACAGAGCAGTGCTCCACCGGCAGGAAGTTCTTCATCTAATTGAAGAAAATTTCCTTGAGGGTTTGGCAATCTAATGACACATGTGCTATTATTCCCTCAGTTAGAGGTAAGAAATTACTTATTTGTTAAGTGAATACTTAACTGACATGCAATTAATGTGGTAGATAGCGAATACACACTATATAATCAAGGTTTTGGCTCTGTTTCATTTCACCGAGATTTCAAATTTATGAAGAGCGCGAAGACTCCGAGCTAAGGTATTTCGAGCAAGAAGCAAGAACACTCCAAACAATCATCCATCCTAAGGTAGTAAAAGGTATTTAATCATGGCATCCACCTCTACAATTGAATATATAGAAAACCCTACTATTGTTGAAGTGATAAAAAGACCTAGGCCTGTATTTCAGTTAGTTCCCGAGGTAGCAAAGAAAGATGATACCTTAGGTGCTTTTTCTCAAATTCCTAAGGGAGTTGTTTATGTTGAAGACCCCAGAATGTACATCCACTGCAACATTGAAGAGTTAGGAGATGAAGAAATTAAAACCATGTTTAAAACTGTGATATGTGATAAAACCGACAATGTAAAAGATGAACACAAGATCATTGAGACCCTAGGATTTACAGAGATCCTTAGCATTCCTGAATTTCCCAAGGATGTGATTAGGATAGTCTTAAGCAGGGTACAGGGTGAGTTTTTCTAGTTGGATGCAGTCCACAAGATCACCAAGGAATATGTGAAAGCTGTCACAGGGTTACTGACCACCGGTAAAAGACCGGATAAAACCAAGAAGGTTTCCAATGACCTAGTTATAAACCTAACTGGTTCAACATTCGACAAGAGGTCCCTAAGAGTTAATGATGCAACAGATATCAATGTGAGATTCATCAGCATGATATTAGGATATAAAGCTACTAATGCAAATAGACTTAATTCAGTTTCAAGCTTATGCATTAAGAGTGCTTATGACATGGTCATAGACAATGCAAAAATTGACATATGTGAGTGGTTAAAAGATGAATTAATTGACAACCTTGGAAAGATCAAGAAGGACAAGAAAGGAACTTTTAGGTTTGGAAATCTATTAGTATGTCTGATGCTACACATAACAAAATAGGTTCCCTGTATAGGTTACAAAGAACTTGGATATGATATACCCATAGGCAAACAATTAACAGAACTATTCAATAACATGGGTGAGAACAAGGAAAACAATATTCATGACTTTTTCCAAGCATTAAAGGCCAAAATGAAGAAAAGAATAAGGTTATCACAGAAGATTGTAGACAAATACAAAGATGAAATATGCTTTGTCATCAAGAAAGATGAAATCTGGATGGAAGCAGTCATCCCAAGGATAGTTTGGGTAACCGAGATGGGCTATGAAACAGATGATCACATAGTTGAAACATATGCTAAAGCACTTCTGGAAGCCCCTAGAGAACCTAAGGAAGAAGTATTTGGTAGTGCAAAAACCATTAAAAGTCAAATACAATCAAAGAAAAGAGTGAAAAAGGTTGAGGCAGTTGTAAGGAAAGATTCCAGACAAGCAAAAGCCATCAAAGAAGATGTATTGAAGAAAACCGGTATAATAGAGGATGAGTTAGCAGCTCCACAACTTAAAACTCACCTATCACCGGTAGGTACTTCTTCAGGGAGTGACATGCCTGCAAATTTCAAAAGAGTTGTAAGAAAAAGAGATCCCTCACTAGCAACCACACCCTCACCCAGGAGGACAAGGCAAAAACAACAAGCAATGAGATCTCCTAGTAAGAAAGGCCACACCAAAGAAGAAACTAACACCCAAGAAGAAGAAAAGGACAAACAAAGACTTGGCCCCTCTTGATATACTACTAAATGAAATCACAAAGGAAGGTAAATTGAAAAACATAGAGAAAATAAATGACACTCTAATAGCTGATGAAAAAGAGCAAGTTGAAAATAGTGTTATATTACATATGGATATGTACAAGAAATTTTTGATGGAAGTAGTCAATGAAATTCCTGATGAACTATTCAAAAGACTAGAAGCAAGAAGACAAGCAGTGATAGAACTAGATAAGAAAATAAAGATTGAAAAGCTACTTGTTGTATATCCGGTAAACTCTCCCCAAGATATTGATGACCTAATTGCTCAAGCCAACTGGACAATATTTTCTACTACACACTGGCACGTTGCTTTAATGGTAGGAAGAGTTAACGAGGTAACAAAGGAGACAGAAAATGGATGGGATATATTCCTAGTTGAGAAAGAAAAACAAGAAGATTATAGGAACCCCAAACCCATAAAAGTTTATCAGAAAGATAGAGACAAGGGGAAAGGAAAAGTTGGTGGACAACCTAGTATCAAGGTTAGAGACAACTTACCCCCACCTCCTTTAATTACTCCACTGGTAAAATCAACAACTACTGAAGATCAACCGACAGCTGAGAGTATGGATGTAGAGGATGATAATCCTAATCCTGAAGTTTTATATACTGTGGATGTTGATACTCAAAAGATCAACATAGTGGTAGACAAAGATATAACAGATAAAACAGATATGGCTAGTGAGCCTCCGGTAGTTGAGGAAACTGACAACTCATAGGAGAAACCGACAGAAGATAAAGAAAACAAGGTAGAGACTCAGACATAGATTGAGGCAATGCAACAAACAGAGGAACAAATAGAGCAAAAGGCTCTGGAACAGGAATAGGTACATAAGGAAACATTGCCACCAGCAACTAGTGAAAAACCATTGCTTAAAGAAATGCAGACACAAACAGACCTACCAAAGGTCAATACAAGCTTGGTTACTTCCACCGGTACTCAAATTGTTGATTCATCATCAAGCTTCAAATCAACTAATGTGACTGAGGTACTACTCAATTCTATCAAGAAAATAACCAACTGTAGCTCACAAGCTTACAAAGCAATTGATGATACCATACCAATTTTGAAGGTAATTGCTCCCAACTGTAATATAGACAATAAAGATTCTTTAGGACAACTTGATACACTATGTAAATATATCTCAGAAAACATTGAGAAAATAAAAGAAGAGTCAGTGAAGGATAAAGTAGAAGTTGAAAAATAGAAATTCTTTGATGAGCAAATAAAGAAGTGTAATAGAGATTTTGACACACTTCTACCAGAATTATGTAATTTGTTGAAAGAGTACAAAAATTTGTACAAAGATACCTGTAAAACAAACTTTTTGACTGTAGATATAGACAAGAAAATGAGAAAGGTACAGGATGAGATCAATAAACTTGCAGATAGTTTTATCAACTCACCTGATACACTATCAGTTTTTGAGGAGAAGATAACAAATTTTGAGGAAGAACTACTCAAATTAGAAAGAGAGAAAGAAAGAATAGTGAATAAGGCAAAACATTTGAGATCAAAACTAAGTCCAAGATTGGACTATCTAGCATCTCTACAGAAGGAAGTATCTAAGGCACTAATACAGGGAAGCAAAACACCGATAGAGCATTTGTAGCATCTCACTGGTACAGTGAAGAGAATAGAGACAACAATAAAGGATAGCAAAAAGTTTATGGACAATATAAACTTGATTTTGGGAGATCTTTTTCAAATTGTAACTACCTAGTTACAAGGTTGAAACTACAAACTCTACTGACATCTTGACAACCTTTGTCATTGATACCAAAGGGGGAGTAGTGGGATGAGAAGATTCAAATTACAAGAATCATATGCTCAAGGGGAGCTCACACATTTTTGGTAACATTTTTGGACTTCACATTTTTGGATCATTTTTTTTTAAATTTCTCATGAGTGTTTCCATCAATGCCAAAGGGGGAGATTGTTGGCATATGCACACTCTAATGAGACATTGTATGTGATTGAAGGTTTTGTCATTGATGGCAACCTTGCAATCTTATGGCACCGGAAAAGGCATTATACTGGCATCAACATATCACACTCTACACCGGCACTCAGGACACCGACATCGGCACAGAAGAAAGGAAGTATACCGGCATAGAGGCCGACAGGACTTTGTTATATTATATTTTGTTTATTATTGTAAAAATGTGTAAGTCGACTTGGCAAATTGTAAAATGACTCTTATATATAAGAGAGATCATTGTAGACATTAGATATAGGAGATATAAGCAAAAAAAAAGAAAAATATTAGGCATACCTATTGTGCGAAATATAGGTCAAGGGGTATATGTAAAGAACTGAGCAGGAACCAGTCCTGAATCTGGCATTGAAGATGCTATTGTAAAGCAATACAAGTTATTGGATTTGTATAATCCTTATAGTAAGTCAGTGAGACTTCCCACTGAGCAGTGAGCTCTAGGCAATTGGCCTTCTTGCATGTGTAGGCCCCTATTGTAAGTAATATTCTCTTATTGGCTAGTGAGTGAATATTGTGGGTCACAAATCCCACCGAGGTTTTTCCCACACCGGGTTTCCTCATTAAAATCTTGTGTTATGGTGTGCTTTTCATGTGGATTTTCTTGATTCTATTTATTGCATTATTTCTTGCATACCAGTACACTGTTATATTATGTTCTGCATGTTTTAAGTTAAGAAATTCCATTCACCGATTAGATACTAATTCATCTCCCCCTCTCAGTATCTGTGGGATCCCTAATAGTTATGACGATGAAGTCTAAGTCATCAGAGTAACATACACTATCGGCAACAAGGAAAAAATGTTATCCCGATACCCAATGGGGTTTTTGGCAGAACTCTTGTGGATAACTAGCGAGGAGATCTATTTGTAGCGGTGACATCGGGTTATCAAGAGGTTCTAATTTATGTTACCCCAATACTCGATGGACCAAGTGGAGAGGATGACCTTATCAGAGAGACTTTCTTTGATAAAGCGGTACCAAGCAAGAAAGGAAACAAGACTCATCAAGATAACATACATTGTCGGGGAGATGCATTTTGGGTCATCCCGATACCTGATGAGGAAGATGAGCTCGGTGCAAACAAAGTGACTTCATTGGGAAAGTCTATGATGATAGACTCAAGGAACTCAATAAGGAAAGTAAGGTGCAAAAGACTCATCAGGATAGCTTACGCTACTGGAGAAACATCTTTAAAGTTGTGCCGATGCCCAATGGGTAGAATTCCATAGAGAGCAGATCTATCAAGAAGACTATAACTATCAGAAGTAAGGGAAATATGCTACTCCAATGCATGATGAAGTAATCAGTGAAAGTCATGCCAATCAATGAGAAAATTAGATGTCATGGGCCCATCGGATGAAGTGTAAAGTAATCTCATTCCGAAGGTCGATGGAGCGACTGGAGAAATAAATAGAAGGAGGTTTCATCGGAGAGACATACCCCGATGTGAAATAAAGAAAAACTGACTAATAGAAAGGAAAGGCAGATCCATTAGGATATGTCAAGCCTTGAGGAAAAAAGAGAAACGACCGGAGTGAGATTAGATGAATTGATCGGAATGACCTATATCGATTAGAAAGACAAAAAGGTAATTGAAGGAGTGCATGGTGCCAAATAATTGAATTATCAGGTGGGGTTACGCCGATTAGCCATTAGAATATCTAATATGAAAGCCATTATTTAATGCTCATGATCGGGAGGATTTTATCCGCACAAAGAAAAATTGATGATTTTTTTTATCATTATAGATCCTAGCCATTGCATATCTAGCATAAAGAAAGAGTGCTTGTGGCAGGATTTTTTCACAGTTTCTTCAGCCATTAACATTGAAGTTGCAAATAAGAAGCGTAGGTAATTAAGAATTTAAGAATTTAATCATGGAGGCATATGGTTCACAAGGAAAGAGAAGGGTCATAGAGATTTCAGATACACAGTCAACTAAATCAAAAAAGGCGAAGTCTATGGAGGGTATACAGAAGCGAAAGTTGAAGTAGGATATGATTGACCATTTGGAATCATCTAGTGCTAAGTCGAGGAGGTCTAAAACAAATTTTCTGCCCAAGGATCAATTGGAAGATAAGTACACAAGGGTTGGGGATATATGGACAACCATAAGGGGCCATGGATTGTTTTTATATCACTACCTCAAGAGAAACAAGGAGATGCCATTGTCAAACCCTTGGATGACAAATTTGGGCAGATTGGTGGTACAAAATGTTTTTCTAAATCTCAGATTGTTTGAATTTCTCAAAAGGAAATACAACAAAGAATAAAGATACATCCAAGTGCCAAATAGGGACCCATTCATCTAGATATCTGTCGAGTCTATTCAAGAGGTTTTCGGCATGACATATGAGCCTTACATGCCCTTATCTTTTATAGAATTAGAAGGAGAATATACCCAAATGGACACCACCCACACAGTGTGGAATTTGAAAATCCACAAAAAGGAGAAGGGACATCTCATAAAACAGGATGGTCCCTCTTTTGAGAATATTATGTTTAGGCAATACTTGCAGTACACATATTGGGCATACGACCAGGTCTGCGGGGAAGAAGTTCCTAATGTTACAAGAATAGGTCCAATGGTATTGGCTATGAACATTCAAATGCATGAGTTGAGGCCATTTGATTATGCAACCTACTTGGTAGAGAAGCTGCATGAAGGATTTTTGAGTTTGCAAATAGAGCCTAACCCTACTTTGAATTTTTACTCATTGCTAATGCATATGGTTTTGTTTTATGGTGATATGAAGGGTTTGTGGCCAGGAGAATTAAAAGTGACTTCCAGGAATAAAGAGGGACAGGACCAACCAATCCAATTATGGGTATCCTTGTGGGACTCAATGTTCGACAAATCACACTATGTGTTGTTTGTAGAGTACTTCGTCAAGCCCTTGTACAAATTGTTTGCGGTAGAATGTGAGGGGTCTATCTCATAGGAGAATAAAAGGTTCTTGAGACCCCATGCTTTTGGAGATACTAGGGTCAACCATAATTGGGGTGACTGGTTTGTATGCCAGAATTTCAATTTTTTAGGGTTTATGGTTTTGAAAGTATTCCATTTATGTTGCCTACATTAGTGCCCAACAGAATTGCATATCTAGAGATTGTTAGGCATCTTAGTATGTCAAATACAAAGCATTTAAGTTGTTCACACAAGGAGGTATTTATGCCTAGTACTTTACATTTTGAAGATTTCACCATTGTGTCTACCAAGGTATATGAAATGATTGAAAAGAAGCTGATAGAGGAGTACAATCTGTATCAACACCAGGCTTAAAAGAATTATGATCAAGAAGGATATGTTCACCACTACAGGAAGAGCCAGAACTTGGGAGAATATTTGCACATACCCATGGAGGCTGAGGATTTATTTAGGAACAAGGAGTGGGATAAGGCTGATGCAGTCTTAGAGGAGTTAAACAAAAAATTGGAAGAGCGGAAGCAGAGTCAAGAACTAAAAGAAGAAGGAGACTCAAAGAGTGAGTCTGATGAGAATGTAGCCATGTCTACCCTTTGTCCACCTGAAATAGAAGAAATGACAAAGAGCTAGGAGCAAGCTATGGTGAGACTCAATGCCAACACATATGTGAGGATGGAAGATCATGCAACTTTTGTTGCAGATGAAATTTTTGTAAAGTCCAAGGAGTTTAAGTCCTTCTTGTACCATTACAAAGGGAAAAGATTGAGGGAGAGCATCCCAAATGTCACCCCTGAGAAGGAAGCAGAGAGGATAAAAATATTGAAGGAAGACATCAATGCAGAGGTGGCTACAATGACACCATAGAGAGGGAGGCAACTTCTCAGTGAGGTAGGCATCATTTTGTTCCCAGGATGGGATTTAAGTGCATCTTTCAATTTTGACAGTTTGTTGCATTTAGATAGAAAAGATGGAAAATTAGGCATACAGGGAGTTGATGGCATTTTTATTGGATCAAGATATGATCCAAATGAAGAGGAAATGTTTCTTTGGGCCCTTTACCCCCCAAATAAAAGACCCAAGATTATAGATGTAGATAAGGCATTTGGGCATATGATGAGGCTGAAAGTGGGAGAGGTTAACCCAATTGTCACTGTAGATTTGGGGATTGACATTGCAAAATTGAATAAGGCCCAAATGCAGTGGGTGTTAAAGGAGGGTCAAAAATATAAAAATTTATAGGAAGACTTGTTAAGTAGTTGTGGTCATGAAGTACCACAAATAACTGATACTGGTATGCAATGGAAAAAGAAATATGAGGACCAAATGAAAGGAAATATAAAGCTGAGAAGGCAAATCAGGACCGCCAGGGTGGATGCTGCTTGTGTTTTGTTGACCAACAGGTTTGAGCATTTGTTGGAAGTTCTCAAGGAATTCTGAACTAAATGTCAGAAGAATCAGGATAATATGTCTTCTAATGAAAGAAGTTTTGAGAAGCTGAAGGCATTGTTGAAAGAGAAGAGTATCGAGGAGAAATTTTTTGAGAAGATCCAGAGAAGGTTGAACAAGCATAAGGCATTCGGTGTGGACATCAAGCAGGAATTTATTGATTGTAAGGATATTGTCAGATATGGTATACCAGATATTGTGGATGAGGCAGAGCAGTTGAAGGACAAAGGGATTTGGATTGTAGAATGCCAGAATATACTCAACACATCCCTTAATGTTGCTTGGGAAGATGTTTTGGATATGAAACAAACAGGTGAGCAGATGGAGAGAATGGTTACCATGGAGATTGTTGTCAAGGACACTGTATTCAACACCAACACTTACCAGGATAGCAAGTATTTGGAGCATATTTTGAAATGTAACACATTATGGGACGACCAAAATTGACTTCTTAGTTTGTAATTTTGTTTTATGTCTAGCAGGTAGGTAGTTAGGTATCAAGTTTTAGTTATGTTTAGTTTAACAAGATGAAAGGGTGTGTCCTTTCACTTGAATCCTTTGGCTCACATATATGTAGTGACTAATTTTCATATCATTAAAAAATAGACAATATTTTGCCACTAGTTGGGCTACAAGTATTATATTTTAGGAAAGTATAATAGGAATGAGGAGTTTATTTTATGCAAACTGAATATATTGGAGTATTTGTAAGTGTGTTTTTTGTGTACATTCTTATTCTAGAAGTTAATATACAAGATTTCATGCTTTTATCTTTAGACTGTTATGTGTAATTTTGTGCTGGATGGAATCATATGTCCTCTTGATAAATCTTTTAGATTTGTTGTGATGTGCCATCACATGATGTTGTATTGAATGTTAAATTGGGTTTTTATTGTTCATGCAAAACATAATGAAACTTTCATAGTGATGGTCTTATAATTGTCTCTTGTGTTGATAGTGAGTCTTGTCCACAAGGTTATTCATTAATGGTTAGATAAAGGCAGTGGTCTGTTATTAATCTTTGCTGAATAAGTTTGTATGTATTAAGTCCTTATCAAAGAAACAAATCTTTGAATTTCTATCAGTACTACTCTTTTTCATAATAGGTTAAATTCCTAATAGTAATCTGTTACATAACACAACTATATTCACACTTATTTTATCAATTTTAAAGGCATTCAATACAAAGCACTTCTGTTAGCATAGTTGCAGGAAAACCTTTTGCCGTCCCTATAATTGCTAATTCCCATAGTTTAAATTCACTCAAAACAAACCTCTTTTGTGCTTGAGAGTGTAAGGTGCACCCACCTAGGTTTAGTGGAGCCTGAAGTGCAGAGGGATTTGGTCTTCGACCATCCCTGTTCATTGGCCAAGGCTGATTGGATCAACTAAGGATTAGGCAAGTCTTTACTTTTCCAATCTATGGTTTTGGGCACCAACAGATTGGCGACTCAGCTGGGGAGTTGTCATAAGAATTATTCAGAGTCTTTGGTGGTTTGTTTCAGACTCTACTAGAGGAAAGAACCTAGAAGATTAATAAAAGATATTGTTCCTCTTAGGAGGTGGCAACTCTACACTTAATACATGAATAATAGTTGGTATTTTGAGAAAGTAAGACAAACCCCTAGGCATTTATCAATAAAATTGATGCAGGGGAGAAGGTCTCTGCATAAGGAACAAGATAATCTTGTTCAGTTGAGTCCAAAGAAAAGGGACAAAGGAAAGAAACCAAAACCAAGTATGGCATTTGGGGGTGATAAGAAGTTTCCTAGCAGAGAGGATGGCTCTTTATTTGGTGATAAGTTGGAAAATATGGAGGAAAATCCTTTCTATGCCATAAATGCAAAAGATAATAATGGTGGCCATGATGAAACCCTGACTATTGAGGAACAAGAGGAAAAGAAATGGGATGAAATCATACTTAAAATGGTTGACTTAAATGGAGATGAATCCAAAATGGCAAAGGCTCTTAGGAGACAACCAGATTGGATATTGAAAAAACCAGGGTTACAAAGAGATACAATTCAAAGCCTCAGGTCAGAAGGGATAGAAGACAAAAGTAAAGGTGAGGGAGGTAGGCCAACAACTTCTAAATATAGTCCCCACCATATGAGAAGAATAGAGCAGCCTTTTGTAACCTTTAATAACCCGTTATCAAATGGAGGTAGGAGGGATGTGCATAGGGATCAAAGTGAAGAAAGGCAAAGAAACTGCCAGGATAATGGAGGAAGAAATAGAAATGGGGAAAATGATGGAAGTTGGAATAACACAAATAGAGGTAACAATATAAATAATAATAGAGGAACTAATAGGTATGGTAACAACCAAAATAATGGAAGTAACAGAGGTAATAATGACAATTGTGGAAATGGTAATGGTGGAGATAGAAACAACAATAATGGTAATGGAGGTAATAATGGCATTAATAATGGTGATGGAAATAATGGGAACAATGGTAATTATGGCAGAAATAGTGGATTCAATAGAGGAATTATGAACAATCAAAACAACAATTAGGGTGGTAGATGACCTATGATCATTGAAAGATACAGACAATTGGATTTCATTGGCATTGTTGGTTATCCGAACCAGATCACTAATGATTTAAGATCAGCTATCCCCAAATTCCTAGGAAATGGAATTGATTGAGTAGAACAACATGTAGTTAATGTAAAAAATATCATTGAAGAATTTGAGGTTCCTCGTGAGGATGTATTCATGAAGTTGTTTGTTCAATCTTTGATAGAAGATGTAGGAGAATGGTATAGAAGCCTTCCCGATGGATCTATTGGCAGCTGGCAAGAATTTGTAACATTGTTCTTGGAATAATTTGGAGATCACAATGATCCTTCATTTGCATCCCATGAATTGACAAGTATAAAGAAGAATCAAAATGAATTAGTAGCTGAGTTTAATAAAATTTTTAATAAAGTATTAAATAGAATACCTAGAGATGTCAAACTTATTGATTCATTTATGATTAACTTTTATTTGAGTGCTTTTGACAGCAAAACCCATTATGAGATTTTGTCTCATAGACCTAATACTTTACAACAAGCATTCAAGATAACTGCTGCCATTGAGAATAATAGAAAAGTTGATGGGAAGGTTGCCAAGAGAGATGATCTGAAGTTGTACAATACCAGGGTTCCCAAGAAAGATGAGCTTACTCAGATTATGGACATGCTTAAGGACCTAAAGGGTAAGCAAAATCCTAATGAAAAGACACCATATAAAAACAATAAACAAATGAATTACAATAGACTGAGACTACGTGCTATGCCATATAACACAAACTGGAAGGATGGGAAGCCAGTGAAGCCTAATGTAAGCAAAGAAACTCCTGATCCATTGAAGAAGGTCACAAATTTTGTGGATGAATATCCATGGTGTGATGTGTGTAATCTACCTCATGTTTTTGAACTGTGCATGATTTCCCAAGGTTTGATAGAGGAGGAAAATCATAATGAGGACTGTGAACCTTCTGTAAATGTACTTTCATCTAATCCATATTGGGGAAGGGATGAAGACTCATCCGAGGGTGAGAATTTTTCCGATGTGCAGAAAATGAGATAAAACAAGCATTACAGTATACAACAGGTCTTTTCAGATGATGATGATGATGAAGACATTCCTACTTTGAGAAGATTGTTTCAGGATGATATAGTGCTTTCACTAAGGAACTTAACTGAGGAAGAAATATAAAGCCTTCACTATTGTAGTAGTAGAACAAGTTAAGAGAAATTATCGGCTGAGAAGTAGGAATGTAAATAATGAACAGGGTAAACTAGCTAGTATGTTTGCTAAAATTAAAAAACCAGATGGGAAAAAAGATAACACTTTCAAAAGTAAGGATGCAAATGCCAAAAAGGGAAAGGAAGCAATGCCAAAATAGGTCAAGAAAGAAGAAATGCCAAAACTAATTAAGAGTATGGAGAAGAAGCAAGTAAGCCCTTTTCAAATAGTAGTTCTTTCATGTCTTAGGCGTTGTCTCAAGTAAAGATATCTATGCCCCTACTAGAAGTAATGGAATTTCCAGACTACAAGAATGAGACGTTGAAAATTATATCCAATGTTGGAGAAGTAAGTAGGGAAGGTCTTAAATCAAAAGAAGATCCTCTTATGGTGTATCTTGGCACGTCTATTACCAAAAATCTCACTCAAGTAGATCCTTTCTATTTAACATTGCTGATAAACACAAAAATGCTAAATATTGCATGATAGATTCAGGAGTAGTAGTAAATATCATGCCAGAGGACGTCATGAAGGAATTGGGAATGCATGATGATACACCTTATGGTAAATGCTACGCCATGGATAATAGGTCAGTTCTTGTAGTAGGAATTATGGAGGACATTGAGTTCAGATTCCGAGCCTGCCCAGACAATGCATACAAGATAGATATCACAGTTGTAAAAGTGCTTGCGAACTATGGGATGTTGCTGTCCAGGCAACGGTCTAATTGTTAGGGTTTCAAGTAGATCCGAAGCAAATATGAAATAACAAATATTTGCTGATTTAAATACAAAAGATAAAGAAATAAAATAGGACACAGATAACACAGAGATTTAACGTGGTTCACCCAGAATGGGTTACATCCACCATAAATAGTCATCCAATCTTTCTTATTATGCAGCAAAAATAGTACATCAACCTTACAATGCCTTAAGTATCCCAGCCACTTATAACATGCATTTTTAGGGCAACAAACAAAGTCAGCCTTTTTAGGGTTTTATTACAATGTCGGTTTTAATCAACGAAAAATTAGTGTTACAATGTCAGTTTTCATCAATGGAGGTGAGGAACAGAGAACCAAGATCTCCCTACCTCATAAAAGAAGTTGATCCTAATGAAATGACTTGTTTTTGCCACTCAGATATGGACAACTTTCAGGTAAGCATTTCTAAACCTTTAAAAATTGATAAAATTATAGAAATAGTTAAACAAAATCAAAATTTAATATGGAAATTGTATTTTAATGGTGCTTGTAGTAAAGATGGAAATGGAGCAGGACTTGTACTTATTTCACCTAATGGAAGATATTTTAAATACTCTTTCTTGTTAGCTTTTGAGTGTACTAATAATATTGCCGAATATGAGGATCTTTTATTAGGACTTAAAATAGCAAATAAACATGGCATTAGGTTACTAACAGTTTATGGTGATTTAGAATTAGTTGTTTCACAAGTTAGAGGAAAATTTGTTACAAAAAATACAAAATTAAGAAGCTATAGAAATGAGGTTTGGGATTACATTGAACTTTTTGATGCTTTCTTCATAAATTGGATTGAAAGAGAAAATAACATTTTGGAAAACTTCATGGCTAACCTGGCAATCAAACATAATGATATCCCTTTTGATGATATTACCCTAGTAGAAATCAAGACCAGGCCATCAGTCCCTGATAATATAAAGAGTTGGCAAGTATTTGATGATGACAAGGATTTGCTAAAGTTTTTGTTTTGTCAGAATTAGTATGAGCACTAGCTGATTGATTGGAATGGACTTGTGGAGGAAATTGATGGCAAGGGGAATGTGCTTGGGCAAGAGGTATTGCAGCTAAAAACAAATAAAATTCCAAAAGAATTGATAGATCTTGAAAGAATGTTTGATGATAAAGATACATGAAGTTTTAGACCTAATTCAGGAGGATGTGAGGATGTTGAAAAAATAAACTTGGGAAGTGAAAGCAATCCAAGAGAAGTATATATTGGAAAAAGGCTCACACCAAAAATCAGAACAGTATTGATTAATCTGCTAAGGAAGTACATGCATGTCTTTGCTTGGTCATATGATGACCTTAAAGCATACAAAGAAGACTTGTTCCAGCATGAGATACCCTTGAAGCTTGATGGAAAGCCTTTTAGATAGAAGCAAAGGCCAATAAATCCTACTTTGGCTCCCAAGATGAAAGAATAACTGATGAAAATGAGAAATGCTGGTATTATTGAGCCCATAAGGCATTCAACATGGGTGTCCAATTTGGTCCCAATCAGAAAAAAGAATGGTGATATCAGATTGTGTGTGGACTTTAGGAATTTAAATGTTTCATCTTTAAAAGATAATTATACTTTACCTAACATGGAGGCTCTTTTGCAGAACGTCACTAGAAATGAATTATTATCTATGATGGATGGTTTCTCAGGGTATAATCAAGTCAAAGTTAGGGAAGCAGAAAAGTTCAAAAATGCTTTCACCACACCTTGGGGTACCTATGTCTATGCTAGGATGCCTTTTGGACTAACAAATGTAGGAGCTACATTCCAGAGGGCTATGGATGTAGCCTTTGAGGGGTTGATTGATTATATCTTGGTAGTTTACCAGGATGATATGACTTCTTATTCTAAAAGGGCAAAAGACCATTGTAATGACGTAGAAAAAATCTTTATCAGAGCATTAGAATATGGCATATCTTTAAATCCCCAAAAATGTCATTTTGGAGTTACTGAAGGGAAACTGTTAGGTCATATTATTTCAAGAGATGGTGTGA
Source organism: Cryptomeria japonica (assembly GCF_030272615.1). NCBI lineage: Eukaryota > Viridiplantae > Streptophyta > Pinopsida > Cupressales > Cupressaceae > Cryptomeria > Cryptomeria japonica. Next base: position 442,063,227 of record NC_081415.1, on the reverse strand, counting down.
GAATGGATCCCGAACTGATTGCTTCTATTGATTCCTAAAATAGTTAAAGCAATTCAATCTTTTTAAGGAGATTTGTATCAAATTTCTCTGAAATTGTAAAACCTATTGCTAAAATATTGAAAAAGGGTGCTGAAATAAAATGGACTAATGAAGCCCTTAAAGCTTTTGTAAATAGAAAAAGAGCCATCAAGGAAGCCCTTGTATTAAAGTCCCCTAATTTCTCCAAATGTTTCCAAGTGTTTTCATTTGATTCATTCCATACTATTGTTGTTGTCATGCTACAAAAGAATGATGAGGGCCATGAACAACCAGTGGCATTTTTTAGCAAAACATTGCAAGCATCTGAGTTTAACTATGATTTGAATGAAAAGTAGGCTTATGCTCTTGTGAAAGTAATAAAAGCTCTTAGACGTTACTTGGTTGGTGCCACTGTTATTGCATATGTACCAAATGTTGTTGATAAAGAAATCTTTCAACAATCAAAGACTACTGGAAGGAGATGCAGATGGATAAACCAGATCCAAGAATTCAATATTGATATACAGATCACAAAGTTGGTGTGGGGTCAGGGTTTAGCAAAATTGATGGTAGAATCCAATCTTGAAGCAGCACATGTAAATCAAATAGAGTTGGAAGATGCACAAATGAGCATTGAGAGGTGCCCTTGGTACAAAAATATTGTTTATTACTTAAAGTACATGAAGTGTTCTGATAGTTTAAATGATAGCCAGAAAAGAACTTTAAAGCTTCAAACATCTAGGTATGTATTACTTAATGGAGATTTATACTGGAAAAATAGAGATGGTATTCTCTTATTGTGCCTAGATGAGTGTCAAGCATCTGATGTTTTAAAAGACTTACATGAAGGTGTATGTGGAGGCCACTTCTCAGCCAAAACCACTACTCATAAAATTCTTAATGTCGGTTATTATGGGCCTCAAGTTTTCAAGGATTGTCATACTTATATCAAAAAATGTGAAGCTTGTCAAAAGTTTTTTAGGGAAGCTCAAGTATATTGGAGCTATTCCTCTCAGACCCATGCATAGAAAATAACCATTCCAGATGTGGGGTATTGACTTCATAGGGGAAATAGCAGACAAATATAGTGGTGGGTATAAATGGATTTTGGTGGCTATTGATTATTTTACTAAGTGGGTTGAAGCTATTCCCGCAAGATAGGCTACAAGAAAAGTGGTGACAAAGTTTCTCTTGGAAAACATTCTGATCAGATTTGGAGTACCTTGGAAGATTGTGGTAGACAATGGAATGTGTTTCAGATCTAAGGAGTTCTCTGATTTTTGTGAAAATTATGGCATCACTCTATCATATTCATCACCTTACCATCCCCAAGGAAATGGACAAGCAAAATCAAGCAATAAGAACTTGTTGAAGATTATTAAAAGGATGTTGGGTGAAAATAAAAGAGCTTGGGATTCAAAATTGATCTTAGTAGTATGGCCTACCAGAGTGACAGTCAAGAAGTCCACATGATTTACTCCATATGAACTTGTATATGGCAAAGAATCAAGATTACCCTTGAATAATTTGCTTCCAGTTTATAAATTTGTTAAAAAAAAGTGTTCAGAAGAAGTAGACTTCATGGAGGACAGGTTGATGGCATTGGCTGAGTTGGATGAGTGTAGAAAGGAGGCCCAAGAAAGAAACATTCAAAGGCAACAAATGGTTAAGGCTTTACATGATAAAATACTTGTGACAGAACATTTGAAGAAGGAGAATGGGTGCTTAAATAGAATGCCAAAGACCAAGGAAAAGGAAAACATGGAAAATTTGATGCACTCTGGCTAGGACCCTATATCATCTTGGCAAAAAGTGGAGAAAATTCATATTACTTGCAGGATACTGATGGCGAAGTGTTGGAGTTTCCAGTCCTTTCTCAATACCTTAAGCATTTCTCCTTTTGATAATTAGGGAGTATTTCTTGTATCATAGTAATATAGTTTTCTTTTTTCTATTATGTGTTTTCAATTTTATATTTTGGTCTACTTTCTAGAGATAGCTGAGACATTGCTATGTCCCTAAAAAGAACATACATCCCTAGAAAGAGCCACTGTTAGCACATATTTTTACAAAATATTTTTGTGCTATATATGGATGCTTTTTGTTATAATTCCATCATAGAAGCATTTATTGTTGGATTGTATGTGCAGGTGGTATGATTGCAGTGTTTTCATAAAAAGGCAACACTTGGGAATATTCAAGGGAAGTGTTGAGTGAAATGGCATTCTGGCAATCCTCATCTTCACCATTAGTCTCATTGCAAGAATACTTTGTGGAAGGTCAGCATAGAGTAGGGTTGTGAGCATGTGCAGAGAGGTAAATGGTATGGGAGACACCCTTCAATATGATTATTAAAAGTTGCATCCATAAAGAGTGCCTCCTTTTGCAAAAAATGCAAAATTTTGCTTATCAACATTGTAGACACTTAAAAATAATTATTTTTAATTCCTCACATAATTAATTAATATTGAGGACAATTTGACTGATTTATTTAATAAATCAATCCCTTTCTTTATTCTTCTAAAAAATTAAATCCTCACAAATCTTCCTCTTAGCTAATTATTTTTAATTAATTAGTTAACCTACATGATTCCTACAAATCATCTTCTTAATTCATCGTTAACCTAATAAATTCTTCTAGAAACTCCCTAAACTCACTTAACCTTATTCTTCTAATTTTAATTCCCTCCACTCATTCTCTCTCCTAGTTAAATCCTCCTACAAATCCTAATCTCACCTAACATTTCCTCTAATTCCCCTCCTAATAAGTTGCTAGTGGCTAATCATCATGATTAGCCACAAAGTCAACCCCTTGTCCCTTCCATCCAACCACTAGCTTTTAATGCTCTTTTCCTAGGTGAATGTGAGATTCTCAAAATCTCACAATCTTCTAGGCATCTCCTCTCCCAAGGAATTTTTAATTCCTTCTTATTCCTCTAATCTGGATGATCATCCCTTTTTGGAGAATTTTTAATTCCTCCTCTCCATTCTTCAAGGAATGTCACATCCCTTGCTCCTCTCAAGGCACATTGGGATATCTTCCCAATGCACCTTTCTCTTCTCAAGGTACCTTGGGAAGTCTTCCCAATGCACCTTGAGGAGTGTGGAGACAAGAAATGCCTTAAAGACATAGCTCTTGGTCTCCACACCCTCTCTTGGACCTTGTGTGAGCTCACAAGCAATCCTAGCCCTTCATCTTGGATCCATCCCAACCATCCATTCTTCCTCTCCTCTTCCTATAAATTGAGGATTCCATCCCTTCATTCTTCATCTCCAAATTCAGTAATCTTATGCTGCCCTTTTGAGACTAGGAAATCATCTTAGCAGCCTTACCATGTCGAAATCATATTTCATCCACACTTAAGTATTTTGTCCATATCATCCTCCTAGAATCCATTTCATATTGTGCACACCATTGGAGAGTCATCCACATCAAGCAAGCAAGAGGAGCACATCAAGTGGAGCATCATCCAAGGGCACCTTCACTTCATCAAGCTCCATTTGAAGGAGAAGGTATTGGTTTGTGATGTATATGCATTTCATTCTTGTTTTGAGCATTTCAAATTATGTCTTTGGATTTCATGTGATTATATGTTTGATCTGCATATTTGTTATCTAATCCACCTCACTAGTCTTTTATCCTCTTCAGGCATAAGTCATCCTGATGAGATTGCCTAAGGAGGAAGGAGTATGTTTATCGGAGTAACTCATGTCAATGGTGTTTCCTAAAGAGTGAGCAGTGGGAAAAGATGCGACTAAGTGGAAATCCATCAGGGCAAGTTACGACAATGAAGTCTGAGCCATTAGAGTAACATACACTATTGGCAATGAGGAAAAAATGTTATCTCGATACCCAATGGGGTTGTCGGCGGAACTCTTTCCGATAACCAGAAAGGCAATCTATTCGTAGCGGTGACATCAGGTTATCAAGAGGTCCTAATTTATGTTACCCCGATACTCGATGGACCAAGTGGAGAAGGCGACCTTATCGGAGAGACTTTCTCCGATAAAGCAGTACTAAGTAAGAAAGGAAACAAGACTCATCAGGATAACATACATTGTCAGGGAGATGCATTTTGGGTCATCCCAATACTCGATGAGGAATATGAGCTTGGTGCAAACAAAGTGACTTCATCAAGAAAGCCTACAATGATAGACTGAAGGAACCCGATAAGGAGAGTAAGGTGCAAAAGACTCATCGGGATAGCTTATGCTACCGGAGAAACATCTTTAGAGTTGTGATGATGCCCGATGGGCAGAATGCCACAAAGGGAAGATCTATCGGGGAGACTATAACTATTAGAAGTAAGGTAAATATGCTACTCCAACACCCGATGAAGTAAACGGTGAAAGTTACGCCGATCAAAGAAAAACTGACTACCCCGATGTGATATAAAGAAAAATTGACTAATAGAAAGGAAAGGCAGATTCATCAAGATAAGTCAAGCCTTGAGGAAAAAAGTGAAATGGCCGGAGCCAGATCAAATGCATTGATCAGAATGACCTATACTAATTAGAAAGACAAAAAGGTAATTGAAGGAACACATGGCGGGGTGCCGAATAATTGAATTATCGGGTGGGGTTACATCAATTAGCCATTAGAATGTCTGATATGAAAGCCATTATTTAATGCTCTCAATTAGGAGGATTTGATCTGCATGAAGAAAAATTGATGAGTTTTTTTATCATTACAGATCCTAGCCGTTGCATATCTAGCATAAAGAAAGAGTGCTTGTGCCAAGAATTTTTCACAGTTTCTTCAGCCATTAACATTGAAGTTGCAGATAAGAAGTGTGGGTAATTAAAACTTCAAGAAATTAATCATGGAGGCATCTGGTTCACAAGGAAAGAGAAGGGTCGTAGATATTTTCCATACACAGTCAACTAAATAAAAAAAGGCAAAGTCTATGGAGGGTATGCAAAACCAAAAGTTGAACCAGGATATGATTGACCAAATGGAGTCATCTGGTGCTAAGTTGAGGAGGTCTAAAACAAATTTTCTGCCCAAGGATCAATTGGAAGATAAGTAAAAAGGGGTTGGGGATATATGGACAACCATAAGGGGCCACAAATTGTTTTTATATCACTACCTCAAGAGAAACAAGGAGATGCAATTGTCAAACCCTTGGATGATAAATTTGGGCAGATTGGTGGTACCAAATATTTTTCTGAGTCTTAGATTGTTTGAATTTCTCACAAGGAAATACAACAAGGAAAAAAGATACATGCAATTTCCAAATGGGTACCCATTCATCAAGATATTTGTCGGGTCTATTCAAGAGGTTTTCGGCATGACATATGAGACTTACATGCCCTTATCTTTTACAAACTTAGAAGGATAATATACCCAAATGGACACCACCCACATATTTTGGAAGTTGGAAATCCACAAAAAGGAGAAGGGATGACTCACAGAGCAGTATGGTCCCCCTTTTGAGATTATCTTGTTCAGGAAATACTTGCATTACACATATTGGTCATGTGGCCAGTTTTGCAGGGAAGAAATTCCTAATCTTACAAGAATAGGCCCATTGGTGTTGGCTAAGGATATTCAAATGCATGAGCCGAAGCCATTTGATTATGCAACCTACTTGGCAGAGAAGTTGCATGAAGGATTTTTGAGTTTGAAAACAGAGCCTAACCCTACTTTCAAGTTTTACTCATTGCTAATGCATATGGTTTTGTTTTATGGTCATATGAAGGGTTTGTGGCTGGGAGAATTAAAAGTGACTTCGAAGAACAAAGAGGGACATGACCAACCAATCCAATTATTGGTATCCTTGTGGGACTCAAGGTTTGACAAATCACACTATGTGTTGTTTGAAGAGTACTTTGTCAAGCCCTTTTACAGATTGCTTGGGGTAGAATGTGAGGGGTCTATCTCACAGGAGATTAAAAGGTTCTTGAGACCCCATTCTTTTGGAGATACTAGGGTCAACCACAATTGGGTTGACTGGTTTGTATGCCATAATTTCACTTTTTTTCAGGGTTTATGGTTTTGAAGGTGTTCCATTTATGCTGCCTACATTAGTGCCTGACAGAACTGCATATCTAGAGATTGTTAGGCAACTTAGTATGTCAAATACAAATCAATTAAATGGTGCACATAATTGGGTATTTATGCCTGACATTTTACATTTTGGAGATTTCACCATTGTGTCTACCAAGGCATATGAAATGATTGAAAAAAAGATGGTAGAGGAGTACAATCTATATGGACACTAGGCTCGAAAGAATTATGATCCAGAAGGATATATTCACCACTACAGGAAGAGCCAGAACTTGGGAGAATATTTGCGCATACCCATGGAGGTTGAGGATTTATTTAGGAACAAGGAGTAGGATGAGGCTGATGCAGTCTTAGAGGAGTTGAACAAAAAAATGGAAGAGGGGAAGTAAAGGCTTCAAGAACTAAAAGAAGAAGGAGACTCAGAGAGTGAGTCTGATGAGAATGTAGCAGTGTCTACCCTCCATGCACCTGAACTAGAAGAAGTGATAGAGAGCCAGGAGAAAGATATGGTGAGACTCAATGCCAAAACAAATGTGAGGATGGAAGAGCATGGTGCTTTTGTTGCCAATGAAATTTTTGTACAGTCCAAGGAGTTTAGGTCCTTCTTGTACCATTACAAAGGGAAAAGATTGAGTGAGAGCATCCCAAATGTCACACTTGAGAATGAAGAAGAGATGCTAAAAAATATTGAAGGAAGACATCAATGCAAAGGTGGCTACAATGACATTATAGAGAGGGAGGCAGCTTCTCAGTGAGGCAAGAATCATTTTGTTCCCACGATGGGATTTAAGTGCCTCCTTCATTTTTGACAGTTTGTTGAATTTAGATAGAAAAGATGTAAAATTAGACATATAGGGAGTTGATGACATTTTTATTGGATCAAGATATGATCCAAATGAAGAGGAAATGTTGCTTTGAGCCCTTTACCCCCCAAATAAAAGACCCAAGATTATAGGCATATGATGAGGCTGAAAGTGGGAGAGGTTAACCCAATTTTCACTACAGATTTGGGGATGTACATAGCAAAACTAAATAAGGCCCAAAAGCAATGGGTGTTAAAGGAGGGTAAAAAATATAAAAAATTATATGAAGACTTGTTAAGAAGTCATGGTTATGAAGCACCATAGATAACTAATTTTGGTATGCAGTGGAAAAAGAAATATGAGGACCAAATGAAAGAAAATATAAAGCTGAGAAGGCAAATCAGGACTACGAGGGTCGATGTTGCTTGTGTTTTGTTGACCAATAGGTTTGAGCATTTGTTGGAAGTTCTCAAGGAATTCTAGACTAATTGTCAGAAGACTTGGGATAATATGTCTTCTCATGAAAGAATTTTTGAGAAGCTAAAGGCATTGTTGAAAGAGAAGAGTGCTAAGGAGAAAATTGTTGAGAAGATCCAGAGAAGGTTGAACAAGCATAAGGCATTCGATGTGGAAATCAAGAAGAAATTTATCAATTGTAAGGATATTGTCAAATATGGTATACCAAATATTGTGGATGAGGTAGAGCAGTTGAAGGACAAATGGATTTGGATTGCAGAATGCCAGAATGTACTCAACACATCCCTTAATGTTTCCTGGATAGATGTTTTGGATATGAAAGAGACATGTGAGCAGATGGAGAGAATGGTTATCATGGAGATCGCTGTCAGGGATACTATATTCAAAACAAACATTCACCAGGATAGCAAGTATTTGGAGCATATTAAAAAATGTAACACATTATGGGACAACCAAAATTGACTTCTTAGTTTGTAATTTTGTTTTATGTCTAGCAGTTAGGCAGTTAGGTATTAGGTTTTAGTTAAGTTTAGTTTAACAAGATGAAAGGGTGTGTCCTTTCACTTGAATCCTTTAGCTCACATATATGTAGTGAGTCATTTTTGTATCATAAAGAAATAGACAATATTATGTCACTGGCTGGGTTAAAAGTGTTATGTTTTAGAAAAGTCTAATAGGAATGAGGAGTTTATTTTGTGCAAACTGAATATATTGGATTATTTGTAATTGTATTTTTTGTGTACATTCTTATTCGAGAAGTTAATATACAATATTTCATGCTTTTATCTTCAGATTGTTATGTGTAATTTTGTGTTGGATGGAATCCTATGTCCTCTTGATAAATCTTTTAGATTTGTTGTGATGTGTTATTACATGATGTTGTATTGAATGTTAAATTGGGTGTTTATTGTTCATGCAACACATAATGAAACTTTCATTGTGATAGTCTTATAATTGTCTCTTGAGTTGATAGTGATTCTTGTCTAGAAGGTTATTCATTAATGGTCAGATAAAGGCATTGGTTTGTTATTAATCTTTGTTGAATAAGTTTGTATGCATTAAGTCCTTATCAAAGAAACAAATCTTCAAATTTCTATCAGTAATGCTCTTTTTCATAATAGCTTAAAGTCCTAATAGTAATATTTTACATAACACAACTATACTCACACTTATTTTATCTTAAAGGCATTCAATAAAAAGCACTTCTGTTAGAATAGTTGGAGGAAAACCTTTTGCCATCCCTGCAATTGCTAATTCCCACGGTTTAAACTCACTCAAAACAAACCTCTTTTGTGCTTGAGTGTGTAAGGTACACCCACCTAGGTTTAGTGGAACCTAAAGTGCAGAGGGATTTGGTCTTCGACCATCCCTATTCATTGGCCAAGGCTGATTGGATCAACTAAGGATTAGGCAAGTCTTTAGTTTTCCAATCTGTGGTTTTGGGCACCAACAAGTTTAATGATAGCATTCTTCAAAATTTTCCTCAATTTAAGAACTTCACCAATTTGACAAAATCTGGTCACAACATGTATAGCCTCCTTAGTAATAATATGTGACCTATCTAAATACATGTTCCCTCCATGGACGTGACTAAGAATAATCTTGACATGTTCTTCCTCAAAATCCTCAAGATAATAAACAACATTTTGAAAACCTTTCTCATAAACCCTAATGCATTTGGATTTAATCTTCCCATTCTTGTTGCACAAATATTTCATCTAGGAATAGACTGCTAATGAACCCAACTCTTCAATCTTGCAATCTATGTAACTTGACAGATCACCTTTAATCAAAACTCCTTGGGGTACTTGCGATAATGCATCATATGATTATATTTTGTCAGGCCCCATTGACTCAATGGCTTCAACAATGATAAAAAGAATTTTTGTCGGTGTAGATGATTAGGCCATTCCAAATAATAATTCAAGAGAGGAGGTCGACCAAATACTTTGTTTCCTTCATGCTACTATGGTTTCTGATTTCTCTCTCACTTCCACACTTGATTCACTTTTCTTTGCTTCAAATCTGATCCAACTTCTCACTTCGTTATTCAAAATCCATTCACAATCTACTGGGAATGCTCTGTTTCACTCTGCAAGTGCTCACAAAACCCTCTTTGAATGCAATAGGGTAGGAAATAACTTAGCAAAACTCTTTTTTTATAAACTTTACCCACTGCATTTATTTCACTACCGATAGGTTGAAAAACCCTAATTACCACTTGACATATATGATTTTACCGATAGGTATACTAACTAATTGATCGATTGATAGCAATATCAAAATTCTCATATTCTAACTCAAAATGCAAAATTTACTTACTATATTTTCTTCAAGGGGTTTGAAAATGGATTTACCGATATGCTTCCCCTATGATTATTGAGAAGCTCAGTTTGCCGGTGTGGGATTCTCCACACTAGGTGAAGTATTTGGTTCTTTTGATGTCTTGTCCTCACTTTTCTTCTTCCAGATACTATTCATCTCAACTCTGGTTTCTTCAACATCAACTGTCTTCTTCCCTTTCTGGTCTGTAGAGTGACTTACCAGTTGGTTCTTCTTTATTCTGCAAAACTTGGCAATATGTCCCAGTTTATGACAATGATAGCAGGCCATTGTAGATGCTCTCTAAGGTCTTGCATTGTCCCTTCCCATTCTTGTTCTATAGTTCATAGCCACATGTCCAAAGTTGTTGCAAATTGAGCAAGTCACATTAACTCTATTTTCCATCTCACAAGGACTAGACCGGTTAACATAGGGTCTTTGCCAATTTGTGTTCCTCTGGTCAGTGATATTCCTTATCCAATCACCAATAGGTCTTGGATTCATGTGAGGTGCAATATTTTTTGCTCCGTATCTGCATTCAACTGATCTATGCCCATACATGTTGCATGTATAACAATAACCTTCAAATCTTCTAGGCACATACCTAGTATTAGGTCTATAACCAATATTAGCATTACATCTTCTTCTACAAACATTAACAGTATGTCTTGGTTTATGACAGTTAAAGCAAACAAGTCTGTAAGCTTTCTTACCGATAGCTTTCTTAGTCTTAGGAGCAATTTTACCTTGATGCATGTCGCTCTTGGTACCGAAAGATTCACCCTTCTTAGATGTATTGTATCCTAACCTATATGTATTACCTTTCATCCTTTGAGATTGGATCTATTCATCCAGCATAGTAGAAATCTTGTTGAATTTTGCAAGCTTCTCATTAGCTTCTGTAAGCTCTTTAGTAAGATCTTCATTTCTTTTCATCAGGGTCTCTCTAAGAGACATTGCCAATTCAAGATCTGATTTGATTTCTTCTTTCTCTTCTTTCTCCATATGCCAGTGTTCATACAAAGTTGCATTCTCTTTCTTGATCTTAAAGATCTCATGGTCTTTCTCTTTGATCTGGTCTTTAGCTGCTCTCCTAGCTTCAAGTTCTTGACTCATATGGATTGTAAGGGCTTCAAGTTCTCTTCTTAGGTTAAGTTTCTCACTATTCCGTTTATCCACTTCTTCAACCAGTGCATCAATGTTCACCTCATTTGAAGAGCTGTTGTTAGAGAACTCTAATAATTGCTCAGTCGATTCTTTCCTTTTTGCTTGTGAAGCCTTGAATCCCCATCTTAGGGTTTCTAGCTCATCCCTAGTTTCAACAAGTTCTCTAGCCATCTCTCTATAACTCATACCGCCATAATAGCTTTAGGGTTTCCTTTCAAGTGGTTAAGCCTTAAGGAAGTTTGGCTCTGATACCAATTGATAAACTTATAAAGCACTGAAAGGGGGGGTGAATCAGTGAAAGCAAAAATAGTAACACTTTAATTTCAAACCAGTAAAAACACTTAACCAATTTACCAATGACTTTGCATGTAATCCAAAGTGTTATAAAGCATTCAACCAATCAAAACATTCACCATAACACAAATATTTATACATGGAAAACCCAACTGGGAAAAATCACGGTGAGATGGAACTCACAAGTTAACTATCTACAAAAATAGATAACTGATAGGTTAAGGTCTACAAATGCTCTATTAGGAACAGATCCTGTTAGAGATCTCAAGCCCTGTTAGGAGCTATACCTGGTTAAAGGTAACCTTAGTGGAGGATTTAGATCCAAGTTAATGAATCACCTTGTTAGAGAATTTATAAAATGAATCTTGTTAGAGCTTGCCAGGTTAAGGGATTTTACTGTTGTAGTTGTTAGAGAACAACAATGGGAATGATCTAAGAATAGCACCTTCTGCTAGTTTAGATGCTTTTCTGCACATACATTACTGCATCACCGACATACTCTACAACAACTTGAATAAATCACATCTTCTCCAAATCATATCATAACTTGGATCTTTTATTTAAAATAACTCATCACAATATCTTTTTATAGATATTATATTTCATGTCGGCTCCTAAACCTTGACACAATTTCCTAGGTTCAAGGAATCTAGACAATCTTCCTTAACATGATACAAATCACCACCAAAGTGTCAGTCGATGGTAACACATCACAATTGGTGATAACTCATCACACAAAATGGGAAACCAATTTGAACACCGATACCGATTAAGTGTTGACCACTTCAAACTCACATATTGATTCACTTGAATTCATACTGGGTGATTGTCTCCACATGCCTCCTTGACTTTGTTTGTTGCATCTCAAACTGTTAACTCTAGAATTGATCAAAACCAATTGTCTTATCTACATATACTGGTTATCTACATATACCGGTTTAGATATCTTCATACATATGATACCAGTTAACAATACAATGACTCAATAGTACTAGTTTATCCTAACTAGTATACTAAGATGACTATGACAATTGGAACATATGTGTGCCATCAATGACAACACATAAAGTCATCAAATACAAAAATCATCATCAAGCCAAATGTATATACATATATATATATGTGTGTGTGTGTATGTATGTATGTATGTATATATATTTTTAAACTATATATATATATATATATATTCATTTTCTAACCATAACAAAAATTTATTATTTTATACATGTATTTTATTTTAATTTATTAGAAATAAAAAATAATCAATTTAATCAAGAGAAGTGTTTTCTAAGGGAAATTTTAATAATGAAATCATTTGTATATATATATTTTTTTGAAAGGAAGGCTACTAACCTATCTATTCAAAATGAAGGCAAGATTTACAAATTTATTTCATGCATGCATATTAATTTTTCTATATCAAAATCTAAAAACAAGGAGGGAAACTTGTATTTAAGAGGCATATTAATTTTGAAAAGAAAATTACTAACTTATTAACCCAAAACATAGGCAAGATATACAAATCTAAAAACAAGGAAGGAAATTTCTTTAATCAAAATCTGAAACAAATAGAATACATCCATACATATTTTAATCAAAAAATCTAGAATAGAGAAGAAGATTTTTTTTTAAAGAGGTATATATATATAAAATGTGATTCCTACTTATTAATCCCACCCTCTTTCTGATTTAAACAAAATATCAAAAAGTAACATGCATGCAAATATGAATCCCCACACTCATTTTTAAAGAGAAATCATGTAGTAAGAAAGGAGGGAACCTGGATCTGCTAGATGGGTGAATTCACTATTGTTGAATCAACTCTTTTTTGCCTAGTTATCTTCCTTTGATCCTTGTCTTGCAACCTGGTATAGATCTCCTCCAAAACTACTAAAAAATCCTATCTCCTACAATACAATATGTCTGCCAAATTCCTCCTACAACTAACATGATTTGCAAGAATTCAAAAATTACTTCATCACAAAATAATGAACTCCCCTTTTCAAAAATCTAGAATTCAATATATAGAAAAGAGAATCATTTTCCCACTACCAAAGAAATTAAATGATTTAGAGATTCTTTTCTAGAATTAATTTCATGCAAAATGATTGTCGGCATAGAGGGGGTTACATGCAAGAAATTTGAATTTGAAATTCTCTTCTACAATCTTCTCATTTTCTCAGGTACAACATGTGCTCAATTAATATATTGAGAAAATAAGTAATCTCCAAATTAATTTATGACCTCATGTGTATGCCACCTCTATTTAATTCTTTTTATTTAAAAATTCCAACCATATTCAATTTATAATTTTCTAACTAACATTGGTCATATAATAAAAAATAATAATAATAGAAGTTTAAGCAAGGTCTAGAAAGAGGGTTATGACATCCTTCCCCCCTTAATTTGTGCATCATCCTGATAAATTTATTTAATATAACCATAAAAAGTTTGTAGTTCATGATAAGTCTAAAGAAAAAAAGGAAACAGTTGCTGCATCTAATTAGTGTCTTCCCATGTAGCATTCTTTTTGTCAAACCAATTCCATTGTACTTTGCATTGATCAACCTCTTTGTTGTGCAATTGGTACTGGTGCCTCTCCAATATTATGAATGGCTCTATCATTATTCCCCCCATTTCCTATACTTGTAAGCCATCCCAATTCAAAATATATTTCTCATCAGGTACATACATTTTAAGAAGTGACACATGGAAGACATGATGGATTTGGCTCAACTGGGGAGGTATTGCCAACCGATACACAAGTGGATTAATCTTTTCCAAGATTTCAAAAGGTCCAACATATCGAGGTTCTATCTTAGTCTTTTTCCCAAACCTTATGGAACTCTTGTGTGGTCTGACCCTCAAGAAGACTCTTTCTCCCACCTCAAACTCCCTTGGAGTCCTATTCTTGTTTGCATAACTTTTCTGCCTATCTAAAGCTTCCTTCAACCTTTGCCTTATTTCATTATTTTTCCTTTTCTATTTCCTTAAAATATTTGGACCAATTATTACTCTATCCTCAAGTCTGTCCCAACTCAAAGGTGTTCGACATGGTCTACCATACAATGCTTTAAAAGGCATCATTCCTAAAGATGTTTGAAAGGTGTTGTTGTAAGAAAACACTACTAGTGGTAAGTATGTTGGAAAAATGGTCAACGCTCCCTTCGAGATTTATGACAAGGGACTAACCACCTCTTGTGCGATCCATATCTCTACAATTTGTATCAGGTGTTAACAGATCAATTTTTTGATGCAATGGAAAACTGGGCCAACAAATGGTATCGGAGTGTTGGGTCACAGGTTCGAATCCCCTTGGGTAGCGCTGGGGGGGAGATTGTTGGCAAAATGGTTAGTGCTCCCCTCAGGATTTGTGACAAGGGACTAACCACCTTCTGTGAGATCCATATCTCTACAGTTTGTATCGGGCATTGACAGATCGGTCTTTTGATGCAATGACAAACTAGGCTAACAAAGTACTCTTCCCATTTCTTCTGGCGGTCCATGCAGTACATGAGAAGTAGGCTGTCTACAATCTGATTTTTCCTTTCTATTTGGCCATCAGTTTCAGGATGATAAGTAGTACTAAACTTTAATTGTGTTCCCAAGGCTGATTGAAGAGCTATTCAAAATCTTGAAGTGAATCTAGCATCTCTATTTGATATAATTTTCTCTGGCATCCCATGCAACCTAAACATTTCCTTAACAAAGTGTCTAAAGAAAAAAAGGAAACAGTTGCTGCATCTAATTAGTGTCTTCCCATGTAGCATTCTTTTTGTCAAACCAATTCCATTGTACTTTGCATTGATCAACCTCTTTGTTGTGCAATTGGTACTGGTGCCTCTCCAATATTATGAATGGCTCTATCATTATTCCCCCCATTTCCTATACTTGTAAGCCATCCCAATTCAAAATATATTTCTCATCAGGTACATACATTTTAAGAAGTGACACATGGAAGACATGATGGATTTGGCTCAACTGGGGAGGTATTGCCAACCGATACACAAGTGGATTAATCTTTTCCAAGATTTCAAAAGTTCCAACATATCGAGGTTCTATCTTAGTCTTTTTCCCAAACCTTATGGAACTCTTGTGTGGTCTGACCCTCAAGAAGACTCTTTCTCCCACCTCAAACTCCCTTGGAGTCCTATTCTTGTTTGCATAACTTTTCTGCCTATCTAAAGCTTCCTTCAACCTTTGCCTTATTTCATTATTTTTCCTTTTCTATTTCCTTAAAATATTTGGACCAATTATTACTCTATCCTCAAGTCTGTCCCAACTCAAAGGTGTTCGACATGGTCTACCATACAATGCTTTAAAAGGCGTCATTCCTAAAGATGTTTGAAAGGTGTTGTTGTAAGAAAACACTACTAGTGGTAAGTATGTTGGAAAAATGGTCAACGCTCCCTTTGAGATTTATGACAAGGGACTAACCACCTCTTGTGCGATCCATATCTCTACAATTTGTATCAGGTGTTAACAGATCAATTTTTTGATGCAATGGAAAACTGGGCCAACAAATGGTATCGGAGTGTTGGGTCACAGGTTCGAATCCCCTTGGGTAGCGCTGGGGGGGAGATTGTTGGCAAAATGGTTAGTGCTCCCCTCAGGATTTGTGACAAGGGACTAACCACCTTCCGTGAGATCCATATCTCTACAGTTTGTATCGGGCATTGACAGATCGGTCTTTTGATGCAATGACAAACTAGGCTAACAAAGTACTCTTCCCATTTCTTCTGGCGGTCCATGCAGTACATGAGAAGTAGGCTGTCTACAATCTGATTTTTCCTTTCTATTTGGCCATCAGTTTCAGGATGATAAGTAGTACTAAACTTTAATTGTGTTCCCAAGGCTGATTGAAGAGCTATTCAAAATCTTGAAGTGAATCTAGCATCTCTATTTGATATAATTTTCTCTGGCATCCCATGCAACCTAAACATTTCCTTAACAAAGTGCCTTGCCAAAGTAGGTACACCATCAGTCAAGTTCCCTGGTATAAAGTGTGCCACGTTTATGAGTTTATCAATTACCACCATTATTGTATCATGCCTAGAAGGTGACATGGGCAACCCTTGCATAAAGTCCATACTAATAACTTGCCATTTGTGATGAGGTACATCATGTAAGTGTAATAGTCCAACAGGATGTCTATGTTATGCTTTTACCCTTTGACACTCCAAACATTTAGCCACATATTAAAGTATATCATTCTTCATACCTTTCCAAAAGTATAGCTTCTTTATATTTGATTGAAGCTTATTAACCCCTGGATGTCCTGAATAAGGAGTATTATGGGCCTCAGATAAGACTACCTTCCTTAAGTCCCTTGAATTTGGAACATAGATTTTGTTATTGTATGTGAGCAATCCTTCTTCATCTATTGTGTACCCTTCAACCTTAGGATCTATTGGATCATACTCTAAAGTTAATTTGACTTTCTCATACCATGGATCATGTTCCTTCTCATCCAGTACTTGCTTCTCTAAAGTGGTTTTGAACATTGCTATGGTTAACAAGTGCCTCCTTCTGCTCAAGGCATCAACCACCCTATTTTCTTTCCCCTTAATATATTCTATTTCAAAGTTATATTCACTTAGAAATTCTAACTATAGTCTTTATCTAGCATTCAAGTGGGGTTGAGTAAAACTGTACTTAAGTCCTTGATTGTCTGATTTTAACTCAAAGGGCTTCCCAAGTAAGAAGTGTCTCTATTTTTGTAGGGCATGTATAATATCTTCTAATTCCAAATCATGGGGTGTATAATTTACTTCATGAGTCTTCAATTTGCTAGATTTGCAAGCCACTACTCCTTCATCTTGAATAATTATTTCTCTTAATCCTTCAATAGAAGCATCTGTTACAACTATGAAGTGCCCATTTAGACCTAGAACCCTTAAGATAGGTGCGATAGTTAATTTTTCCTTCAAAATCTGAAATGCTTTATCACTCTACTCTGTGCACACGAACTTTTAACCCTTCCTTTGCAATGATGTGATAGGATTTTCTATCTTAGAGAATCCTTCCACAAATCTCCTATAGAACCCTGCTAGACCCATAAAGCTTCTTACCTCTAAAACATTTTTAGGAATCGACCATTCTACTATCGCCTTTATCTTATCTGGGTAAACTTCTATTCCTTCCTTTTATATGATATGCCCAAGATAGTGAATCTTTTCTTCAAAGAATGCACATTTTGATAATTTTTCATATAACTTATGTTCCCTTAACCTTTGCAAGACCAATCGTAAGTGCACCAAATGTTCTTCCTCATTTCTAGAGTAAATCAAGATGCCATCTAGAAATACCAAGATAAATTTGTCCAAGTAGTCATGAAGCACGCTATTCATTAGGTTCATAAAAGAAGCTGGAGCATTGGTTACACCAAAAGGTACTAACGTGAACTCATAATGCCCATATGTAGTCCTAAAAGTTGTCTTCAAAATATCTTCTTCCTTAATTCTGATTTGATGATATCTTGATCAAAGGTCTATCTTTGAAAACACTACCACTCCTTTCATTTTATCAAAAATATCCTCTATTCGAGGTAAGGGGTACCTATTATTTATTGTGACCTTGTTCAACATCCTATAGTCAATGCATAGCCTTAAAGTCCCATCCTTCTTTTTAACAAACAAGACTGGCACTCCTCATGGAGATACACTTGGCCTTATTAGCCCCTTTTCTAAGAGTTCCTCCAATTGCATTTTGAGTTTTTGTAATTTAGTTATGTTCATTCGGCAAGGTTCACTTGATGTTGGTTCAACTCCTGGTAAAATGTCGATAGAAAAATAAAACTTCCTTTTAGGGGGTAAGCTTGGTAATTCTTCTAGAAATACATCCTTGAGTTCTTGTAAGAAGGGGGTATTTTCAAAAGTTTGAATATTTTTCTCTTCCTTTTCATCAAATCCAACCATATAGATTAGGCCCCCTTGTTTCCTTTCCTTCTTTAATTGCATGGTTGATATGGTTTCTATGTTAATTGGTTTAAACTTTCCTTGTATTTTGACCCTTCTTCCCCCATCATCCAAACACTCAACCACTTTGCTATAGCAATCCACACTAGCTTGATGATATATTATCCAGCTCATCCCAATAAATATGGTATATAATCCTAGGGGTTCCACATAAAGATATACCCTTATTTCAAATTCAAGAAATTGTACCATTGCTCTTGGTAAACACTTGGTTACTTCCCTAGTTGCCTTATCCCCATATTGAACCGTCCATGTTGATTCCATTTGTTTAACTCTTAATACAAATTTTCTTACTAATTTAGGTGAAATTCTTGTCCTTCAATTCCTAATTGCCACATGAATTCTTTGTTGAAGTCTCTGATGTGGTTGGTTGGCCCTAATTTGACCTTGCATTCTTGGAAATTCTCTAGAAAAATGGTTCCCTCCACACATAAAACACCCACCTGGTGGTCCCCGCTTTACTTGATTCCTAGGAGGATCATTCCTTGCTTCATTGAACCTTGGTGGATAAGTTATCCTATTGCGCTGGTCATTTTTGTTGTAATTGACCTTGTTATTATTGTTTCCATCTCTTTGATATTTATTAGGAGGTGACCTCCTTTTAGATGAATTATTCCTTGGATTATTGTTGAAGTTTGTGTTCCCCTTAAATTCCCACTTCCTTTTGAATGAATGATTCCCATTAAAATTCTGCTTTGTTGCTGCTAGGGCTTGAATCGTTCTTTCTTTCTTTAGAGACTTCTCAAGTACTTCATTCATGTTTTTAGGTCCATGCATGTCAACTTCTGCCCCTATGTTGGTATTTAGCCCTAAAATGAACTTCTTGGCTTGACCATTCTCATCCTTTTGATACATGGGTACATACTTTAGCAATTTAGCGAACTTATCCTAGTATTATTGAACTGTCAAGGTCCATTGTCGAAGATTATGGAATTCTTCCGCCTTATCATCAAAGAACAATTGTAGCAACCACCTTTTATGAAAATGGTGAATAAATTGATCCCATGTGATTGTATCCCAGTTATACCCATTTTGTTCCTTAGTGTTAGTCCACCAACTAGTTGCTTTCCCTATGAGTTGATAGGAACCCCATAAGGCCTTAGTTGTTTCACTAAGTTCCCTTAATTCAAAGCTTTTTTCAATTTCATTTAACCAATCTTCAACTCCTTCACCAATTTTTTTTCCATCAAAACTAGGTGGGGTGATTTTCTTCAAGTCCTTAGATAGCTCCAACATATTATTGTCCCTCCTATTATCCATCTCATTTCCTTAATTGTTGCCAAAGTTCCCATTTTTAGTGCCACTTATATTTTCAATGTCATTTTGCCTTGCCCTAAGGTCTCGTATTGATTGTTCCAAGGAGTTGATTTTATCCCTTTGTTCAGTTAACAAGTTGATTATAGCTTCAACTCCAGCTTCGTTATTCCCTTGGTCTTATTGATTTTCTTCATTGCTAGGTTCCCTTTGCCTTCTAATAGTGGTAGTATGCCTACCTCTTCCTCTTCCCCTTACCATCTAGGTGTTTCTAAAATTTGAATTTTCTTAGTTAGTGTTTGGTTTAAGATATAGCAATTTATCTCTATTACTTTCATATACTTACAAGATACTCCCTTAGATTGAATAAGTTGGAGTGATCTCAAGGCCTAGACTTGAACCTAGCTCTGATACCACATATAATGACCCACTTAACCCAAAAATTTTGACTAATTTTTTTCTTTAATTGGATTTGATTCAATCGCATACTCTGGTACATCTATCCACACGGGATAGGAATCCATCTAATAGGGATGGGAATCTAACTAAACAGGTTAGGCATCTAACCATATGAGTTAGGAATCTATCCATAATGGACTAGGCATCTAGCCATATGAGTTAGGCATCTAACCATATAGCTTAGGCATCTGTCCATATGGGATAGAGGGTTTCATCTATCCAATTTGGGATAGGCATCTACCAAAATATAGTAGGTATCTATTCATAAGAATAGGAAATGCTCTGGCCAAAGACTTTAGACTCATCAAGACCATTTGGGTCTTGAGTCACTCTCTAAAGACTACAGTCCCCTACTAGGAGTGCACCGAGATCGCCGTCCTTAGGAATAAATGAAAATTAGTTATATAACAAGCTTGAATTCCACCTCGGAATTTGGCCTAAAGCCTCAGGAAGTCAAGTGAATCCATATGATATTCCTTTCGAGTATGCATTTAATTTGTTTTTATATTCAATTAATGTTATCTATAACCTTTGATTGAAAGACCAAGGAGCTTCTAAGACCAAGGCACAAGATCAAGGCATAAAGTATGTAGTTTTGGTTTCTAACTAAGGTTTTATGTAAACTATTTTGTGGGTACGCAACCCTTTCTAGGGTCAATGTCCCAAACAGTTTCTTTGCGGTTGCTACCCACGATGGTAGCTCTATAGAAAAAAGGCTCGAGGTGGCCTTAGGTTCATGGCCTAAATAATCTAAGTCCTATTCCCTATCATGTGCATCACACTTGACCCATTATCATCCATCGAAACTCATCAAAAATAAATTCCAAAATATCACACGCAACCAAACCCTAATGGGGTTTTACAAGGTTTAGTTGAGTGGATGTAAATTATTTTAAAAGTTATCTTTTTTTTAGATTATCAATCCAAGGGGGATTGCCTGCCCCTTGGATTTTACTTCCAAATGACCCTTATTTATCCCCGACAATATATAGGGACGATGCCATAGACGTCATTGTTGTAGCTTTATTAGGCGTTAAGTGTAGTAATTCAACACAACAACATTACTTGTAAGTGTGACCCAGAGGAACCAAAAAATACCAAATGATGCTAAGGTTTTTGGCTTTAACTCCTCTTGTTTAGTTTTCTAACTAAGAAATTCAACTATAAACTAATGAAAGCTTAAATAAACATTATTCTAATGCAACTATGAAATTGAGATTATTACTTGCAAAGAATTAAATAATTGAAAATTAAACTAAGATACTAATTCTACGAAAATGAAAGGATCACTTGCTTGAGAATGAAAGTGACAAACCTACTGCTAGGAGATTATAATTCCTAATTGAGAAAAACTATTATATCTAGCTTCTTGAAATGTAACATGCATGATAAACAACAAATATGTAACTTGCATGACAAACAACAAATATATGACTTGCTTGATAATTAAACAAATGTGTGACTTGCATGATAACTAAACAAATGCATGACTTGCATGATAATTAAACAAATGTTCAACTTGAAACCCCACTGGAGTTACCGATTAGCTCCAACAGTTTGAACATTATGTGTAATAATGAAAATTGCATATCCACATCTATATATTTTAAGTCTATTTTAATTAATGTTTTTTTTATGTAATAACAAGTTTATAAGTAGTTCAAGGCATTTTGTAAAAACCCACTCTACAATTTTTGAATTTTAAACCTGCCTCATCCATGGTGGCTCTTGCAGGTGGGGATCTCTCCCCCACTAGCTGACTCTAATACCCTTTCAGTCTCTGTGGTGCTACCATCTTTTGTGATTTCCCCACCTGACCTTTTGATGGATGCGATTCCCGAGTTGGGTGATATACTACTTACTTTCTACCCCCCCTGCAGGGAAGTGACTACTGATTATCCTAAAACTATGGTGGTTTTGGACAAACCTGTGGATTCCATTCGTCAACCCAAGGACTCTGTCGCTCATGATGAGCTAAAAGATAATGGGACCTTTCTTGACAACATGACTATCAAGGGAAAGATATCAGGGAGGTGGAACCCATTCTTGTTCCTGCCTGCTTACAAACTAAGGAAGGCACAACTATTGAGCTCCCTAACAAATTTTTGGACCACATTTTGCTAAACATGAGCAACACTCTGGTGGGGAAATTTTTCTCTCTCCGACCTACAGTGGACATGGTCAGGAAGTGGGTTTTGGACAAATGGAAACTAAAAGGTAGTGTCTCAGTTAGTGCAATGCTTGGGGCTCTCTTCCTCTTTAAATTTAATACTGAGGAAGATGTCGCTATGGCCCTATCTGGTTGCTATACCTATGGAAGATGCATCTCTATAGATGGAAGGCTAGTTTTGACCCGACGCCTAACCTTCAAAAGACAAATTTGATTTGGGTCTGCCTTCGAGGGCTCCCTCTTGAATATTGGGATGAAGCCATTTTCAAATGGATTGGTAAAAGCTTTGGACATTATGTGAGCATTGACAACATAACTAGAACCAAATCCAAATTGGTCTATGTGCACTTTTGTGTGCAGGATACAGTCAACAAGAATCTTCCCACCTTCATTACCCTCAAGTCTAGGTTGGGAAATTGGACTCAGGCCCTAGTCTATGAAAATGCTACCCTCTTTTGTCAACAATTTTGCAAGGCGAGCCATATCATCTCTCAGTGCAAATTTCAGGACCCCAAGCCCCTCAAGCTCAAAGGTCGTACAGTTGTGGAAGGATACAATAAGGATACTGCTTCCATGGAAGGTCCTGAGGCTAGTGGCAAGGACTACCCCTTCATGGAGAGTATAAATAATCTCCTCAACTCACCTGCCAAAGTTACTGAGGGATCCCCTACCCCCTTGCTGGATGAGGTGGCGTTGTCTCCAAAAATGGTAAACTCTGAACTTGGCCCCTCGGTAGTTCCCTTCTCCTCCCCTCTCAAGTTGATCAACCCTCTTGAGGAGAGAGAGATTGTTGATGGCTCCATTTCTATGCCAGCCCCTGGGTCCATTGGGTCCCCTCTTGTGATGTCTCTTTTGAAGGACCCTTCTTGCCTAATTACTCCTACCTAGGGAAAGGGTCTCTTCTCTCCCAGAGCTTCCTCTAGTGGGTACCAACTCCTTACTAATGATGGTAATATCACACCAAGATCCAAGAATAAGGATGTGAAGATTGATGTTGGGGCTGACCTAAAAATGGGTTGCCCATCACAAAGACTATCTAGACAAAAGGAAGCAGCAAGGGATGTTGCCAATGGCAGAAAAGGGACCTTGGAGACATCCATAAGAGGTAAGAAATGGAGGTTCTCTCATGGAATATGAGGGGCCTGAACATCCCTCAAAAGTAGTATACCCTTAAGAATTGTATTTTTTAAAATAAAATTGAGGTTCTTATTCTTCAAGAGGTTAAAATGTCTGGTGCCCCTTTTTCCCTTATAGCGAGCAAAATTTGGCTCTGTGCTGAGTTTTTTATTAGTGATTCTAGTGGAGCCTCTAGTGGTTTAGTTACTATGTGGGACCCCACTGAGTTATCTGGTAGCTTGATTTCCACTTTTGCCAACTTTATTGTCTCCAGAGTCTCTCTTCTACCTTGGACTCCTGGTTCCTCATTAATGTCTATGCCCCTAATTTGAGATTGGGCAAGTTAAAGCTGTGGAATGACATTACAAATCTCCTTCAAAATGATCTCAATGCTCATTAGATGATTGCAAGTGACTTCAATTACCCACTTTTTCTATCTTAAAAATTGGGAGGACTTCCAGAGTACTTTGACAATATGACTGACTTGGTGGATTTCATAGGTAGGAATGGGTTACTTTATGTGGACTTAACTGGTCAAAGATTAAATTGGTCCAATCTTAGAAAAGGGGAGGATCTTATTCAAGTTAGATTGGATAGATTTCTCATCTCGGTAAATTGAGGTATTGGTCCCTCTCTAAAACTGGTGCAGGAGCACCCTTCTAGACTCTTTCTCTTTCTTTGTCTTGTTGGTGTTATGCTTCTTTAGAAGCCATTGTACATAAAATAATGAGCCATGTGCTCATAGGTCCTAGGTAGGATCCTAGAGGAGATCTTAGGGGTCATAAGTCAAGATTGTGATTTTCTTGAAAATGGAGAGTATGTGTGTCCTGGAGTTGTTTAGGGGTCCTTCATATCATGGTGGTGTCCTTAGGTTGGCCCATTGTGGGTCTAGGAGTCATGAAGAGAAACATTGGGAAAGTTGCTCAAAAGTTGCATGACAACTTTTAAAAATTGTCAAGCAACTTTTCCACCATGATGTAAAAAACCTTAGGTTGGCATGGACAACCCTAAATGTGGCACACCGACTGAGATATGGGTAGTATAAGATGTTACAAACCCTAAATTAAAGGGTTGGATGTTAGACATTGTATGACCCAAGGACGAAAAGCCTGACTGTGACTGTTTTTGAGTTACCAGTCAGTTTGAAGGTAGTTATCGAGCAAACTAATGGATTGATTTGCAAGGAAACCTATGTGTAATGTTTTCTTTGGTGTATCTATCTTCATTGTGAGTGATTAGGTTAGCTTTTTGTTTACCGGTTGAGTGTGTTTGTAAATAATTTGTAAGTTACAGTCTTCCTGTCCAGTTTTGGACCGGTTTGAGTAAATGACTCCATTCCCCGTTGTGGAACCACCATGAAACCATGGGAAATGGATGTGAAGACCCTGTACTATAGTCCCAAGCAAGAAGGGCCCTTGAAAATGTAGGGAGGCCAAGCAAAGACCCATTCCTAGGTGAGATTGGACAGTGCCCGGTTAGGAATGGCTGTTGGTGCAGAGGTCTTGGAGAGCAAGGTTGATTAGTGGAGAGTGCATCCTTTGGAGGAAGTGTAGAGGAGTGAGTGAAGCATCATTGGTGTGAAGGAGGAGCCTCCACCAATCCAAACAAGGTGGCTAGAATGCAAAACCTTCACTGTGACCTAGGCAGACTCTAAAAACCCTCACAAAAACCCTTGAAAACCTTAAAATCCACCTAGGACAGTGTACGGACACTTGGAGACCTAAAACCTAGAAAATACTTGAGTCCTTGCTAAATGAATGGTAGTCCCTTTTGGGAGGTTGGGTTTTTTGTGCATCATTTGTGAGAGGGAGCCATAGAAGACCGGTTAGGAGGCCTAATTGGTCCTAATCCTTGTAGCCCTTTTTGAAGGCAAAAACCCAAATTTGTGAAATCGGTAAGGGGTTAGAATCTTGAAACTTCTTGGGGGCTCATGAATGGGTAGAAAAACCTTGAAATAGAACTAAATCAACCTTGCTAAGACCTTGGAAGGTGTGGAACAAGATTAGCCCTTATTAGCCATAGTAGGGGGTTTTGAGTCTCATGAGTAGGTGAGACCTTAGGAGCATAATTGCAACTCATTGGTGGGTGGATTGGGCATGGCCAAGGGATTCCTCAAGCAAAGGGAAGTCCTAGAGACCCTAGGGTATGTAGAGAACACCAAGAGATCCAAGGAAAGGATCCAAGAGCATAGACTAGTCTAGTCTATCCCTAACCCCATCCCATCAGAAACTCTCTGCCCTCCCCAGAACGGTTTATGATCATAACCCCTTTCTTCTCTTCAGCACCATCAACTCCAAAAGAAAAAGCTACCACTTTAGGTATGAAGTCATGTGGAATATGTTGGCAATTGACACTCATTTGATTGGTTTCATATGTTTTCATTGATGGCAACATGTTCCAACTTTCATTATTTGGTTTGGTTGTTCACCAGGAAACACTTCACCAACATCAACATTGGCACCAGCACTGGCATCGACACCAGCACCAGCATCGATATCAACAGTGACAACGACAGCGACAACCACACCGACAATGACACCGGTAGGTATCTTCACTGGTAGGAAGGATTCTTTGGGTACCGGTATTGGAGGCCAACATGACTTAAATTCAGGATACCAGTATTGGAGGCCGACATCATTGGGAGATCTAACAATTGACAATTCATTTTGATATTTATGTATATATGTAATGAGCCAACATGTATATTCATTTTGTCATTATCTATGTAAGCTGACATAAGGTATGAAGGATTGTAAGGGTATATAGGTTAGTTTATTAGATCCTTTTGTATATGATAGGACATGGGAGATATGTGAGTGATAATTGTAATGAGAGGAATGTTGTAATGCAAAGATTATGTAAGAGGTTATTCTGGTAAGGGTTTAGGGTTTCAGAACCAGAATAGTCAGAGATTAAACCAGAACTCTAACAAGCATAGCAGATGTAGTAAATGAGTTCAGTTTTATGTTTTCTTATTCAAAGTGACTATAGTCAGTGAGACTCCTTTGTGATGAGCAGTGTGCTCTAGGCTGTAAGCCTTCCTACAAGTGCAAGCCCCCATATTATGTAATATCTTTTCATATGGCTAGTGGACTGATATTGTGGGTCACAAATCCCACTGTGGTTTTTCCTCTTTGAGGTTTTCCACATATAATTATCTATGTTATGGTATTCATTTGTGTGATTGGCTTATTGATTTCTTTAATTCTTTCAATTATATATGTACCGATTTACCGGTTGGTGAATGCATGCTATAATAAGGTTAAAATTGAACATTTCGGTAGAACACTGATTCACCCCCCCCTCTCAGTGTTCTTGGATTCCAACAATTGGTATTAGAGCCTTGTGCCTCAAAGGAAGTTTAACAACTTGAGGGAGATCTTGAATCTAGAATCCATGGATATGAGTATGGAGAGACAATTTGAGGTAGCACTTGCAGATTATGATGCTAAAAGGATGAAGAACTTCAAGTTACAAGATGAATTGAATTCTGCCAAGGAATTCATTCTTATCCTACAAGAGAGGTTGTTATCTATTCAATCTAGGAGGAAGGAACTTCTACAAAAATCAAGATAATGATGAGAAAGATGCCCGTAATGAAAGATGTCAGAAGCCGATTTAGGAGAACATGGTCATGAGGAATGAAATGCAAGACTTAACTATGAGGATGTCAAAGGAGATTGAGGATCAAAAGATGAATAAAGAAAAACTTGGGGGATCTTTGAAAGACGGATCTAAAGAATGCATTAGGTTGGTTCATGAAAATGATATGTTGAGAATTGATTTAGTGCAATCCCAAAGTAATGAACAAGAACTTGAGAGTCAAATGATAATTCTGGGAGATGATCTGACTATTGCAAGTGAGTACAAGGACAAATTCAAGGTTATTTCAGCACAACTTGATGAGTTATTGAAAAGTCAAAGACATAATGGAGAATCTAGTGGACTTGGATTTGAACAAGGTCAAAGCTCCGGTACTGCAAATGAAGATGAAAACCAGAAGACACAAGTAAGGCACCTTAATGCTTAAGAATTTAATGGTAGTTTCTTTGTTTGTAATAACTTTGGTCACATGTCTAGGTAATGTAGAAATAGAGAAAATCAAAACTATAATTCTACTCCCGGACAATGTTCTAAATGCAATAAGTATGGTCATAAGATAGAAGATTGCAAAATGAATGTTAAATGTTATGCATGTGGAAAATTTGGACATATGGCTAATCAATGCAGGTTAAGCAATTGTACCGGTTATAGCAAAGCATTTCAAAAGAACAATGCTACATGTTATGCATGCAACAAGATTGGACACATAGCTAAGTTCTGTAGAAGCAAAAATCCCCCGGTTAACAATGATAAAGGGAAAGAGAAGGTCAATGAAATCTAGCAAGATCATATCAATAAATGGGTTAGGAAGTCAAATGATCAATCATCAAATGGGAATGCTCTGGTTACTCAACCGACAGAGGAGGTTGCTCCTGCACTGGTAGAAAGCTCATCCGGTAATTGAGGTAGATGCCTTAGGGGTAGGTGAAATTTATGATAATATTGCATAAGCCCCAGGAAGAGGTTCTAGAAGATGTTCCAGACATTGGAAAGGTTTATCTAGCATGGAGATGTTCGATGGAGATCTGGTATCTTCCACTGGAAGTCATTTATATCAATGATGGATTAGGGTTTCTTGAAGGTTAAAAGGTTGAATCCACTTCATTTCTAATCTCCTTGCATTCAAAATGATTAAGAGAGATTGAGAGCAAGTCTAAGGCGATTGAGTGTGATCAGATATCTTCTTCAGTGATTCCGCTAATGATTGGAAGAGTTCTTTAGGGTTTCACTAGTAACTATTTCTCAGGTATTTATCTTTGATCATGGAAGTGAGATCATCCTCTGCACCTACTTTTATTCCAAATCCTACTGTTGTCGAGGTTAAGGACCATCCTAGGCCGATTTTCAAGCAATGTCTACATATTGCCACCTTGGATGATTCAGTTGGTGCATTTTCCCATGTTTCAAAAGGAGTTGTATATGTGGAAGATGTCAGAGAATACATTCACTGCCGCATTGAGGATCTAGGTACCAGTGATATCAAGAGCATGTATATGAGTGAGTTGATGGGAGAATCTAGAAAGATCAAGCCCGAGTATAAGCACATTAAGGATCTAGGGTTTACTAGCATTTTGGATATCCCCGAATTTGAATATGAGATCATCAGATATGTATTGAGAAGAGTGCATGGAGAATTCATCTGGTAGGATAGACCTTACAAGATCATGAAGGAGGCCATTAGGGCCATCATCGGTTTGTCGCAGATTGGTTAGTGTCCAGAGAAAAAGATTTGTAATGACCAGGTTAACAAACTCATCAGTGCAACTTCAGACCAATGATCGATGAGGACCAACACCATGATTGATAGAGATATCAGATTTGGAAACATGATTATTGCATACAAGGTAACTCAATCTAATCATCACAACTCTGTTTCTAGCTCCTACATTTATGCCGCACATAAGATCATGGGGGAAATGAGAAGTTAGATCTGTATGGATGGATGTTAGATGAGTTGTTAATCAACCTTGGGAAGATCAAGGGAGAGAACAAGGGGACATTCTGGTATGGGAATATTAATGTCATTTTGATGTTATCTTCAATTAATGAAACTCTCAGTTTTGGGAAAAGAGTGGGCATTTGATATCTCGGTAGGAAGACAACTGAAACAATCTATTGCTAATTTGGGTAGTTAGTGAGATGATAAGGTTTGGGGTTACTTCAAGGCATTCTAGAAGGCTATGAAATCTAGAGTGAGGATTCCAAAACAAATTGTTGAGAAATAATCAACCGAGATTTTCTTTATGGTTAAGAAGGATGAAACCTTGATGGAAGCAGGGAAACCCCATAAGATATGGATAGAAGAAATGGGACATGAGGTTGATGCTAAGATTTTGGAAGCTTATGCAAAGATGTTAATTGATGGACTTATTGATGAAGCTAAGAAATCCTTTGGTACTGCAAAACAAAAGAAGCAAGAGGTTCCAACTGAATTTAATCAGAAGAAGAGGGAGAAACAGCAAGGAAAGGACAACAAATTTGTTGAACAAGTATCCCAGGACATCAAAGCATTAATGGATGTTGTTCTGGGAAAAGGAAGGAAGAAGAAAGAGCTTGATGTTTTTATCGAGCCTATTCCATCAGACTTTGGAATTGAAGATGACACACCTTTAGCATTCAAGAGGGTATTAAGGAAGAAAGGTGAGGAGTCTAAGGAGGAAGCAAGGAAGCAACTGGTAAGGAAGGTTACAATCAAGGTACTAGCAAAGAAAAGAGATCCAAAGGAAACACCTTCTTCTCCATTTGGTACTGGAAGAAAGAAGATGGATGATACAGATCTTGCAATTGTATCCAGTAATGTAACTATTATTCCACCCAAGACTTGTGCAGAATTGGTAGATGAAATAACTAAGGATGGTATGTTGAAAAATGTATAATTATATTATGAGCATTTAGATGACGATGAGAAGAGAGAAATTGAGGAAAAAAATTTGTTGTATCTAGAAATATATAAGAAAGCTTTGTTGGAAATTGAGAATCAAATACTGACACAACTATATGACAACCTAGATGCTAGAATATTATCAGCTATGGAGGAGGATAAGCACATAAAGATTCAAAAACTATTAACTACTTGTGGATCCATTACTCCAAATGAGTTGGATATGACATTTGAGGTTGCAGACAGAAAAACATTTTACAACAAGCACAAAATAGTTAGTCTTATGTTAATTAGGGTTAATGAGATAATCACTAAAACCACCCACAAGGAATGGGTTCAATTCTTTGCTGAAAACCCTAGTTTCTACACTTCACCAAAAGCTAAAACAGAAACTACAGACATCTCGGTTGAAGGGAAAGGCAAAGGTATAGTGGGTACCTCATCTACAATTTTCAAAGATGATAAGGCATTGGATGTAGAGCCCTAGGTAGAATATAATGTATAGGACATAGAGGTGATACCGACAAATGTTGAGATACTGATAGATTCACAGAGTGTACAAGTTACAAATGTTGAGGACAATAGTCCTCCAGATCAGAATGTATAGGTTGAGGACATAGTTCATAAGGAGGAACTGACAGTAACTAATACTGCACCAAGAGGTGAAGCCACCGATACAAAAGAGGAATCTATTAAAGTTAATCAACAATCAGAGGAGAAAAAAGAGGAATCTGGTAGGGAATCGGTAGCGAGCACATCATTGTTGTCAATTGGCACCTCATAGGTAGAGTAGAAAAGCGTAAGTGAGATGAGTTCTACTGAGCTCATGATGATGGTTGCATAGAAGATGATGAAGGAAGGATCAGTGGACAAAGGAATTATTGATCAATCAATCCCTATTTTGCATAGACTTGTCCCAGAGTTATTTTGACAAAGGAGCAAGCCCATCCAACAAGCTCAAAATAATCACAAAGCACATTTTTAAGGACTTTCAATCTTTATAGAAGATATCTAACTGACAGGCATTGTAGAGATTCACACAAGATAAGAGAGCTACTTTTGATTAGATGATTAAATCAGAGAAGAAAGAGATTGCTGATAAATTGAAGCTAATTGATAATGCTTTAAGGCAATGTACTAATATTTATAGAGTATTCTGCGACATAGGTTTACTTACTGCAGATATAGATAAAGGGATTAAGGATACATAGGAGAAAATTGTAGGTATAGTCAATTCTTTTGATGGCTCAAATTCATTGACTACATCTATTGATGGTCTGATTTTGGTATCAGAAGCTCAAGTTTCAGATCTTGAAAGGGAAAAAGACAAAATCATAAGGAGAGCTAAAGGGATTAGAGGATTGGTGAGTCCCCAGTTGGACTCATTGAGTGTACATAAGAAGGAATGCATTGATTGTAAGGTCCTGGAGACAACTGAGAGGGGGGGGGTGAATTAGTTGTCAAATAAATTCAAACCAAAAACAACTTAACCAACTTAATGCTTAATACCGGTAAACTAGTTAAGTATGCCGGTAGATAGTGTTAATAGTTATTTTCTATACCGGTAAAGATTAATGCATGAAACATAAACACAAAGTCATCCACAACACGTGAGACCAATATTTGTACGTGGAAACCTTGTAAGGGGAAAAACCACAGTGGGAAACCTTACCCACAATTAGATGATACTACTGTAGATAGTAAGTGTACATAAATGGGGTCTGCACATGCATAAAGACCAACAACCTAGAGCTCACTGCTCAATCACAAAAAGGGAGTCACACTGACTACAGTTGGATGGTTAAATCCAATAAGAATGTACTGCACAAGATAGCATCTTCATATGCTAGATTCAGTACTGGTGTAATGCTGATATGCTTCCACAAAAACCTAGCTTCACCTTCAAATGATGTCTTCATGTATAGCTCTACTTAATCTTGCATATACCTTCGCACAATTCTTTTTTGCATTCCACATTCGATCTTACAAATAAGATCTTACATTTATACCATAACCTAAGACCAATTTTAGTAGGTCGACTCTACAAGATATTACAATAAAAACATTTTACAAACAATATAATATCTGATGCAATAACTAATTAAACCTGTCAGCTTAATGCATTTACAACAATAATTAATCATCTCCATAGTGTTCCATGTTGATCTGGAAAAGATAAACCTGCTGGTGTAATGCTAGGTAACCCTGGACCTATTTGTTGGTAAAAGCAAATATGCAAATATGAATGTACCAATGATTGATTCATTAGGATAAGATGTCCACATGATGTTTTCAATATTACCAGGTGTCTTCCATATCATTCCAGGTGTCGATGATCATTATATCCTACTGATGAACAATATACCAGTAACTGTGCAATAGTTACTTGCTTGCCGATGAATGCTGCTGGATCTCCAAAGTGCTAGTGTTTTAGTAGGTGTTGAAATCAATGACAAAACCATACCAAAATACCAAAAATCTCCCCTTTTGGCATTGATGGCAACACAAGATGGAAAAACCATCAAAGTGCCAAAATAGAAATGCCAAAAACCAACAATCTCCAAAAAGATCATAACCAGAATACAGAGAGTAATAGTCTCTCTCAAACAACAATCTCTCCCCCTGGGAGCAACATGTGTTATCCAAAGTTCCTTAAAAGTTAATGTGTTTTTCCATAGATATCTTTCCCCCTTTGACATCAAATGCCAAAGTTATAATAAAACCAAGTTCATATACAAAATACCAATCAATTCAATATACCAACTACTCCCCCTGAGAAGTAGCTTCCTCATCAAAGACTAGAGTAAAAGATTTCTCTATAAATTCTATCAGTTGATGACAATCATCAACCATCTAAGTTTCTACCAGTGGTGGTATGAATCCAAGTTGATCTCTAAGATATTCAAAAGTCTCCTTAGGCAAAGGTTTTGTGAAAATATCTGCAAGATGTTCTTTAGTATTCACATAAACCAGTTTTATCTCCTTTTCTTCAACTTTTTCCCTTAGAAAATTCAGTTTGATAGAAACATGTTTTGTTTTAGAATATAGTATAGGATTCTTAGATATATCAATTGCTGCAGTGTTATCACAATATATAGTAATAGGTTCCTTGCATTTTACCTTTATGTCTTTTAACATTTGCTTAAGCCATAGTACCTGTGTACAATTAGTCATTACTGCAACATATTATGATTCTGCTGTTGATAAAGATGTACAAATCTGTTTCTAACTCAACCAAGAAACTCATCTATTACCAAGAAAGAATGCTCCACCGGTGGTGCTAGGATACCATAATCCAAGATTTGCAGTGCCTTGTAAGTACCAGAAAATCCTTTTTACTGCCGATTCATGATTTTCTCTAGGATTACTTTGAAATCTAGAAACAATACATACTGCATTCATAATATCATGTTTGGTTTGTGTCAAATACAGTAAACCTCCTATCATAGATTTGTATCTAGTTGGATTAACAGGTGTAGATTCATCCCTTTGAGATAATTTGTCATTTGCAGTCATAGGTGTGCTTACTGGTTTAGAGTTCTCCATCCCAAATTTCTTTAGTAATTATTTCAAGTACTTGTATTGACTAAAAAATATACCTTTGTCAGTTTGTGAAATCTGTAATCCTAAAAAAAATTTTATGTCACCAATCATAGACATTTCAAATTCTTGCTACATTTTAATAGAAAATTCCTTACATAATCCATCTTCTCCTCCAAAGATTATATCATCAACAAATACTTCTATAATCAAGATGTCATCATTAGTTATTTTGTAATATAAATTGTTGTCTACATTTCCTTTAGTAAAACCAATCTTCAAAAGGTATTTATCCAATCTTGCATACCAAGCTCTTGGAGCTTGTTTTAGTCCATACATAGCTTTCCTTAACCTACATACCATATCATTGTCATCTGTCAAAGAAAATCCATCAAGTTGTTCAATATAGACTTCCTCTTTAAGGTCTCCATTCAAGAATGCACATTTAATATCCATTTGATAAACTTTGTAGTTCTTGTGTGCTGCAAAAGCCAAGAATAATCTAACTGCCTCAATTCTAGCTACCTGTGCAAAGGTTTCATTGTAATCAACTCCTTCCTTTTGAGAATATCCCTTACACACTAGTCTTGCTTTATTTCTGACAACCTTACCATATTCATTAAGTTTGTTTCTAAATACCCATTTGTTTCCAATTATATTTTTATCTTTAGGCTGGGGAACTAATGTCCAAGTGTTATTTTTCTTAATTTGTTCTAATTCTTCTTCCATAGCTTTAATCCAAAATTTATCTTCACATGCCTCATTAACAGATGATGGTTCAATTTGAGAAATAAGACATACCTCTTCATTTGCCAATCTTCCTCTTGTCATAACTCCTTTAAATTTATTTCCAATTATCTAATCTTCAGAATGATTCAATCTTACATACCAGGGTGTCTTAGTTTGTTGTTGTTCTTCAATTATTGTGGAATCCTCAGATGGTACAGGGGTAACTGGATCTTCTTTTTGTATCGGTGGATTTAGAGTAGGTTCATTTGTAAAAATTTCTGTTGCCGGTTTAGAGTCTATATACCTTGAAGTTCCTTTGAATTATTCATCAATCTTTACATTTGTACTCTCAACAATTTTCTGCAATCTCTTGTTAAAACTTCTATATGCCTTGCTCTTAGATGAATAACCAAGAAATATTCCTTCATCACTTCTAGGATCAAATTTGCTGATATATTCATCTCTTCTGATATAACATTTACTTACAAAAATTCTGAAATACTTAAGAGTAGGAGTATTACCAAACCATAGTTCATGAGGGGTCTTACCGGTTTCACCTTTGATGTGAACTTTGTTGAATGTATAGACCGTTGTGCTGACTGCTTCTCTCCAATACACATGTGGTAGATTTTCTTCTGATAACATACTTCTTGCTGCATCCAAGATAGTTCTATTTTTCCTTTCAACAACTCCATTCTGCTATGGTGTCCGAGGTGCTGATAGTTGTCTTCTGATTCTATTCACTTCACAGAATGTATTAAAGTCCTTAGATGTGAATTCTCATCCTTGATCTGATCTTAAACATTTGATTTTCTTACCAGTTTCTTTTTCAACCATTGCTTTGAATAGTTTGAACTTTCCAAGTGCTTCTGATTTTTCTCTGAGAAAAGTAACCCAACACATTCTAGAATAATCATCAATAATTAGCATGAAATATCTATCACCTTGTAAGCTTTTAGTTCTAGCTAGACCACATAAATCAGTGTGAATCAAATCAAGAGCATTATTGGATTTTTCTAGACTACTTTTGAAACTAGCTCTAACTTGTTTTCCAAATTGACATTCCTTACAAATTGTATTATGAGGTTTGACAATTTTAGGTAAATCTCTAACTACCTTAGAAGTACTGATCTTCACCATGCAATCAAAGTTTACATGACAGAGTCTCTTATGCCATAACCAACTTTCATCTATATGTGCATTCAAGCATGTCTTTTCACTGTTATTCAAATGAAAGATATTACCTCTAGTCTGATTACCGGTTGCAATTTCCAAACCAGTTTTGTTCATGATTTTGCATTTTCCATTTTTAAATTGTAACTGAAATCCCTTCTCAACCAATTGACTAACACTCAAAAGATTATGCTTTAATCCTTCAACATAGTAAACATTGTCAGTTTTATGCTTACCATCAAGAGATATTATACCTTTACCTTTGATTGAACAGGCTTTGTCATCTCCAAATCTTACTAAACCTCCATTGTATTCTTGAAAGTTTAAGAACTTACCTTTGTCTCCTATCATATGATGTGAGCATCTTGAGTCAATGATCCATTCATCCTTTACTTCAACTTTACCTGCTAGGGCTTGTTCTACCGGTTGAGTAGTAGGTGCCGGTTGATCTTCTATTATAGCAACAAAAACCCATCCATTGTCTGCTGGATCCTCATCAGAATCATCAATCACACCTTCATCAACAATGTAACAAGATTTGTCTTTGTTTTTCTTAAATCTGTATCTCTGATATTTAGGATAAGGCTTGTATGTCCTTCTAGCTTCATCTCTTAGTCTAGCTTGTCTATCAGGGCATCTCGAAGCCATATGACCAATCTTATTGTAGTTAAAACATTTAAAGGGTGCTTTACCTTCATACTTACTTCCAACTGGACCTTTAGGCATTTTCCTTGCAAACAACACTTCAAGTTCTTCAAGTTCTTCATTTTCTTTCCTATTTTCTTCAAGTTCTCTTGCATAAAAGGCTTTCCAATCAGATTTGTCAAATGATGGAGCAGATGATATTGATGCTTTAAAGGCCAAATCTGTCTTAATAGTAGCAACAAGACCAAATTCCTCAATTTCAAAAGCTGAAAGTTTTCCAATCAATGTATCCCTAGTTACTGGTGTATTAGGCATTGTTTTCAACTCATTTATAGCAGTAACCTTCATTTTATATGCTAGTGGCAATCCTCTTAAAACTTTTGAAACAATTTCATCCTCACTTAAGGTTCCTCCACAACATTTAATACCCAAAACAATTTCATTTACTCTTTCCATAAAAGAAGAAATCCTTTCATCTTCTTCCATTTTCAGATGTTCATGCCTGACTTGAAAGTTCTCAAGTTTTGCAATTTTGATTGTGGAATCTCCTTCATTCAGTGTTTCCAAATGATCCCAAATAGCTTTAGCAGTAGACCTATCTGATAGTCCCATGATTTATTGATCTGATAATGTGCTCAAAAGTGCTTCTCTTGCTTTACAATCATTCTCCTCATCTTTAGCTAAGGTAGTTGGACTGGCCTGACCAGCTACAACAACAATATAACCTTTCTTTGTAACTTCCCAGATGTCTTTACCAATGCAATTTAGATGTGTCTCCATCCTGATCTTCCATATGCCATAGTTGGTTCCATCAAGTTTAGGACTGTCCTTCCTGAAATAATTAGTAGACATTAGATCTCCTCAAGTTGTTAAACTTCTGCAAAAAGAGGACTAAGGTCTGATACTAATTGTTAGGTCTCGGAGACAACTTAGAGGGGGGGGGTGTGAATCAATTGTCAAATAAATTCAAACCAAAAACAACTTAACCAACTTAATGCTTAATACCGGTAAACCAGTTAAGTATGCCGGTAGATAGTGTTAATAGTTATTTGCTATACCGGTAAAGATTAATGCATGAAACATAAACACAAAGTCATCCACAACACATGACACCAATATTTGTACGTGGAAACCCTGTAAGGGGAAAATCCACGATGGGAAACCTTACCCACAATTAGATGATACTGCTGCAGATAGTAAGTGTACATAAATGGGGTCTGCACATGCAGAAAGGCCAATAGCCTAGAGCTCATTGCTCAATCACAAAAAGGAAGTCACATTGACTATAGTTGGATGGTTAAATCCAATAAGAATGTACTGCACAAGATAGCATCTTCATATGTTGGATTCAGTACCGGTGTAATGCTAATATGCTTCCACAAAAACCTAGTTTCACCTTCAAATGATGTCTTTGTGTATAGCTCTGCTTAATCTCTCATATACCATCACACAATTCCTTTTTGCATTCCACATTCGATTTTACAAATAAGATCTTACATTTTTACCATAACCTAAGACCAATTTTAGTAGGTCGGCTCTACAAGATATTTCAATAAAAACATTTTACAAACAATATAATATCTGATGCAATAACTGATTAAACATGTAAGCTCAATGCATTTACAACAATAATTAATCATCTCCATAGCGTGCCATGCTGATCTAGAAAAGATAAACCTGCTGGTGTAACCCTAGGTAACCTTAGACCTATTTGCCAGTAAAAGCAAATATGCAAATATGAATATACCAATGATTGATTCATTAGGATAAGATGTCCACACGATGTTTTTGATATTACTAGGTGTCTTCCCTATCATTCCAAGTGCCGGTGATCATTATAGCCTTCCAGTGAACCATATACTAGTAACTGTGCAATAGTTACTTGCTTGCCGGTGAATGTTGTTGGATCTCCAAAGTGCTAGTGTTTTAGTAGGTGTTGACATCAATGACAAAACCATACCAAAATACCAACATTGATTTGGTTGGTAAGCCCACACCGACAGAGCTTAAGGATAAAGAGTCATATGCTCACATGCTTAATGGACTTGTATCTATATCTAGCACATTCAAATCCAGTTGGGATACTTATCTAGAGCTTTTGGAGAAAGCCTTTCCAGAAATTTTCAAGTATATTCAGCTCTGGTAAGGTATTTTGGGACACAATCTTTGTACAAAATTTCATTCTTCGTCCCAATTTTTTTTTTTTTTTTTTGGCATTGATTTCAAAGGGGGAGGTATAGGTGAAAATAATATTCTTGACATCAAGAGATATGGATTATTTTGTATAGATCATGATCACGGATGGATATTTAGCTCAGGGGAGCAGTCTCAGGGTGAAACCGACAGATGGAAACCATTATCATTTTTCAAATGAGTGTTGCCATCAATGTTAAAGGGGGATATTTTTGGCAATTGACACTCATTTGATTGGTTTCATATGTTGTCATTGATGGCAATATGTTCCGACTGTCATTCTTTGGTTTGGTTGTTCATGAACAGACACTTCACCGACATTGACATGTATCTTCACTGGTAGGAAGGATTCTTTGGGTACCAATATGGAGGTTGACATGACTTACATTCAGTATACCGGTATTGGAGGTTGACATTATTGGGAGATCCAGCAATCAAAAATTCATTTTGATATTTATGTATATATGTAATGAGCCGACATGTATATTCATTTTGTAATTATCTATGTAAGCCGACATAAAGCATGAAGGATTGTAAGGGTATATAGGCTAGTTGATTAGATCATTTTGTATATGATAGGACATGAGAGATATGTGAGTGATAATTGTAATGAGAGGAATGTTGTAATGTGAAGATTATGGAAGAGCTTATTCTGGTAAGGGTTTAGGGTTTCAGAATCGAAACAGTTAGAGCTTGAACCAAAACTCTATCAGGCATAGAAGATGCAGTAATGAGTTTCATTTTATGTTTTCTTATTCAAAGTGACTATAGTCAATGAGACTCCTTTGTGATGAGCAGTGTGCTCTAGGTTGTAAGCATTCCTATAAGTGCAAGCCCCCATATTATGTAATATCTTTTCATATAGCCAGTGGATTGATATTGTGGGTCACAAATACCATCATGGTTTTTACTCTTTGAGGTTTTCCACGTATAATTCTCTATGTTATGGTATTCATTAGCGCGATTGGCTTATTGATTTATTTACTTCTTTCAATTATATATGTACCACTTTTCCGATTGGTGAATGGATGTTATAATAAGGTTAAAATTGAACATTCTTGTAGAACACTGATTCACCCCCCCTCTCAGTGTTCTTGGATTCCAATAGAATACCCACCCAAAGTTCAAGTATTGCATTAAAAGATGGTGGGAGATTGATATATTAATGACACACCCATGTTTCGAGTTTCCTAGAAGTTAGATTTAATCAAAATAAATATCAAGGGATGGAATAAAAACACCTTTGGGGATATTTTTATTTAGAAAAAGGAAATCAACAGCAAGCTGGAGGCCATTCAAAAAAAAAATTGATCAAGGGGATTCCCTAGAAGCGACCCACCTAGAGGAGGCTAACCTATGGAGGAAATGGAAGGAAAAATCTATGAGGGAAGAAGTCTACTAGAAATAGAAATCTAGGGTTTAATGATTAAAATAGGGAGACAAAAATACTGCCTTCTTTCATAGATCGGCCAATATCCACAGGAGAAGGAACCACATTTCCTGTTTAAAGGATGACCATAATCAAGATGTCAAAGATGAAGTTAGCCTAGGGAACATGGCTACTGACTATTTCTATGCCCTATTCCAGATGACTGCACAGTTTGAGATCCCATCCTCAATGAGAATCTCCTTCACCTCCTCCCATCCCCCCTCATGAGGGAAGACAATGAACTTATCATGGCCTCGGTTTCTAATGTTGAAGTTAGGAATGCGGTGTTTTCTATGGGGGCATTCAAAGCTCTGAGCCCAAATGGCTTCCCTCCTACTTTTTTCCATGACTTTTCAGATGTAGTGGGTGTTGATGTGGTTCTTGCTACTAAGGATCTCTGTAGATTAGGAAAGCTCCTCAAAAAGTTAAACAACACCTTCATTGCTTTGGTCCTAAAAATTCAGGAGTCATCTTCTCTGAAATACTTTTGCCCAATTAGCCTCTATAATACTATCTACAAGATCTTCACCAAAGTCTTGGTCAATAGACTCAAACCCTTTTTGGACTCCCTTATCAGTCCAAGTCAAAAGGGGTTCATCCCTGGTAGACAAATCCTTGATGCAGCCATCTCCACTCATGAGATCATACATTCTATGGACAAATGTCATAATCCTAGAATGGTATTAAATCTTGATATCTAGAAGGCCTATGATAGAGTAAAATGGAACTTTCTTTTCAAGGTTCTGTAAAAGCTTGGTGTTGGGTGAAAATTGTTAAACCTCATTAGGGAATGCATAACTACGGTTAACTACTTTGTCCTTTTCAATGGGAACCCTTAGGAGACCTTTGGGACTTATAGGGGGCTAAGACAAGGTGACCCTCTTTCACCCTACCTCTTTATTATTCTTACTAAAGTTTTGGCAAAAAATTTCAGCTCTTTGGTTGACAAAGGGGTCCTCCATGGAATCCAACCTACTTCCACTATTCCTCCTACCATTTTTCTGTAGTTTATGGATGACACCAATCTCTTTGGGATCTCTTTTGTGGTTGAGGCAAAGGGATGGAAATCCCTTCTCAACTAGTATACGGATGCTTCTAGTCAGCACATTAATTATGATAAAAGCAATATCTAGTTTTTCCACACTACTGTCAATATTCAAGATAAAATTCGAAGGATCCTTGGTTGCCAAATGGCCTCCCTCCCAAGAATTTACCTTGGGTTACCTCTAACTATCAAGGAAGTCTCCAACTCCTTTTGGGTGACCATCCTTGAAAGAATGCAGGGAAAGTTGGCTGGGTGGAAGGGAAGGCTCTTCAATAGGGCAGGGAAGCTTTAGTTGTTGGCCTCGACCCTGCATGGTATCCCTATCTACTTCCTTTCCCTCTTCAAAATTTCTACTGCCATAGCAGACAAACTAGGAAATATCCAAAGAGCATTCCTTTGGGCTGAGATGGAGGAAAAGAAAAGGCTTGCTCTTGTGGGTTGGGATAAAGTATGCTACCCAAAATGGATGGGGGTTTAGGTATTTGTAAAATTACCCATTTTAATAAGGCTCTCATGTCCAAAATAACCTAAGTTACTTCACAAGGAATTAGATTGGGGATAGATTATGAGGGTCAAATACCTTGGAAATGATAGTTTTCTCTCTGTTTTAAGTGAAGACGGACTCCCCAGAGGGTCTAAATTTGGAATAGCATTATCAGCTTGAGGGGCACCATCTCCTAGGGTATGAAATGGGTTATTGGAAATGGAAGAAAAATTCTCTTCTAGGAGGATTTTTGTCTTGGGGAAAAACCCCTCATTGCTTCACCTTCCCTCAGAAGGATTGAGAATATTACTAAAAGATTCTTTGGGGAAAGAGTGTCTGACTTCCTCCTCAACAACACTTGGAAGACTATGGTGGACTACTATTTGGATCAACCTCTTCTATTTCCTATTGCTAGTGAGCCGCGAAAGCTTCTGGCTGGGACCCTCCTCCCCCTCTTTCCTAGGGAGGACAAATTCATTTGGAAATGGGATCCCTTTGGGGATTTCTCTGTCAAGACTGCTTACAGTAGCCTGTTGTAGGAACCTATCTCGCCTATTAATTGGAAAGAGGTATGGAATCCTCAATAGATCCCTAAGATCAATTTATTCTAGTGGACTAATCTACATAACAAAATTC
Source organism: Cryptomeria japonica (assembly GCF_030272615.1). Classification (NCBI taxonomy): domain Eukaryota; kingdom Viridiplantae; phylum Streptophyta; class Pinopsida; order Cupressales; family Cupressaceae; genus Cryptomeria; species Cryptomeria japonica. Next base: position 442,021,802 of record NC_081415.1, on the reverse strand, counting down.
TAACTTAGGACAACTTGGCCAATAAAGGGTTTCAGTTCCCCAATAGATGTGTCCTTTGTAAAACTGATATTGAAAGTTCCCCCCATCTTTTCCTTCACTGTTCCTTTACTAAAAATATTTGGGGGATGGTATGTCATAAGCTTAACATTTCTCGGACCATGACTAAAAATATGTTGCAGCTGATGCATGAGTTTGGGGGCCCCTCCTCCAACCCTATGGTCTGCCAACTTTGGAGGCAAATCCCCCCTCACATCTGCTGGAGTATCTGGAAGGAAAGAAATAACAAGATTTTCAAGGACAAGGTGGACTCGCCAGATTCTATCTTTGCTGGTTTTCTTAAACTCATCCTGGAGAACATTTATGTCGCTAGGATCAAAATGCCCCCCAATCCTCCCTCAAAACGGGATTGGGAGATCACTAGCAGCTGGAACCTCCCTAGCTCCTTTGCTCACTTTGACGGTTCTAAATGTCTCCTAAGGTAGAATACCATTTGGTCCCTCCCTTTCCCTAGTTTCTTCAAACTCAACTTTGATGGGGTATCCCATCTAGGCCTTACGGCTGGGGGTGGTGTTATTAGAACTCATAGTGGGGCCCTAGTTTGTGCCTATGCTAGAAATTAGAATGGCCACTCTAGCAATCAAGCAGAAGCTATGGCCTTGGCTTGGGGAATACGATTGTCCCTCTCCATGGTCATAATGAATCTTAACATTGAATGTGACTCTAAGCTCATTATTGATGTTGTCAAAGGGAGGAACAAACTTAATTGGACTATTCAAAGTATCATCAGGAATATTCTTAGGCTTATAGCTAGGATTGACTCCTTCTACATCATGCATGTGTATAGGGAAGGCAATGGGCCTGCTGATGCTCTAGCAGCCCTTAGATTATTGAACATTAGCCTAAGATGTTGGAGGAACCACAATTCCTTGCCTCCTCATGTTAACTCCCTCTTGAAGGATGAAGTTACCAAAATTCATTCCTATGGAAATGCTCTTGTTTAACCTCCTTTGTTATCCCCTCTTGATGCTCTAGAGTCTTGAGAGGAATTATTTTTTGAAATTGAATATGTTAATGACTACTACCAACTTTTGGATGAGATGGATTAATCAACAAGGGAATATGATGAGTACCGCCAGCATGGCCACCAATGATGAGGTGTATGCAGAAATCATTTTTGGGTACGATTTTTGCGGTCATCTCCTCATGATGATCTGGAAGGGTGATGAAATGTCAGGATATTGGTCTTTCTGGATTGTTCTCAAGGATAGCCATATACAAAAGCCACGTGCCACTAGTATCATTAATCAAACTAACTTTGACTACTTGATAATTTCCTACATGTCTAAGGTCTTATCTTTTGTTACGATTAATGACTCTCACAAGTTCCCTATTTCCAAGGTCATTAATGGCAATAATTATTCCTTTTGGTGCCTTTTTAGTCACCTCAGGCTTAATTTATCTGACCCTAGTGAAATTTTTAACTATATTTTCTCTAAACGTTGCATCCTTAACATTCTCTACGTGGTTTTTATTATGTCTTCTGCTTAGCAAGAGCCTTCTGACTTGGCCATGGGGGGTGACAGAGTGTGTTATGAACCTGATAATCCTCATGATTTTAAGAAGGATTCCCTAGTTTGGAATTACTATGTGGAAGGTGGGGTTGTTGATTTCATGGAGTGCCTTACTGGCCACAATTAGAAGCTCTCGGTTCAGTTTGTGACCTCTTGGTTTGGTAGAAGGCTCACAATTGTGGGTGTCTCTTTCGAGGTTTCAGAGGATTCTATTTCTCAAGTGACGGGTATCTTGTTGGAAGGGAGAAGATGGAATAGGAGCAACCATGTGTCTAATAGTAAAGGTCTAAAATGCTTTTTTCAGAAAGAAGGAGGAGTTGGTGAAATTACAAGGTGGTTTTGCCAATAAAGAGCTAAAGCACCCCTAGAACCAAATCTACCTGCTAATCATGAAATACTTTACGCTGGAAGGCCGCTTCAAGGTATTTTATTACTACCACATCCCTTTTCTCAATCACTTCCTCAATAATGACCAACTTTGTTTACCTTTCTTCTTATTGCATTCTCTGGAAACTTCTATTAAAGAAGCCCTAGACCCCAAGAATGAGGACAAGCTGTCAATTCTGCTTCACCAAGGCCTTATTTACAGGCTCTATGATTACCATAAGTCTCTCTACCCACCTAGGAGTCTAATGTTTGTTCAACCCTCTGCTTCAGCTTCAAACCCTTTCACGACCTTCTCTTCTGGCTTGGATTTTCCTAGGTTTCTCCAATTTGTGCAGAATGCCCTTGTGGCCACCCAATTTCCCCCCTCTATTTCTATCACTAAAACTACCCACTATGTACCCCCTCCCTCCACTAGCAAGGAGAAGTTTCTTACTCCCCCTAAGGGAAAAGGGAAATCTCCAACGAAGCGCAAAAGAATTATCATTAATGATGACTCTTCATTGGATGATGTGGAGGAGGAAAACTCCTCTCTGGACATTGAAGCAAGGAGGAGATCCCATAGACTTGCATCTAAGGGATCCTTGGTGAAAAAAGTGAAAACCAAACATGTCTATGATGTTGAAGAGGATTATATTGATGACAAGGAGGGGGAAGATTTTAAGGATGTGGACACTTTTGGGCCCCCTATGGATACTGGAAATGCTAAGCTGGAATGGGAACCTGTGGCCTCTATCAACCTGGTGGACCCAAAGGAGGTCATGAAAATGGTGGGCCTGGAGGATATGGGAACCTAGGCAATTAGTGACACTACTGAGGATGTGGCAAAGATGGTGGAAATTACCAAGGAGGATGGAGTGGACCTAGAAGCGGAGATGGTGCATAACCAGGAGCAAAACAAGGAGGGAAGTGCTACTGATACTGGATTCCCTTAAGGGATCCCTACCATGGAGCAAATCTAGAGTATCAGCACAAAGGTCAAGACAATCCTGAACCAAATTGAAAGCCTAGCACCTCTTCTCGATGTGAAGGCCATCATTAATGAGGTTAAAGAATTGAAACGAAGGATGGATGTCTGTGATACCGAGATTATCAATGAACAGATTTTGCCTGTAGGTTCTTCACAACTTGGCTCTAACTCTCTCCCTCCTGAGAGAGCGTACTGTGGACAATGATGTTGATAAGGAGGAGGCCAAGGAACTGTATAAGTTCCTCTTTAATGAATGGAATGGGGTCGTAGATATGATAGGGGTTCACAAGTCAACCCCTTAGGTGTTTTTCTACTGGTTTTGGTTGGGGTTGGTGTCCCTTATTTTTGTTGGTTCGAACTCTTGGTGTTTTTTGGTTCTAAAAGACTTTAGCTTTTAACTATTTTTGTGCTATTATATATAGTATTGTAATAGTGATGTTGATAGTTCATGCTATGTAAAGGGTCAGTGCCCTAGTTCCCACTACTTTTTTAATCAAAAACAAATGTTCAACTTCCTTAAACGAGGATAATTTTACCTAAACATTAAGTTATTTTTCTTGAAATACACAAATTGTTTAAGGAAGCTACGTGGAAATAAACACATTTACTTGGAAAGTAAATCCATTTTAACCTTTAATATTTGAAGCAATAAAAAGAGGAATTTTGATGTCCAATGAACAAAGAGAATTGGGCATTTTGAAGTGTTATTGAAAATGAACCGCTACTTTGGGGTAAGTTCATTTATTTTTACTTGTGCAAAAAGCTTGTATTTATCATTCCCCTTTTCTAATATTAATATTATAAGGAGATCTAACTATTGTTTCAACATCCTAATAATAGTTAATTGAAGGTAATGAACCACTTAACGTTTAATTATCCATTTGAATCTAAAGCATCAATTAATCACTTGGTCCACTGAGATGTGATCTATTTTTAATCCCAAAGGGAATCATTTCCCATCAAGAAGAGATAAACAACTCTTTAACATTTATTTGTTTGAAGGGAAGGTCTAAACTTGCAAATAAATCCCATTTGGAAAACTACATAAGAATGGATTTTAAAGAAATCACTAATTAAAACAAATCAAGGTATTACACCCCCTTAAGCCTCTTTTTTTTAATGCGTTAATCTATTTTTTTTAATAATGGAAATATATATTTTTTTTAAATTCAAACAAATTAAAATTTAATTCTTTTAGAATATAAATTAATGATTAATTTTTATTAATTATTAACAAAATAAATTAATAATTGATAATTTTAGATCAATTTTTATATAAATAAATTTAAATAACCGAAATTACAAATTTAAATTTAATAATAAAAATTTACAAAATAGATTTTTTTTACTTTAATAAACAAAATATTAATAACATTAAAAACATTACTAACTTTTATTTAAAATAAACAAAGTTTTTTTTTTTTTTAAAGGTGCATGGGAAGGGGGTCCATGGGACCCACACCCCTATGGTCCCTGCACATGTAGGTCTGGAGGAGTGGGGGTGTGGGACCTCCCACTCGGGTGCAGGACCTCCCAGTCACCTATGACCACTCACAGGTTGTGACCGTAGGGGAGTGGGGGTGGGGAAATGGTTTTTACCATCCCCCACTTCCTGGCAACACTATTTTAAATTAAAAAAAAAATTCATTATTTTATTTTTTATATATATTTTTATTTTATTATATATATATATATATAATTTTATTTTATTTTTTAAATTTTTTTAAAACCATTTTGTTTGTATGTATACACACACACACACACACATATACATACACATACATACATACATACATACATACATACATACATACATACATATGTGTAGTGTGTGTAATGTCCTCTAGGCCGGTTACCAATAATGAGGTATTGTGTATTATATCCTTCCGATGATGTTATCAATAAATATATTCATTATTAAAAGTTAATTAATATAGCTAGGAATATGGATAAGGGAGTTTAATTTAAATTAATTACTATTATTACTTACGAGAAATTAATAATTGATGTTTATGTCTATATGTCTAAATATATAAGAGGGATATATTAATACTAAATCATTGGGTTAATAAATTAATATTAAGCGGTAAATGAATTAATTAATAATAATGCTTTGTAATTGTTTTAAATAAGGCTTTATTATTAATTAATTGAGTTATAATTAAATATGTTGGCGGAATTTAATTATTAAAAAGCCTTGATTAGTTTTGGTGATTTATTTAATTAATTATTTATTACTATTGATTTATTAGCAAATTAATATTTTGGTTATCAATAAATAAATTAATATTAGAGTTTGGTTTATATAAATATTAATAAAAATCTTCATTTTGGTAGTTAAATGAGTTATGTTTTCATGTTGAAATAAATTAAATTGTTTATTAGAATTTTAAATTAAAAATTAAGGAAGTTTCTAAATGTGTTGCTTTTTGGTCCTCTATGCATGCGTGAGTGATTTGGGAAATTTCCTTTCCCTATGATGCTTTTTGGGATATATTCTAGAAAAAAATTGAGAAAGCAGGGTTGGCTCTTGTTGTTTCTTTTTGAAGATGTTTGGAAAAAAAAATCTCAGCAAGAAATTTTGCAGGATTTTTTGGGAGGAAGTTTTGCAGGACGGATCTAGCTTTTTGGGTACCTATGTGTTGTTGGTGCTATAATTTTTGAAGATTTTGCCCGCAAGCTCAATGCCAGGATTGCGTTCAAGGTAGGGTTTTAGAAAAAAATTATTATTTTCTAGACTTGGAAGAATTTGTTGTTGTAGATTGTTATTGAGAATCTTTTGGTGAATATTGATTCAGTAAACAAAGTTTTCAATCTTACACATCTAGTGTTGGGGTTTGATATACTTTAATCAAGTTCCATATTGATGATTGTGAAATAGATCCTGGGTTAGAATATGTCCTTAGTTGTTTTTAAATTCTGGAAATGATATTCAATCAAGGGTTTTATTAATCTTAAAGGGAAACAAGAACATTTAAATCACAACATCCACTTGTCTTTCACATAGATAAGGAAATACAAAATAAAGACAATAATTGTTGGCAGTGGGCTAGCGTCCCTCATGGGGTTTTGCTACATGGTTTAATAGCCTCCTGTGGATTCTATAATTCTAGTGGTTGTATCGGGTATTGATAGGTCAATCTTTTGGTGCAATGACAACCCTAGCTTGTAACAAGTGGTATCAGAGCTTGCTCATAGGTTCGAATCACGCAGGCCGCAACGAGTGACACTGGGAGGGGGATTGTTGGCAAGGGGCTAGCATCCCTCGCAGGGATTCGCGACATGGTTTAACAACCTCCTATGGATTCTATAAGTCTAGTGGTTGTATCGGGCATTGACAGGTCGATCTTTTGGTGCAACGACAACCCTAGCTTGTAGCAATAACTTCCATTACAAGAATGTTCCCACCCCTTATACAATTACAACTATTTTTCCAATTAGATGATAAAATCAAATAATTAATCCCCTTTGTTTACCAGTTTTACTAAAGAAACTTAAAAAGATTCAATTATCTAAGGAGTCAATTATACTTTAAAAAATTTAACCATAATATAAGAACAATCATTACTACTTATGGTTTTGATATTTCCAATTTATAACACCATTAACCAATTTTCAACATAAACCAAATATTACAAAAGTAAAAATACCCATGTCTATATCTACAACAAATTCCATAATAAAAATACCATTTATCCATTATATACATAATATAAGAACAAACATTACTACTTATGGCCTAATATTTCCAATTTATAACACCATTAACCAATTTCAACATAAACCAAATATTACATGTAATGCCCCGCCAAGAAACCCTAAAGGAAACAACTACAAACACTCAAAAAGAGAGTAAAATATTTTTTTTAAAATAATAAGAACACATAAACGTAAACATAAACCTTACAATTGAAGTTGCACAAGCAGAAGACTTAATCAAACTCCTAAAGGGTTTCCCAACATGAATTACTTAATTAAATTAATCTTTACTTAAAATCAATTAACCACTTAAGAATTATATTTATCCATTAGGAAGTTAGTTACACTAAACAATGATTGTTTCCATACTTTGCACATGATAACAATAATGTTACTATACTTCATTCATGATAACACATTCAATTACATTACAACAATGATTTAATTAAAGATAGAATTCCTAACATCTTACTTACATCATAGTGCATTTCTTTTGCATTGCAAGGATAACTTAGTATTACAATTTCACTTATTACAATGTCTCATATACATACATAATGATTACATCAAATTATAACTACCACGAAGGCATACATATAACATATGATACAACCGACCATATAAGGGTCCAAGAAATAAAAATATGATCCAAGAAGAATAAGAAAGATCCAATTGGTACAATGGAATGAAATAAATCCAAGAGAAACATCTGGAGCACCTACAAAGCTAATCCATCACAAGAAGGAACGAACAAAATACCTAATGGAAAGTGGCACTACCACCTAGCCATGTGGCCCAAAAATGAACCACCCCTTCATGCTAGGAGATAGTACTTAGGCCCTCAAGAAAGCCACAAAAAAGCATCACATGGTCTAACATGTACATCAGGTACTCACACAAGCCATAAGCACACATATGCAACTCTCACAAGAGTGCTCCAAGTAAAGCCAACACATGACTACACACTAGTGATCAACATAAGGGAAGAGTGTCATCACATAGCTCGTATGGGTTATCCTAGTAGGGCTCCATAGGCCCCGAGCCCCATCCTAGGTTATCTTGGTAGCCTCTCCTGAACCCCTGGTCCCCATCCATGACTCATGCAGACCCAACAAAGCTTTGGTAAAGACAAGATAGTTGGTTTTCTATTCCAGGCCTTCCCACTGCATCCTGAGTCTGTAGTAGCACTCAACCATGAGTGGGGCACAATTCATCTTGATTAATGTTTGAATCCCATCCCTAGTTTATTAATCAAGTTATCACTTATTATACCACTTCCAAGGGGTTATCCTGGTAGCCACTTTGGGCTCTGACCCCCACTTTGAAGACACTCCTTCTTATGGCACTACACAGCCTCCAAGGAACCCCAAGGCAAAGAACAAAAGCCAACTAACACATGGAGATAAAAAAAAAAATTGAATAACAACTTGAATATTCAAACCTTCTACCAAGGTTAAACCACTGGAGGTATGAAACAAACAACTGGTCTATCCACAAGACAAGACCAAAACCCCAAATTAAGCAAATACAACCATACTTAACACTTAACCACATAGTACAATCAACTTGGATTCAACAACATACTAGCACAGACACAAAAATATTCTTTCAAATCAACACCACAATCTACTAGTCAGAGTACATACTCAATAGGAAACTATTAGGATAACCAGTGAACAATTGAGAGGGAGGTGGGGGTGATTCAATTATTAACAGATTATGTGAATTAAAGCACTTAAAACCTTTTACCAGAATAACTAATAAAGCATTAAAGCATAATTGAAAACTAGAGAATCAATACTATGCAGCCATAACACATAACACCATGATTTATATGTGGAAAACCCATTAAAGGGAAAAACCATGGTGGGAAACCCTACCCATAGTCAGATGATACTTCTACAAAAAGTATATGATTACAATAGGGGCCTATACATGCAAGAAGGCACACTGCCTAGAGCGCACTGCTCATCACAATGGAGTCTCATTGACTACAAAAGAGGTCAACCACCTCAAAATATTTGGACAACAATCCAGAAAGAAGAACTGCCTATGATAGAATCAAACACAGTAGATTATAGTTCTGATTAAGCTCAATACTAGAGGTCTAAAACCTCTTAAATAAACCCATCTTGATCACCTATGATTGACCAAATCCTCTACACAAATGATTATTACATTATTCACTCCTTGCCTATGATCTACAATGAGATCTTACATATATTTATACCAACCCATGACCTAATCAATTAGGTCGGCCACCCAAATGATAATTTAATAGATCCATTACCTAATCCTGAAATAAAATGATAAAAAATGTTGGCCTAAGGCCAAATAAACATCATCCAATTAATAAAACATCCTGGAAGTGCATCAAAGGATCCACCAACACGTTTCATGAAACCATCCATAACCTAGATAGAACCAAACCTAAATTAGATCCACACACATAGAAGAAATGACACCAACCAGTCGAGGCATGAACACAATCACTATCAGCATCATGAATCCCTTCTAGAAGCTGCACCAACACCACTTATGCATTACATCAAAGATCTTCAATAAAGCTCTTCCGGTGAAACCCTTACGGGACCTATAAAGAAGTCTTACTAGAACATAAGATAACATCTGATCATCAAGTCAATACCAATTGATTTAAATATACTTCATAAGCATATGAACCATTCATACAAACTTATTCCATCATCTAGATCATACCAGTGACAATCAACTGATAATCTTCCCAATCAAATCCTTCTACCAGAAGCCGGTAAACAACCATAACAACTAGTGTTGACATAAATGACAAAACATCAATGCAACACATAATCAATTCCATCACATTGCCAACAATCTCCCCCTTTGGCATTTATGACAACACTAGATGTGAAAAACATCCAAGTGCCAAGAAATGCCAAACAAGTCTCCCCCTATTGAAGACAACCAACAATCTCCCATAAAATAATATCGCAATGAAGCTCTAAACCAAATCTGAATCAAAAGACCAAATACCACCAAAATCCCCCTGAGGAGTGCAATCAATCTGAAAAATAAATAGAAATGGTTTTTCACATATATTCCTCCCCCTTTGACAACAATGCCAAAGATATGATAGATATCAAACAGAATATGAAAACTCTAAATCTCAAGGCTGACTACTCCCCCTAAGTAGTAGCAATATTTCATCAATCTGGAGCAAAACATAGCTCTGATAATGCATACCGGATTGATGCACATTTGCATCATTTAAGTCTCTACCAGAGGGGTAAAATCCCCAATCTATCTCTCAAATACTCAAATGATTCTCGGGACAAAGGTTTAGTGAAGATGTCTACAATTTGTTCTTTAGTGTTCACATAAACCAATCTGACTTCTTTTACTTCCACCTTTTCCTTCAAAAAGTTATACTTGATTGATATATGCTTAGTCTTGGAATGAAATACCGGATTATTTGATATGTCAATAGCTGCAGAGTTATCACAATGAATAACAACCGAATCATTACAACTCACTTGTATATCCTTCAACATCTGCTTCATCCATGGAACTTGAATGCAATTGGTTATGACTGCAACATATTCAACTTCAACAGTAGATAAAGAAATGCATGACTGCTTCTTGCTGATCCATGAAACCAACTTCTTCCCAAGAAAGAATGATCCACCGAATGTTCTCTTCCGGTCATCAACATCACCTGCCCAATCTACATCTATATATGCACATAAAGTAAAGTCATCATCTTTAGGGTACCATAAACCATATTTAGTTGTTCCTTGCAAATACCGAAATTTCCTTTTTATTGCACTTTCATGATTTTCTCTTGGATTACTTTGAAATCTTGATACAATACTAACTGCATTCATTATATCAAGTCTAGTCCGAGTTAAATATAGAAAACCACCAATCATGGATTTATATCTTGTAGGATTTACTGGAGGGGATACATCTTTAATTGACAATTTTTCACTTGTAACCATATGAGTACTAATCGGTTTGGACTTTTTGATACCAAATTTCTTCAATAATTCCCTTAGATACTTAGTTTGACAAATAAAGATGCCTTTGTCAGTTTGAGTAATCTACAAACCTAGAAATTTTTTTATTTCTCTAGTCATAGACATTTCAAATTCACTCTGCATATTATTAGAGAATTCCATGCATAATTTTTCTTCACCTCCAAAAATGATATCATCAACAAATACTTCAATAACTAGAATAGCGTCATTAGTGATCTTATAATATAGGTTACTATTAGCATTACCTTTTATAAAATCAAGCTTCAAAAGATAGTTATCCAACCTTGCTTACCAAGCTCTAGGAGCCTGATTTAATTTATATAGGGCTTTCCTTAATCTGTAAACCATATTTTTGTCATCTATCAGTAAAAATCCATCAGGTTTCTCAATAAATACTTCCTCTTCAAGTTCTCCATTCAAAAATGCACACTTAACATCCATTTGATAGACCTTGTAGTTCTTATAGGCTCCATAAGCAAGAAATAGTCTAATAGCTTCAATTCTAGCTACCGGTGCAAAAGTTTCACCATAATCAATTCCTTCCTTCTGAGAATATCCTTTACAGACCAATCTAGCCTTGTTTCTTACAACTTGTCCATCCTCATCCAGTTTGTTTCTAAAAACCCATTTAGTTCCAATGACATTCTCATTTTTAGGCCGAGGAACCAAAGTCCATGTATTATTCTTTACTATATGATCTAATTCATCTTCCATATCTTTCATCCAACATTCATCTTTACAAGCTTCAATTACTGATACCGGTTCAATTTGAGAATTGAAACATACCTCTTGATTTTCCAATCTCCTTCTTGTCATAACTCCCTTGTTTTTGTCTCAAATGATCTGATTTTCAAAATGATTTAGCCTTACATACTTTGGTATTTTCTAATTTTTAAGGTTCTTTGTGCTGCTCTTCACTTACAGTTGAGTTTTTTGATGATGCCAGGGTAACTGGTTCAGTATTGTGTTCTGGTATAGGCACTACTGGATCAGTTATGATCATTTCCACTACCGGTTCTCTGTCATAAGATTTAGCTTGGTCTTTGTATTTCTCATCCATGTTCACATTAGCGCTCTCCACAATTATCTGCAATCTTTTGTTATAACATCTATATTCTTTTCTCTTAGTTGAATAACCAATAAATATTCCTTCATCACATCTAGGGTCAAAATTTCCAATAGAATCATCTCTTTTCATATAACACTTACTTCCAAAGATTCTGAAATACTTAAGAGTAGGAGAATGACCAAACCATAATTCATAAGGTGTCTTACTAGTATCTCCTTTGATATGAACTCTATTGAATGCATAAACTATCATACTTACTACTTCTCTCCAGTAGATATGAGGCGAATTAGCTTCCATCATCATGGTTTTGGCTGCATCAAAAATGGTTCCATTCTTTCTTTCCACAATACCATTCTACTTAGGTGTCTAGGGTAATTTGATGGAAATTATTTGGATGTTGCTGAAATATTTATGAAGATGGCCAATTAGTGTTATGTACTCTTAAGGGAATTTTAATGAATTGGGTTACTTGTATCTAAGAATAATTCCTATATAGTTGTACGCAGGAAAATGCGGTGATAAAAATGAATAAATCAATATCAAAAGACCCACATACCAATGAGACTCTTGGTGCAAGTATACAAAATAATTGAACTAGTTTAACATCCCAAGGGGTTTCCCATTGTTCTCTATCTCACAAGATCCCTAAGGCCAATGTTTTGCCCTCAGATTATTGAGCAAATGACTTAGGAATGACAACTCCAAAAATGAGTGATATTGTAATCTACATACATGAATGCATTCTAAGATCTATATGATGTGCTAAAACTATGATGATTTAAGATGAAGATAGTGATATGATAAAAGATGAACAAATTATCCTAACATGATATACTAGCTTAGCATGAATATTCCATGATATGGAAAATGCTTCTAAATGCTATGATGATGTTTTAACAAAGAGAGGCTAAAATGCTTAGTAAATTAGGGTATAATGTAGATGCATAAAAACTTGGATATCTGGATAATGAAGAATGAGAGCTCTATTTATAGGGAAAATAGGGAAATGGATGGTTAAGATTGAATAATTTTAACAAGGGCTAGGATTGAAAGTTAATCAATCCATGTATACAATTCTCACCAATGAAATGGTGACAATTGTCAACAAGTGGTTGCTTGAGAGGAGATGCAAGAGGCATTAAATGTTTGAGAAGACATGAAGGTCACCTTAGAAGGTAAGGGTTAAGGTTAGGTTAGGGTTATCCAATGGATAAAGCTTTTATCCAAGGGATAAACTCTTGTGCAAAGGTTAAATGGATAACTATGGTCAAAGCCATAAGTGTTTGATGAGACCCTTGAGTCAAAAGGATGGTTAAGTTAGAGGAAAGTATCTAACCAAAGGTCAAAGGTGAGTTAACCATAAATGGTTATGTAAGAGCCTTTAATGGTTTGGAAGACTTTAGAGGTTAACCATTTGAAGACACAAAACCTTAAATGATGGTTATTGAAGACTTTGGAGGATTTGATAAGTGACTTCCTTTTACTTAGGAATGTGCCAATAATTAGGAGATGAATTAGGCTAAATTGGAAGTGATTAGAAGAATCTAGAAGGGGTTTAGGAGGCAAGTGGGAGATGTAGGAAAATGCAAGTGGATGAGGGAAAAGGATTTTAATTAAAATAAAATTACTTTATTTCAACCAACAATAAATGCAACTTGCATAAATACAAGTGGGGGGATTTTATAAATAAATTAAATTTATTTATTTGCAAGGATCAATTTAATTAAATATAAATTTAATTAAAAAGGGAGAAAGGGGTTTTAATTAAATAAAATGATTTATTTAATTAAAGGCTAGAAAAGGTTTATATGAATGTAATTAAATAAATTGAGTGATTTATTTAATCAAATAGATGAATGCAAAGAAATCAATTAAATATAATTTAATTAATAAGGGAATAGGGTTAAAATAAATATTAAATATTTATTTAGGAAGGTGGTCAGATTTATATGTCTACATTTTGCCCCTCTTTGAAGTGACATGTGTTCACATGTTGTCGATTCACAGAAAAATCGTTGGATATGCCACCAAATTTTTTTGATATGATGTTGTCGCCAAAGTTGTCAATATGATGCCCCAGATGTAGATTTGATGAACAATATTGATGATGCCCCCTCGGGAGATGAATCAAGGATCTGGTGAAAATTGGTCAAGTTTATGATCATTTTTGAATTGATTGCGATATGAGAATATTGACTGTATTGGATGCACATTATTGATTCATCCCTGAAAAAAATATGATGTGGATAAGGTTAATAATGAAAAAGTGGGATTATAATACATGCCCCACTTATTAACCTTTTGATTTACCCTATTAAAAGGTAAAAAGTGATTTTGAAATTTTTTTTGCACACTTGTCTTCTTGTGATTGTGACATTTTGGAGCCCTGACCATGATGCTGATTCCATACTCTTTGCATTGATTTAAGCGCGTCAGGCGACCAGAGACCCACTGCATATGGCCCACCAGTAAGTGCCCAAAATCCCTCTTTGTTTTTGATTAATTTCATTGATTTTTGTCACATTTTTTAATTTTTGGGTCAAAATTTGCCAGTTTATCACGTAGGGTAGGTCCTTTAGTGCACACGATAGGACATTTAGCACATAGCAAACCCTAGGGAGGTTTAGCATCTGAGTGTGAAATAGTAGCGTGGTCGGGGGGTAGGTTAGCGCATAGGGTGATTTTAGCGCATAGGGTTCATAGAGTAGCGCAAAGGGTATGCTAGGTAGTGCGTAGGATAGATTTAGCACGTCGGGTAAATAGGGTAGCGCGACTGGTATGATAGTTAACGTATAGGGTAAAACAATGCGTTGGGTAAACATGGTAGCGCATTGAAGTTATGTTATAGCATGTGATAGTAAGATAGTGTATACATGAAGAAGATTAGCACATATGTGGCAACTTAGTGCTTTGAAGCCCTGATTTAGTGCATAGGGAAAAAAGTTGGAAAAAAAGGTGTTTTGAAAAATGTGTCGTGATTCAAATGGATTGGATAGGCTGCATAGATGTCAATATGGGTTCGTTGATTATCTGATATGATTCATGATCTGATACGAGTCTTGTTTTATTATGATGTGCAATTCTAATATGCTGCTGGATTGCGATATGAGTCTATGGTCGATATGGATCTTGTTTCAATATGGGTCTTGTTGTCGATATGGATATGATTTTGTTATGGGTCTTGAGTCGATATGGATCTTGATTTTGATATGGGTCTTGATTTCGATATGAATGATTTGATTATGTTGTCGATATGGATCTGATTTCATTATGGGTCTTGTTGTCAATATGGATTTGATTTCAATATGTTTCTTAATTTCGATATGGGTCTTGTTGTCAATATGGATCGACTTTTGTTATGGGTCTTGAGTTGATTTGGGTCCTGATTTTGTTATGGTTCTTGTTGTTGATATGGATCTGATTTTGATATGTTTCTTGATTTCGATGTGGGTCTTGTTGTCGATATGGATCTGATTTTGATATGTTTCTTGATTTCAATATGGGTCTTGTTGTCGATATGGATCGGATTTCATTATGGTTCTTGAGTTGATATGGGTCCGAATTTCGTTATGGGTCTTGTTGTCGATATGGATCTAATTTTGATATGTTTCTTGATTTCGATATGGGTCTTGTTATCGATATGATCTGATTTCGATTTGTTTCTTGATTTCAATATTGGTCTTGTTGTCAATATGGATCAGATTTCATTATGGGTCTTGAGTTGATATGGGTCCTGATTTTCGTTATGAGTCTTGATTTCGTTATGAGTTGTGATTTGATATGGGTCCTAATTTTCATTATGAGTCTTGATTGATTGAATGAGTCCTGATATGATGCGCTAATATGATTCACTGATTGATGCGAATATGTTTCTGATTTTTTTTATATGCTTCACATTTTCAAGTTGATTTGCTTTTGATTTTTGATAGATTTGATTGAATTGAGAACTGATGATGGATATGTGTTGATTTTCTATCAGAGCTTGGTGTATTATAGTCTTGAGAGCAATTCTCGAAGCTATGGACACTTATCCCATGCTTGTCATAGGCGAAAAAAGATGTGACTGAGAGATGTGGGTTATCACCCTTACTAGACATGCCCCAACATATCATTAACCAAGTGTTACTGACATCATTGGTAGAGAGGTGGCATAGTGATACGAACACCTTTCATTTGGCAACTGGTGAGATGATAGTTACATCAAAGGACTATTGTCAGATTCTATGGATTCCTATGGTTGGGGATTTTTTACCCTATGAGCAAATCGAGGAGGGTGGCATAGAGGCTCTCTGCCATATTTTCCAGGATGATCACATTAGTGGCTACATTTTCCACTACTGTCAGTATTAGCAAGTTCCATTGGTGGTTTCCTATGTCTCGACTATAGGTTGAAGGGACTAGTCGTTGGATGGGGATTGGTTCTGGAGGATATGGTGACACAGGGATCCAAGTTTGCATGGGGGTCTTGTATGTTGGCCCACCTATACTAAGAACTCCACCAGGTAGTATATTTGGGATACACTAGTCTATCAGTTGGGGTGACGTTATTACAGGTGTGGGCCTGGGAGCATATACCAGTGTCAAGACTGCTTGCAGGCAAGGATAGGCCAATTGGCCGAGCATATGCATATGGGTATACAGGTGTAGTTGTCTAGTGTAAGCTAGACAAACTAGAGCACTAGCGCAGGGCTTTGGATGATATTGACATGGTCATTTAGAGACCATATATGGGTCGTGAGGCGTGGGTGGATAATGGGCTAGAGATGCCCATGTATATATGTTGATGTACTTGATTGGGTGGATTCCCTTTATCATTGAGAAATTTTTGCACAACCACATTTATCGATAGTATGGTAGAGAGCAGGGGATACCATAGGGAGGCTACTTGTATGCTCATTGGTGACAAGATGTGCCAGAGTGGGGGCCTACCCTAGATAGTGGAGCAGTCATGGATGAGTACATGACCTTGGCAGGACAGATCTGGGATTATGGGGTTGGGGTAGTGGATGCTGGGATGATAAAGGAGTTCTCATTCTACTTCATAGCACATGTAGTGGCATGCATATCTAATCTTGTAGAGCTATTGCTATCTTTTGACGATGATGAGGAGGAGTAGCCACAGAGGTGAGGGCGTCCTAGACAGAGAGAGGAGGGAGGAGATGGAGGTGGAGGGGGTGGTGGAGGCGATAGAGGTGGAGGCGGTAGAGGTGGGGATGGAAGAGGTGGAGGTGATAGAGGTGGAGATGATAGAGGTGGAGGTGGTAGAGGTGGTCTCATGCTTGGTGCAGGTGGGGGTGGTAGGATAGGTGCAATGTTAGTTGTTGTGGGAGGGATAGATTATGATAGATGACCTACCTAGAGGAGGAGATCTGATGTTCTACCTTCACCAACACCTTGGATAGGGATAGGTGCCATTAGGATAATGAAACATGTACCTATTCAGATCAGGGTGCCGACCTACCAGCAGGATGCTAAAATTAGGGCACTACAGGTCTTAATGCAGAAACTGTAGGCACAGGTTTTAGCATAGAAGTGATAGATCATGTAGCTATAGGTAGAGAGGGATACAATAGTAGAGCATCAGGGCTGAGCAGAGGTCCTTGCTGATAGGTTAGAGAGAGCCACAACCGGTGCCCCCCTCTGGGACACTCTGAGGGAGTTACAATACTCAACCATGGAGCCTGAGTATTATATGCATTTGTATGAGGATATGGTCCCTCAAGATCATAAAGATCCTAGCTATGCTATATTGGAATCCACTCCATCTCATCGTAGTCATATGAGGACAGAGAGCAGAGGTGTTACGGGACTAGCATGATGTGATCCATTTGGTGGAGATTCGAGAGCTGGGGCATTTAAAGCTAGATTGTCTGCCTCAGGAGATAGTCATACCTGAGAGATCTATCATTTTGTATTGATAGACATGATACCCATTGTACATTTTGACAGTTTTGCGAGATATATGATATATGGCATTGATTTTCTTTGGTCCACATGTGATATGTTACTGATGATGATATGATTTATGATGTGCATTTATTTGATATGATGATACTATGAGGATGATTAGATGCTTAGATAATAATGATGTTCTTGATCTCATACTGTTAATTTATATGATGATGTGAATGCATGGTTCATGATGAATAGGTGTTTGTGATATGCATTATTGTGTTTATTTTGATACAAGATGGGATGTTACCTGAATGTTTATGATTGTGAGATGTATCTTGATAATGAGATGCAAGTGATAATAATAATGATATGAGATGTATCTTGAAAATTAGATGTAAATGATGATGATAATGATATAAGATGTATCTTGAAAATGAGATGTAAATGATAATGATAATGATATGAGACTAAGGCAAAAATGATATGCAACTATATGATCACTCTAATTCTGTTGTTGTCATTCCTATTTAGTCACTTGTTTGTGCTCTTTTTGTCATCATTGAGCTTTAGATATGTTGAAAGTTAATACAAGCATCATGGCATAATTGAACCATAATGACTTGAGTATAACTTACATGATTTTTGATATTGCAAGATGACACAAGCATTGAGGTATACTTGAACCAAGATGACCTGAGTGTTTCTTGCATAAAACAGACAAGAGTTAACCATTTTTATGTATAAAAAGGAAAATTTCTTCACTAATATGTTTCCAATCATGTCTCAAGACAAATTTGCACCATACGAATGATCGCCTCACAGACAGAAAACCAAAGAAAAAAAATCAGATTCCTTCATTGCTTCTCTAGCTCAGTGCATCCTTGAGTAGCTCAGGAGATGTAATGATTCAAAAATTAAGATACAAATAGTCAAGACTTCATGCCAAAATGTAAACAAATCAAAATTTATAATATAACATCCATCGTGTGTGTGTGTTGAAGTTGTAGTGGATAATGATCCTATTTTCTAGTCCGATGAGCATTTTTGACAATGGTTTCCCTAGTATGTTGCGATCCTTGTTTGTTGTCTGAATGCTAAAATGAGATGAATGCTGCCCCCAGTTATGGACACTTTTTGATGTGGATGTATACGTTGATCACCAAGCCATGGTGGGATATGATACGAATAACTATTTAGAGAATCAAGGATAGTGACTATGCTAAGTATGTTAGGGATAATGCCATGTGTATAAGTGTTCGACAATGGCTATGGGATTAGGTCAGATGGATCAAAGATATGATGTGAGTACTGATAGATAGAGGAGTTGTTCTCTCACAAATAGCGCATGTTGCCAAGTTTTCACCACTTGTTTTTATTGTACTTTTTAATTTGTTTTTCATGTTATTTGCATTTTTCTGATTTTGATTTTTTTTTTGTGTCGCAAATTGCCTGTTTGCTAGGTTTTTACCTTAGTGATGATTTTTGATACTTTAAAAAAAAAAAATTCTTTTTTTCTTGATCCATGCTTTGGATGCCTTGTAGAATTTCTTCAGATGGATGTTTGTTGGTTGGTTCATCAAGCACGTCCCCTTCTTAATTTGACAATGGATATGTTCCTGATCCATAGGTTGATATGATGACAAAGGGTCCCAACTAGTTAGGTTCAAATTTCCCCTTCTTTTCTCAATCTTGCTGATTTTTGGGATTTTCTTTTAGGACGAGATTTCTAACTTTGAAAGCCCTTGGGATGACTTTGTTAGACAGTTCAAATAACCAGAGGACAACTGAGAGGGGGGGTGAATCTGTTGTCACTAGATTACCAGAACCTTAAGAATTTAAAAATTTCTTACTGGAACACATAAGATCAATACCGAAATACATAAACCAATTATTGAAATTGCAGATATACCAATTAAGCACAAGAAACAATTAGAGAATAGTTACCATCCACATGACACCAAGATTTGTACATGGAAAACCTGGTAAAGGAAAAATCCATGGTGGGAAGCCTACCCACAGTCAGATAATACTTCTTCAATAAGTATGTGATTACAAATTGAGGGGCCTGCACTTGCAGGAAGGCCAACAACCTAGAGCACATTGCTCATTACGAAAGGAGTCTCACTAACTACATAAGAAATCTAGACTACAATCTGAAAGAAAGAATGAACTGTGATAATAACATCTCCTATGCCTAAATACAATTCCAATTAATTTCAATACCAGAGGTCTTAAACCTCTTGCATAAACCCAACTCAATCACCTATGATCAACCAAATCCTCTGCATGAATGATTATTACATTATTCACTTGCATACCATGATCTACAATGAGATCATACACACACACACACACATATATATATATATATATATTTACAAACCCTAGACCTTAAACAATTAGGTTGGCCACCCAGACAATAAAATCTATTACATAATTATAAAACATGTCAGCTTGAGGCCAAAAAAATATCATCCAACCCATAAGTCATCCCGGAAACACATCGAGAAGTCCCAACAACACATTACATTAAGTTGGTCCATAACCTAGATAGAACTAGACCCAATTTAGGTCCACACACACTAAAGCAATGATCCCAATCAGTCAAGGATCGAACACAATCACCACCAGCATCCTGAATCCCTACTAGAGGCCACACCAACACCACTTATGCATAATATCAAAATATCTTCAACAAAGCTCTGTCAATGAAACCATCACCGAATCAATAAACCAGGCTTACCAACCTATAAGATAGCATTTGATCACCAGATCAATAGTACATATATCTAAGTAGCATGAATAGAAGATCTAAGACAATTCCATACGCCAAAGCATACCCGAGTATACCAGATCAACATGATCTTACCAACCAGAAACCTATCATCCTACCAGGATGAAAAGGATACCGGTAAACAACCAAAGCAACTAGTGTTGACATCAATGACAAAACATCAATGCAACACTTAATCAATTCCTCTAAATTTCCAACAAACTTTGTGATTATAGCTTCTGCACATTCATTGTTGATATGCCTTGAGATGGTCATAGGCACATTGTCATTTTTCATCAAGAAGCTTTAGTTCCTGCAACCTGTTCACTTGATATTCCTCATTTGGTATGAGGACCTTCAAACATACTTGGAGAGATGGGATTTCTATCTCAAGAGGTAGAATTTATTCTAAACCATACACCAATGAATATGGTATAGCTCATTTAGGTGTGTGGATACTCATTTTGTAGGCCCAAAGTGCTAGATTGAGTTGTACATGCCAATCCTTGCCAGTATCATTTACTGTTTTCTTGAGGATCTTGAGGATTGTTTTATTTGATGCTTCCACTTGGCCATTCCCCTATGGGTAGTATGGTGTGGAAAAATGATGTTGGATTTTGAATCATTTGCATAGCTCTTGTACATCCTGATTCTTGAAAGGACGTTCATTATCTATGATGATGAAACTAGGAATGTCATATCTACAAATGAGATAGTTGAGGATGAATGATGAGATCTGCTTTCTAGTAATGGTGGTCATTGGGACCATTTTGATCCACTTGGTGAAGTAATCCATGGCAGTGATAATGAACTTATGCCCATTTGAAGAGAAAGGATGAATCTTTCCTTCTAGATCCAATCCCCATTGACAGAAAGGCCAAGATCTGGTGAATGGTTGCAGTTCCTATGTTGGTGCATGTATGAGGTTATCGTGAGTTTGGCATTTAGGACATTTACTAGTATTTTGATAGGACTCCCTTTCCATTGTTAGCCAATAATATCCCATTCTTAGAAGTTTCTTGGCGAGAGTAGGACCACTTGAATGCATACCACAAATACCTTCGTGAAGCTCATGTAAGGCAGAGTCAAATTCATTATGTTTGAGGCATTAAAGAAGAGTACCATCTAGACCTCAACGGTAAATTGTGTCGGTGGTTAAGGTATAGTGGGCGGCTTGTTAGATGAATCTTTGTTTTTGGTTGCGAGATAAGTCAGGTGGGAGAGTATTATTTTTGAGATAATCATATATCTTCCCATATAGAGGGGAATCAGAACTGGTTAGGGAACATATGACTTGGGATGAAAAATTCTCATAGGCTAGGAAAAACAATTGCTCCACTAGGAATTCATAATGATTTTATTTATCTAGAATTTGTAGAAGTGAGGCGAGAGTGGCCATTGCATTGGCAACTTTGTTGTCCAATCTTGGAATTTGCTCAAAGGTGATGTGCACAAAGTAATTTTTGAAGTCATCTACCATTATTTTGTAAGGCATTAGCTTATCATCTTTTGTCTGATAGTCATCATTGATCTGATTCATAACTAATTGAAAATCCCCATAGATTCTTAATTCTATGGTTCTCCATTCTACTGCCACCTTGATTCTGGTTACCAAGGCTTCATATACAACAATGTTGTTGGTGCATGGAAACATTAGTCTGTAAGATCTTGGAATTTTGTGCCCTTCTAGAGTGATGAATAGGATGCCAACACCTAATCCATGTTGTGTATAGGATCCATCAAATTATAGGGTCCATTACTTGAGTGTGATAGTGAGCACATCCATATCTGGAAATTCCACCTGTAGTGGGTGTTGGTCTGGTAGTGGCACTTTTGCCAGTTGATCTGCAATTGTTTGTCCTTTGGTATCTCATTGTTATGTGTATTGAATGTTAAACTCACTTAGGATCATGACCCACTTAGCCAATCTTCTTGTGAGAGCGGCCTTGCTGAGTAGATACTTGAAAGGATCAATTTTTTCTACCAAATTGATTATGTGGGCTAGCATATAGTGGCAGAACTTTTGAGAAGCAAACACCACCGCTAAGCAAGCCTTTTCAATGAATGTATAATTGAGTTTGTATCCGTTCAAAGTCTTGTTGATATAATAGACTTCTCTCTCTTTTCCTGCTGGATCTTCTTGTGTTAGTAGTGCCCCCAATGATACTTTTGTTGTTGATATATAGAGAATGAGTGGCTTGCTTGCTATCGGTGGTACCAAAACTGGTGTATTAATCAGATAATGTTTGAGCTGGTGGAATGATTCTACATATTTGTCTTCCCATTTGAAAAGTATATTCTTATGAAGTGGATGATTTAATGGAAGGCATTTATCTACTAACTGAGTGATGAATCATTTGATAGATTGTAGCGTACCATGTAGAGATCATAGTTGGCTAATGTTTTGAGGAGGTGGCATTTCCATGATAGCCTAAACCTTTGTTGGATCTACTTTGATGCCTTTTTCTAATACAATGTAGCCCAAAAGTTTGTCGAATTTGACCCCGAAGACACATTTCTTAGGGTTTAATCTAACATTAAATCTCTCCAATCATTGAAATATTTTATCTAGTATGCCTAGGTGTTCTACTCTGGTGAATGATTTAGCTAGCAAATCATCCACATAATCCTCCATGAAAGTATGCATCATGTCATGGAAGATTATTGTCATGGCTCTTTGATAAGTTGAACTAGCATTTTTCAAGCCAAAAGGCATGACGTTCTAGCAATATGTTCCCCATGGACAGGTGAATGTAGTTTTATCTTGATCCTCTGGGGATATCTTGATTTGGTTATAGCCAAAGAAGCCATCCATGAGAGATAGCATTGCATGCCCTATTGTTAGATCAATAATAGTGAGAATGTTTGGTAAAGGAAAGTCATCATTTGGACATGCCTTATTTATGTCCACGAAGTCTATGCAAATCCTTATGCTTTTATCTGGTTTGGAAACTAGTACAGTATTTGAGATCCATTAGGCATAGTCTATAGGTCGGATGAATACGACATCTAATAACTTTTTCAGTTTTGCTTTGACTAATAATGCCACATGTGGATTCATCTTCCTTAATTTCTGCTTGATAGGTTTAGCTATAGGAGCAATGGATAAGTGATGCATGATTAGATTTGGATCTACCCCTTGCATTTCAGCATAAGACCAAGTGACATTGATTTGCTTCTCCTTGAAGAATTTGATAAAAGCTGGTTGTTCTTTTTCTATGAGTGATTTTGCTAGATGTAAGGTTTTGATTGCTACTTTAGTGCCGATATTTATTGATTGAGTTGGCTCAATCAAGATTGGTGACCTTTCCTAGTAATGTTCAGGAAGAGTGTCAAGTCTCCCATCTTTAGGTGTCTCAAAAAGGTTTTCACCTTCAGATACGTCCTTTATTTTTACATTTTTGCGATCTAATATTGCCATTAAGTGGTTCTCATCATTAGATCCATTATTTATTTCATTTTTGCGACTGAGAGACTTGGCACTCCCCTGATTGCAAATATCGTTATGTTGTGTATTGGTGGACCATGTTTCCAGGTTGACTAAGCATAGGTATTGGACAATTGATTCATCATTTGGGAATATTGCTATATCATGATGTTTGGATTCTTCCCAGTCTATGAGATCGGGATATATGAGTGGTAGGGAGTCATTTGGCAGGTTAAGATTAGTTGTTGTAAGTGTCATGATGGAGATGTCATCATAGTTGTTTGGGATATCGATGAGGTCTATAATATTCTAGAGGTTTTTGATGATATTCTCTTTGACATTGCCTTGTTTGTATTGTCGTTGTTCATTCTCACTGGCCTCAAAGATATATTGTGGGTCTGAATTCAAATGGTCTAGATATTGAGCCTTGTCCCTTGTGAGAAATGGGTGTGTATGCATGGATTGTATCCACCTCAATATCTTTAGTAACATTAGAATAATTATCCCACTCATATTCATTGGAATCAGTTTCAGAATCACTATCCCAAGTTACCTCGCTGAATCTGATAGGTATATTATATGGTGAGAAAAGATCATTGATAATTGACACAAGTTTAGTAGCTTGTTCTGATTTGGGATCGGTGCTTGCTTGTACTCTTTGAATTTGTTCATACATCTTTTCCTTTCTGTGAGTAGCAATTTCTTTAGGTTGTGGCTCAACCTTGGTTTGATCAAGTTCTTGTACATGATGTACTTTCTTATAAGAAGCTTCCTCCTTTTGAATAGCGAGTTCTTCTTGTCGGTTCTCATCTTCTTCATGCTTTTTCTCCTTCCTTTTATTTTTCTGTTGGTTGGTTTAGTTCTTCTTTCCATGAGTCTTCGTTATATTTTATATTTTCCTTCCATTGAGGTTTTTGATGGTGATTTTGATTTTGCACAAGAGGAATATGCTGCCTTTACCCAAGTCCTATTTTGTCTTTTGCAAATTGTGAACGAAGTTGTATGGGTTCTATGATTCATCCTTGGCACTTGCCAATAGGTCCTTTTCCTTTGTATCCCATTTGTTGCATGAGCCAGAATCCATTTTCATACTATTTTGTTGGTATGGCTACTTCTATGGTAGCAACTCTGATTTATTCTTCATCCTTGTATAGCCAACTAAGGATGTCTTTATCTTCTAATTCTTCAGCCAGTGTGGCCATTTGGATAAATTTACCATCAAACTTGGTGATGGGTTGTGTTGCCTGATGTCTTGATGTGAAAGGTTGTCCATAAGACCTTGGTGAAGTTGGCAATTTAGATAGACACAAGGGTTCAAAAGAGTACTCCCCCATGCCCTGATCCTTTATTTTCATCTTTTTCTTGAAGTTTATGGATAGAGACTTGAGTTCTTCTTGATGGTTGGATGCTGAGGAAGCTTAGGCCTCCCCGTTGTGTGGAACCATGCTATCTTGAGCTGCCCCATAGAATTGCATTACTAAAAAGGGTTATTATCTGTTGATATTGAAATTTCTTGTCCATTGTAGGGAAACTTGATACATTGATGGTACGTGGAAGGCACCACTTGCATTTTATGGATCCATGGATGAACCAATAGTATATTGTATGTCAAGTCTATGTCCAAGACTTGGCACATGGTGTCTCTTTATACAAGACCTACCTAAATGGGTAGTATTACAGTTCTTTCAGATGATATTTCTTCATCATCATAGGGTTTGATAGTGATTTTCTTTTTGGGATCAATAGCCTTCTCAAAGAATCCCAATGCACTGATAAGCTTTAGAGTACATATAGTGAGACCAACTCCTCCATTGATTAATACTCTTTTTACTCGATGTTTATAGAATAAGACCTCAATATGTAGTGGGGTGTTATATAGATGATTCAAGGAGACATCATCATGTTCAGAAAAATATATGTTATGTGGCACCGTCATATGGGCCACCATGGCTTGGAATCGATCAATATCTAGATCATTTGGAATGGTTGTTTCGATAAGAGCTTTCTCCAAGATATCCTTGTATTTTGGTGAAAGTTTGAGCAACTCAAGTATAGATATCTAAGCGGGTATTCTCCTTAGTTGGTTAACCAAGTTATATTGAGTCTTGGGGAGATTTGTTGATGTTGACGTGTTCCCTTTCAAGTCACATTTATGTGCTCTTGTTGTCACTTTATCGATGCATGGTCTTGTTTTTCTTTGATTTTTATGACATTAACTTGATTGTCACATGTTAATATGTGATTGATGGCATTTTCATGTATCTATTAATATAAACTCCTTTGGTGTTATTTGACATTGATACTCCTCCCTTCTCATAATTGGGAAGAGAATTTTTGAAAGCTTCATGGTCACCATTGCTTTTATGACCATTGACCATTAAGTCACCCTTGTCTATCATGTCTTGAACTATTTTCTTCAACCTCATGCAATCATTTGTGTTATGTCCCTTGTTTTCATGATAATCACAATAATGTGAGTCATTCCACCATGGTGGTTTGACTTGGGGTTCAACATTTCTTGTGGCTAGCAATGTGATGATCTTATTTGCCAATAGCTCTCAAAATACTGATTCTAAGATTTTTCCTAATGGTGTGTAATGCCCCACCAAGAAACCCTGAAGGGATAAAGCTAAAACACAAGAATAGAGTGCAATTTTTTTTTTTAAAAGTTGAAACAAGATCAAACATACATCGAGTTAACACTAAGCTCAGATTACACAATGAAAGACTTAAATAGCACCTAAAGGGTTTCCCAACATGATTACTTGATTCAACACTTAAATCAACTCACACTAATTAATCCAATTAATTTAATTAACTTAATGACATGATAATGCTTTAAACAAGGATAAATTCTTTCGGTAAGTAAAAAATATAGATAACATGATTAAGTTCATCCATTATGATTTAACCATACATTTTGACCAAACTTACATTAAAGCATATGCCATGCATTTAATTCCCTTACATACTTAAATTGTATTATAAACTAGTGAACTTACCATTATACCAACCTACATTCTTCATGATCCAAATTACTACATTTAATAAGATGACTACATACATGCATTTAAGATTGACATCATCTAATCCACATTATACATTTTAACCATAATTCCATCCATACGTGCTATATTAAAAAGGAAACAAAAGAACATAAACACCACATAACACCAAAATGATATCGGAGTTCACCCCTAGTGGGCTACATCTTCGGGTCAGCTCAATTGCAAGACCCCTCTGATAAAAATAGGGTGAAGAATACATAAGGTTCACATCATTTACATCCTTCCATCAAGGTGTACATAATCTAATAATACATACGACCACATCGGTCCAATAGATACATGAATGATGTAATGCCCTACCAGGAACCCCAAAGGAAAACCCATAACAAGGGTGAAACAATATATATATATTTTTTAAAAGTATAAACATCATAAGTGCATTTACACAACATGCACGATAACACAATGAAATACTTACACCATAATTCCTTAAGGGTTACCAACGAAGAATTAATTTCAAGAACAAATTCCACAAAAACCATAAATCCACATATGCATCATTAACTCAATGATCATAAGAAGCCATAAGAAAATAAAGATTCATCAAAGAAAGATTGAAAGGATCCAATATAATTTCCACTTCAATAATCATTTACTAACATCATCAAGGAAACTGATAAAAACATCCCCACATAGGGTTACATTGCTCTTTCAAATCATAGCTTCTCAATATACGTAAAAGGATATATCTCATCCAGTTACAAGGTTACATAAGATCAATGATACAATGACCACAAGGGTCTCCAAATAACAATAATCTTCAAACAAGAGATGAAGCATGAGTCACAAACCATAGGAACACCAACGAAGCCAATCCTTGCATGAAGGTACATATCTGAACATCCGATGGGAAGTGGCACTACCACCCAACCATGTAATTCCCAAATGGAATCACCGCACCGTGCTAGGAGATAGTTGAGGACCCTCAAGCAATCATAAGCATGACATGGTCGACAAAACAATACGACTCCATGACAGCACCAAAATGACCCCACAAAAACTGGGTGACTCAACATCACAAACACACAAGTGAACCAAATGAGAGAGTGTCATCGCATAGCTTAAGATGGATACCATGGTGCAACCTCCGTAGGTCTTGGCTCACTATCCTGGGAACCTCTCCTGAACCTCCATTCCAACTAAGTCTCATGCGGACCCTACCAGCCTTTCGAGAAGACAAGGTGGTTGGTTTGCCATTCCAGGCCTTCTCCCAACTTTATGAGCCCTATACTAGCACTCACCAATGCACGAGGTACAATTATCTTTATTAATGTTATGATACTACCCACCTAATCAATTCATTAGATTACCAGTTATTATCTGACTTTTGCTGGGTTGTAATGCCTACCACTTTGGGTGCAACCCCTAAGTGAAAGCCACTCTCTCAAAGGACACTAAACAAACATGGTCACTCCCCGAGAACCCTATGGCGAAGCAGACATCCATAAAACCACTATCAAAAACAAGTGGTCAAACAAGGACATACTAACTCTTAGCTAACCATAAGGCAAAGACACTACATGGTTAAGACAATGAAGCCAACATATTTCTCTTGGTCAAAGGTACCAAATGCACCTCCATAGGATGACTGAACCACATACCAAAACAACACATAATACACTTGCAACATCATTGATTGAAAAGAAATGAAATAAAACAATCTTTCAACAATAACATCTAATCAATTTCAAAAAGCAATATTCCATCAGGAATGAAATCCACATTAAACATTCAACCGATTATAACATGAATTCCTAACAAGCATTTAATTCATTTCCAGAATATATCCAAATCTACTAATTTGAATCTCTAATTCATGCCCTGATTTTTATTGATAAATTTATTAACCACATAATAAAAATCACATGAAAAATCACCATTATGCTTAACATAAAATAACCACATCAACATGTTCACTTAATAAAAATTAAATTAATTTTATAACACATACCGGTTTGCACCAGTAAGGCACAAGATCAAGCAGTGGCAAAAGCCAACCCATAGTAGTGCTGCTGCTGAGGCAACATAAACTACCTGCTGGTAGTGCTGCTACCACTAGTAACAACCACTACTGATCGGTAGCGGTATTGCCAACCAGTAGTGCCACTACCAACGGATAGCACTACTACCAACTGGTAGCAGTCCTACTGATCGGTAGTCCTTCTACCAACCGGTGACAGTCCTACCAACCGGTAGCACTGCTACTGCATAGCGGTGCTGCTGACTGGTAGTTCTACTACTTGTGGGTAGCAGACACTACCGACTCACGTGATGAGACAAGCCCATCATGGGAGCGGTAAAGTCTACAAAATACACAAAAAACACATGCATCCAAGGCATTAAAATCAACACTCCACCAAATCATTTAAACATGAAAACGATTCATTCCCAGATCAGTTCATAGGCACACACATACATAGTGCCAAATCCAATTCTCTCGAATGGGTATTTACCAGCAAGGTAAAAGATGAAATATAGACCCACAAGACCCCAAATATATGCAACATGAAACTAGAAAGCACACAGCAAGCTAAATCTAGTTCATTCATTTCAAATAGAAGAGGTAAAACAAGAAATTGATTTTTAAGATCAAACACAAAGTAGATAGAGAATGAACCATTTCCTTCCTAAATGCAAACATGTGATATAGATTTCACAAAACCAACAATAATAAACACTATTTCTTCCATTCCAACCATTCCACAAGCATCTACAGGAAGACTATATAAATTTCCATACATAGGTAGAAAACTGAAAATTTCAAAAAAACAAATTCAAAACAAGAAGGGAACCTCCAACCTTGAAGCAAATAGCAAGCAAATAGATGAAGAAAATCCAATCTTGCAACCAGGTCGAATTTCCATCTCCTCCAAGAAGTTTTCTAGAATTATTTTCTTCTCTCAAAATTCCTCTTCTTCTCCTATCATGAATGCTAGAATGGATGCCCAAAAATATCTTTTAACCTAAGCTTCTAGGTTAAAGTTTACATCCAATCAAATTTAAATATTTTAAAACTAAAAGGCAATTAGATCTATTTCTTTCCCAAAAATAATAATTCTTTCCAATGATTAAATTAAAAAGGCCAAATGGAAAAATAAAAAGGGAAGCTTTTATTTATTTCTTTTTCCATAAACACTTCCTTCAACATAAGCATTTAACCTTTTTAAATGGCTAGGCAATTTATTTATTTCAAAAAAATATCAATGCAACTTTACACAATACATTAAGCCATTTAACTATTTAATCTAGCAATTCATCAATTTAATAAATCAATAATCACATAGCATAATAATCAACTGATTACGCCAACTCAAGGTAGCATCATCTATTTAAATTAAATAACCATTTAAATAAATGGAAACACACAAAACTAAGAAAGATCAAATGACGACTCTCAAATGACCAAACCAAGGCACCATGATACGCATAACAACCAGATGGGGAAACACAACTGACTGACAACACTCACATGAGTGTAACTATAGGTCAAGATAGGGTACAACAACTATCTCTTGCACTCCCATCAGATTTATCAAGCATGCTCAGACCTATGAACCCAGGTGGAGTCAATACCTCGTACCTACCTGGTACTAGTACCTGCAATGTCCTGCACCAAAGAACCACACATGCATATAGACCAATATATATATATATATATATATATATACAGACATGACACGTACATCGATGAAGGAGAATCATGACATTCCCTGTCTCACCAGAGTGAGTGAAGGAAAATCATCCCATTGCATCCCAGTACACTTGCAAACACGCAACATAAAAATAACGCATCACAATATAAGGGAAAAGTGCCAGTCCATGATAAAGATCCATAAAATAACATTATTCATAAGCACTAAGATACTACATAAAATCATACACCATAAATCTAGATAGACACTAATACATTTGGACTAGATTTCCGATTGAGGTTTCCGATGGAGAAGGTATATTGTGGCCAAATTTGATTTTTTTTGAAAAAATGCCCGCATTCATCATAATTCCAACAACAATTACCCATTTGGTTTCGACGAAGAAGGCATTAGCAATGAGAATTTTCTTTTTTTGAAAAAAGTGCTCAAGTTCATCGTAATTTTGACGACAGCGGCCATTACAAAATAAAAAAAGAGGTGGGGAATTCATTTGTGAATTGCAATCCCGTGTAGGCATCCATGGTGACTTCAACCCCCAAGAACATCAAACCCACGTCGAGGGCAATCCCATGCAGGAGGTAGATTCAAATTGCCCTAGTTTTTAATTTCATGTTGCAAAAAATATACATGTGGTGGTTAATTGTCCTAGTTTAATCTCGTAAAACCATAGAACTATGATTGAGGAGTGAGCGTTCAATTTTGTATCAGCAATCCCTTCCTCCCATATATGCGCATGTTGATTGTTCACATGAGATCACATCTCTTTGCAACATCATATCAAATAATTCACGAGCCTTGTCCATGTTTCCACATTTTGCATTCATGTCAAGAAGGGCATTTGCAAGTACAACACCTAACAAAATTCCTCTATCCATTATGCTTTGATGGATGTCCATACCCTGTTCCAAAGCTCCCATTTTTGCACAAGCAGGGAGGATGCTGGAAAAGGTTGTGGAATTGGGCTTTATGCCTTCCAATTTCATTTGCTTGAAAGTGTCTAAAGCCTTTTTGACAAATCCATTTTGTGCATATCCAGCAATCATTGTAGTCCATGTGACAACATTTCTTTCAGGCATTCTATCAAATAGTTCACGTGCCTTGTCTATGCTTCCACATTTTGCATACATGTCTACCAAGGCAGTTACAACTACAACATTTGACAAAATTTCTCTATCCTTTATGCTTCGATGAATGTCCATACCCTGTTCCAAATCTCCCATTTTGGCATAGGTAGGGAGGATAGTAGCAATGGTCGTGGAATTTGGCTTTACACCTGCCAATTGCATTTTCTTGAAAGTTTCTAAAGCCTTCTCAACAAATCCATTTTGTACAGTTGCAACTACATCTGACAAAATTCCTCTATCTTTTATGCTTTGATGAATGTCCATACCCTATTCCAAAGCTCCCATTTTGGCACAGGCTGGGAGTAGGCTGGCAAACATAACTAAAGAAATGCAATGATCATCTCCAAAGACATCAAACCACTACTAACAAAACTGAGAGTCTAAAATATGATAGGGTAATAGTGTGAGCTGTCCTGAAATAAAATATTTTATTTTCAATTTCAACTAAAACATAATTACTCAGCCATTTAATGTTATTAATAAGTGTTTAATTTATGAAAGAGATAAATGGTTGGCCACAAATACATGAGTTACTAAATGCACACAAATAAGTGAATTTGATATTCAAAACTATCTACAATTAATTCAATTCTTGTCCATTAGTCATTTATGTTTGCAATAAGCATCTTTCGTTGTTTTTCTTAATCTTTATTCATAGTTATTTCACATTCTATAATTAGGATATCAATTGCTATGGCTGAACACTAGCATGATGTTTGTGTTGTGGTATAGATGTGTGGAAACATAATTGTGGGATTGTTATATTATAGAGATCATAAATCTAGATATCGCATATTAGTTATAGCTCTTCTTGGATTGAGTCTAAAGTTGACATACAATCATAAAGCCATTATTAGTAGATCTATGCATTTCTAGTAAAGACAATTGAGAAAGTCATTTTGATATTGAGAGTTTCTTATATGTTTACCTATTGATCAATATTAAGCCATAATATTTAGGTCTATTTATCTCTCTTGCAAAACCTCTGTAAGTGTCCTAGATTGTCCCTACTACTCACTCTTCAATTCAGAAAAATGGAGTTGTAAAGATTTGTTGCACAAGATGGTGTTGAACATATCAACAAGGCTAGCATGGAAGGCATGTTCAAGCTTCCACTTGTACAACTTACAACAAATGATTTGTTGATAGAAGAAATTCTTGAAATAGGGATACAATCGAAAGACATACAAACCTGCTCAGTTGAAAGTAAAATCTGTGTATAAAAAGAGTACATTGAATCCCAATCCATAAACACAATAGAGATATCGATGGAGACTTAATTGGATGTAGCATGTCGCACCAGAGTTGTTAGAGTATGCTAAGCTAGTACATAATGTTTCGTAAAGCCACATTAGTATTTTACCTAGATCATTATCTACCAAAATTAACTATAGTAATCCTTTTGAGGATTAATTTCATGGTACTAGATCTTCATTTAGTTCCACTTCTTGTTGGAGAAAAGAACAGTTATTTCTTGAGGTAGATGAATATCCCATCAACAAAGGACAAGACCCTTTCTAGAATATAAAAAATTCTACTCCAACAAAAGATCATGGGGGTTTCACTAGAGATATTGAATAAGAGATAGACTTCTACTATTGCATTAAAAGCATTGGCATGTTCTTCATTTATTGATGTAAACTCTCTGTGATGCCACCACAACCAACAAAGGTGTAAAAAGTTGTTTGCAATGCATGGATTTTTAGGATTGTCCTTTGAGAAAATAGAATTAAAGTATGGAAGCAGGATCTGCCAGCTCCTGAGGGAAAGACCATGTCAGACAATAATTTCTACTTTCTTGCCTGTGAAGAAAGACCATGTCAGACAATATCAACGAACAACAAAATAAGGAGACAATTGCTAGATTGTGGTCTAACTTGAAAAGAAAAAGTGATGGAAAATGTTATTGTCCGTGCAAAATTTGTAAGGGGTTAAAGAATAGAAGACTTCTAAGAAAAACAATGAAGAAACATTGTAGGCTGCATGGTCACATTGAAGGTGGACATGATTATCATCCCTTGGTAAGTTTTTTATTATTTCGTTTTCACAATTTATATACATAATAAATCACATGATGATGAGATCATGATCACGGTTTATTTATGTATATCAATTTTATATAGGTCGAGCACCCCGGAGCACATGGTATGGATCAACACAACCCTGAGAATATGGTTTTTGAAGTGGACGAACATGGAGGTGTGAATATCAAAGTTGAAGATAATGATCCCATGGAAGATGACGATCATGAGCCAGAAAACACAATTGAAGATGATGGTACAAATACATTGATCCATGACTCATTTAGTACTCGCGCAGCTGATCATGATGATGAAGATGACCTTGATGTTGTTCATGATGTCCCTCTACTTGAGAAGGCATCTGAGGCCCTTTATGAAGGCTTGTAGGCAACTCTTCACTCCGTTGTATTGTTGTTGGTGAACTTGAAGGTTATGAATGGTTTATCCAACATAACAATGTCACGTATGTTAAGGCATGTCATATATGTCATAATAAACTATGAATCATGTTGTACCATTAATATTCTTTATTATAACAAATTATATTTTGTTATTGTAGATTGATAGGCGAGTTTTTGTTACCACCATCAAATATTCTACCTCGCTCATACCAAGAATTATCTGTCATTATGAAAGATATTGGAATGGAGCATCAAGCAATAGATGCTTCTCCTAATGATCATATTATATATCACAAACAACATGAATTTCAAACTGAATGCCTTGAATGTCATATCACTAGATATTGAATAGATCAAATAACAAAAAGGGTTCCTCGCAAGGTTCTTCGCTATATTCCCATTATTCCACGTATGCAACGATTATTCAAGTGCACTAGCTTGGCACAATTTATGGATTACCATGCACACAATAGAAGTCAAGATGACATTATTCGAATGCCTGTGGATGGTTCAGCATTTATGGACATAGAGGAAAAGTGGCCACACTTTAAAGAAGAACCTCGTAATCTCAGGCTTTCATTGGCAGCGGATGGTGTCAATCCATTTGGAGAGATGAGATCTGTTTACTCAGTGTGGCCTATTTTTGTTATCAACAATAACATTCCTCCATGGATGTGAATAAAGAGGGAGCACATAGTGTTGGCAATGATTGTTCCAGGTATTTTATCAAAATATATAGTCATCTAAATTTAATTATTAAATATTGTAGTAAAATGGTCATAATAATTATGTAATGTTTTTGTTCATTCGATTAGGTAAGTACCAAGTTAAAGATATGAATGTATATATCGAGCCTCTTATCGATGAGTTGCTAGAGTTATGGAATGGTGTCACTATGTATGACGTATATAAACCAATAGGACAAAGACAATTTCAATTCCATGCGACGCTTCTATGGACAATACACGATGCCCTAGGGCTAACACATTTTTGTGGTATGTTATAGTGTTTAAGTTGTGCATGAACATTATAATTCAAAAAATTATCATATTTAATCCAATTATACATTATCTTGTAGGTCTTCAAACAAAGGGAAAATTTGCATGTCCTGTTTGTGGTCCAAAGATGAAATCTTGTCATTCAAAAAGTTTAGGAAAGTAGGTGTTTGATGAGTATAGATACTTTCTCCACAAAAATCATAAGTATCGAAATACTGAAAAACATCTTTTCAATGGGAAAGAAGAGAATACGTCAAAGCCACGAAGAATGACACCTCACCTATGGAAGTTGGAATATAATAGAATTAATCATCAAGGTAATGCCATTCCATCTATTGGTTTGTCATAAAACATCTTTTCTATTTTGTTTTGTTTACTGATGATGTGATTGATGATCATGAAGGTCATGAAGGCATAAATGACCACCTTCCTAAGGGAATAAAAAGTTATCCCCAACAATTTAGTAGGTTGCCCTACTACGAGCAGTTACAAATTGTTCATTTGTTTGATAGTATGCATATTGGAAAGAATATAACATAGACATTATGGAAAATATTGGATGGAAGGCGTGACAAAGAAAAAATTGTCAAAATATGTAGTGACATTCAGGATTCCAATCATGCAATGATAAATGTCAATCAATCAAATAGCCATGGAGACTAGATTAATATAAGTGAGCTTCCTTGGTTATTAATAGACTAGCAAACCAATGCTATAAAAGAAGTCATATGAAAAATTCAATTTCCCACAGGATTTGTTGCGAACATAAACAATCTCATATCAAAGAAAAGTGAATTTGGGCCAGGGATGAAAATGCATGATTGGCATACATTCATTAAGGTAATTCATGTTCTTGTGTTTTTAGTATGTATTTAAGTACTGAGCGTGCGTGTACTTTTCATTATGTTACAAAAAAATGAAAAGATAATTTTATAATTGTTGCAGTATGTTCTACCTCTATCTCTCCCAGACGACTTCGACAATAATGTCAAGCAAGTCATATATGATCTTGGAAAATACATAAGGTAAGTAGTGATATTTGTTTAGTTCATTGTATAGATATTATATTTGTGATTTGTTTTACTTCTTATGTAATATATTTTTTTGCGTCTTGAATACCTTGTAGGTGGTTGTCATGTAAAGAAATCCATAAAGATGATATAAAATATTGGAAGAGAAAAATTCCTCATTTAATGTGTGAAATGCAAAAGTGTCTACCTCTAGCTTTTTTCAATGCACAAGAACACTACATCATACACCAAGTTGAGGAGACTGAATTGTGTGGACCTGTACACACTAGGTCAATGTGGGTGGTTGAGAGGCACTTGAAAATTTTGAAGGCTTTGGTTCAACAAAGAGCACATCCTGAGGGTTCTATGGTGGAGGGATATATGGTATACCAGACTATGGTGTACATTTCTAAATATCTTCCTAAGTTTGCAGTAAAGATCCATGTGGATCGCATTTGGGATCCCAACACCATTAACAAATTCGAAGGGGACTACTTGACGAGGAAAGGTAGATTGAGGAAAGTGAGAGGTAATTATAAGATGTTATTGTAGTTAATTAATTCTTAATCTTCAAAATAAATCAATTGTAAGACGTCTATTTATTTTTTGTACAGTTGGTCGAGAGTGGGATGCACCACATTTGTATATTGCAAACAATCTTGATTGGATGATGGTATGGATTGAACGTTGTCAACATTCTGGATGCACGTTAACATGGGAAGGTGTGGCTTCATTGGTTAAAGAAGCACATCATAATGGAGATTCCAATGTTACGCAAAGGGAAATTGATTTAGCATATTGTTTAAGAGATAAATAGGTACATATAAATTTATTAATCACCCATATGTTTATCAACTCACAATGCAATAAATTTTACATGTTTGACATATCGCAGGTCAAACACCACAACGCTATGTGCTGCAATGGTCATAAGTTTTGCATAAAAAAGTTGGATGACACGAAGAAAACTTGTGATTCTGGCATCACTGCAGTCTTTGAGGTGACAAATATTTCATTGAGAAATGACATTCATCCTCAACAATCTCAAAATTGATACTATGGCATTTTGGATGATATACTTGAGTGTGACTTTAATTCCTTCAAATTAGTTTTGTTCGTCGTCAAATGGTACAGGCTACGATTGAATAAAAATGATCCTGATAGAACCGTTATTGAACATGATAATGGTTTTATAATTCTAAATACAAGGTCATTTGAACTAGTTGGAGATGAGCCCTATGTTCTTCCAAGCCAATGTGAGCAAGTATTTTACTCAGAGGTTCCACATAAACCGAGTTGGTCATTTGTTGTTAGACATGATCCAAGAGGAAGGCCAATAAAGTATAATGTGATGGAAGAAGAAGATACCGAAGAAGTAGAAGATGAAGTGGATGATGATCACGATCGATAGTTTCACAATGATGATTAAGAAGAACAAGAAGAAGAAGAAGAAGAAGAAGAAGAAGAAGATGATGATGATGATGATGATGATGACGGTGATGGTGATGGTGATGATGGTGATGATGATGGCAAAGACGTTGATGATGATGATGATGACGGTGATGATGATGATGATAATGATGATGATGATAATGATGATGATGATGATGATGATGATGATGATGATGATGATGATGATGATGATGATGATGATTATGGCGATGATGACCTTGATGTTCATGATGATGAGGAATGAAATGTATGAGGACTGCGATTAGTATATTATCTATTGAATATTGACTTCTTGATTGAATTGTTTTTACATAATTAATTCATTTTGTTTTGAATTCTAATGCCATTACATAATTAATTCATGATGCACCTTTTAATATGGAGATGGAGATAGGGGGTGTGACTATTTATGTGACAATTTTTAAACTATGTTTATTTATGGAAATTGAATTGTTTATTAGCTATGTGACTATTTATGTGACCATTTAGTTGAGGATCCTGTATAGTCTACATAAATTAAAGGTAAGGAATTACAAAATTTACAATGATTTTGATGACAACATCTTTTTATTATTTAATACTCTTTTTGTCTACAAAGTTCAGGTTATTCATGTTGTGTATGATGTAATCTCACTAACATTTTTTATATTTTTTCTATCATAGGCTGACATGGATCCATCACATATCATAGACAGAGATGTACCTTGTGACACTTCTACCGAGCAGGTAAACCTCATTAATTGTACAAATTAGGTAGAAGCAAACTGTTACATTATTATGTTCTTTTTTTTAGTGATTTATACTAATTTTGTAATTGTTAATGATATTCTTGACATAGACAGATGTTTGGGGAAAGGGAAAGGGAGTTGCAGTACCTGAGCACTTTTCTATGGATGTGGAATCATTAGGGTTAAGAAATGATGACCCTGAAGATCCCATAGACCTTGTGAAATTCTTTAAAATGCCTCTTATAAAAATTAGAAAAGAGATTGTTGCTTTGGCAGCCGTGCATCCTACCACTAATGAGATATGACAGAGGGTGGAATTATTGTATAAGACAATAGAAAACTTGCAAGTAAGAAGTAATGAAAGCTTTAATTATAACAAAAGTTCAATAATGGTTTACATTTTATTCTATTTTTATGTCATTAACTAAAATATGTACGTATTGTTTTTACAGAAATTTATCCACCCTCATGAAAGTCGTTCCTACGATCAGGGTGTTGCAGGATCAGGTGATGATGATTTTCTTGTATTATCACTTGCTTGGCTTATCACTCTAAGTACCGAAAACACATCATACTTGATACTGCCAATTTTCAAAATAAAGGTTCATCCTTGTTTACAATTCTTGCACTTTTCATATATTTAATGTATTATTCTTTAGGTGTTGTCAATGTTATTGTCCAAATGTCGATGCCGCCTCATCAGAGCTCACCCTCACTTGTATTGCCGACTGCAATGTCGGCAATACGTAGCATGTAGACGCCCTCTAGTGCATGTCATATTGGCCCGCCCACTGTTGGTAGATCCCTCTTTTGCTCTATCTTCTGTCATGTGTTTATTTCCCTTCAAGCATTCTTTCTTAAATTCTAGTGCCATTTCATAGTGGATTCACTTTTTGCAGGAGGAGATGCACGTGAGGATGTCCCAGAGGTGACTACTGCTAATAACATAGCATCATTTCCTGGATCTTCTCGTATTGCTAGTACAGGAACATTGCAGGCCACATTCGTGGTGAGCGACGAAGAAATGCTTCCCTTAAAGATACAAAAGGTTCCAGGTTCTTTAAAATTATTATTATATATACTCTAACTGTAATTTACTTTATGATCACTCATTTTGGACTAATATTGATCCCATGAATTTTTTGCAAGCAATGATATTTTCTATAAACATCTTAGTGACAATGCATTGCAGATATTTGGGCCCACCATATGTAAAAGGTGGTACATCATATGTGAACTAACCCTTATCCACTTTTGATTTCATATCATTGCTAGAATACTTTTCCTTTGATACATTTCTTGAAGTGTCATAAATGTAGCTTCAGTTCATTTCTAAATCTAACAAGTTTGTTTTTGCTTTAAAAGGTGGAATGACCAAGAAAAATAGTTAAAAGATGAATTGACAAACCAAATGGTTGAGTGGTTTGGAAATAACACCTTTGACAAAACCAAGCTCCTTGAAAAAGTTGGCACATATCTAAAGTATGTGAGGGACTAATACAGGACCCATTTGGAGAGGAACCTAAAGTATGAGCGTCCCCCCATGATTCCAGAGAGGGAGTGGAAGGACCTGATTTTGGATGCCAAGTAGAGAATTGAAAGGAAAAAAAGAAATACACCAGTAGATGCCAGAAGAAGGTACATGATACTATTAAGAATGTAATTATGTACTAATTAATTACTCTTTATATTTATATAATCTAACATATTTCAAACTTTTTATAGACCGAGTGACACGTCAAAGGCAACCAAGGCAAGGCAAGAAAAGCATGGGCAACACAAACTTGGCTCTGGTGGTTACATGAAACTTGCTGCATGAATTGTAAGTATCTCATGTAAACTCCCATATTGTCTCAAAATATTAATAAATTGCAAACATTTTTTTTATCAAACAATGCAAGCAAAATTCACGGTACCAAGCAAAAATGTAGGGCTTTGAATTCAATAGAGCGCCCACAAAAGATGACAAGAGAATTGCCTACCAGCAAGGCTATTCAGCCATGGCTGATTGGCTATGAGAATTGAGTGGGCATACACAACATTTGAGTGCATCTATCACATAGGTAAATATGGTAAATGGAAGTTGTTTCAAATTGAATACTTTATCAATAATCTAATTGATGTTGAGTTCCAACATAAAGTTACTATATTTGTTTTAAATAAGCAAGCAATGATAACAATGTGCATGTCATTGGAATGCAGCCTGCTAATTGTGAAACACCACCTGCACATGAAGGTCTGGATGTGCATCCCAGTAGTGGAGGTATTCATTTGCTATTCAAATTTATTTATTTATCTATTAATACAATTAAACATCTTAATTTGTAATTATAGTAGTAATTAATGTAACCTTTCTTGTTAATATTTTAGAGCATGTAGTCGGTGGTGAGCAAGTGGAGCATGATCTGGGTACACAACCTGAAGAACATGATGTTCCCCACTCAGGTGAAGAGGACCATGGTTTTCAGCATATTGAGGTTGAGGCTACACAAAATGATGTGGCCCCATCAGGTAAAGAGCACAACAATTATGTTCTCTAAATTAATGAAATACTTGTAACAATAATAATTTTTTTGTTTTGAATTTAACCCATTTCTTTGTTATTGCAGAGGACCCCCCTTTGCTTCAGTGTCCTCGTCCTCAATATAGGACTAGGCATACATTGAGATCACGAGCAGTTGGTAGAACATCTATAGAGAGGGGAAATGATGAAGACACCGATGTTCCACTTAGTCTTTTCATAGCTTCAAAGAAAAAACAAAGAAAGAAATGATTGTAATCTAACTTATTTGATAATGACTGATTTTTATGTGTTAGTGAATGTAATTATGTGCTAATTAATGGTTATGGATGATATGTGTTAATTAATATTGATAAATGTTGCGTGTTAATTAATGTTAATCAATGTTATGTGTTAATGAATGTTATGTGATATAAATGAATGAATGCTATATTTTATTAATGGTAGAAAGAATTAATGAATGAATGTTATAAGATGTTAACGGGGAATTTAGAGTGATGTTGGGGGGGGGGGGGGGGGGGAGGGGCCAAATGAGCTTCCACCTTCATGTGGTTGGCCATGTTAAGTAGAGAATATTAAACTATTCTCGAAACCAAGTGAAGCTCAACAAGGTAACACACTTTTCAATATTTCATTATGTTGCACAGTTAATCTTATTGAATAATGTATATTGAATCTTAATTGCAGTGTCCAACAGAGCCAACACGAACAACAACATCACGAGTTGCTGGGTATAATGAACTCCCATATTGTCTTGTCTATACATGAACAATATGAGTTGCTTCTAGTGTTTATATCCAAGGTGGGACTGCAAAAGTTATGAATATGCCTCATCATTGTAATTTTTTTTCTTACAACTCCTAATTCTTGAGACTAAACTTTTTGTTCTTGATGTTTTTCACTAGTTGTCATAACCTTTGACTTTGATGCTTGTGCCTTAATAGAACTAGATGTTTCTTGTATGCATACTTGGTCAAGGACTGCATTATGATGCTATAGGGCTACAAACTAAGATTATTTATTATATTGAGTTGCACATTTGACATGACTTGCCCTATGACTGCTATGCACATTTATGTATATACACTATTTCTAATCTATATATTGATATTAATTTTGAGAAAATATTACAAAACTCAGAGTATTCTCCATAAGACTAGAAAAAAGCTCAGATAAATTTCTGCAGCGTTTTCTTACAATTACTTGCGATCATTCTTTTAGGAGTCTTGGTATCCATTTATAATAGTGTAGACGTATAAAAATGACCATATTCCTAAATGAATATTTTATGTTTATTTTTCTATTTGATTAAATCCAATTTAATTAAATTATCCACATTCTTCTATTTTATTAAATAAATTACTCAATTTATTTAAATAAAATTCACTATATCCATTTAATGAATAAATCATTTTATTCAATTAAATCCCCCCTATCCACTTTTAATTAAATTCAAATTTAATTAAATAAGTTATCCCAAATTGAATAAATCTAATTTATTTAATTTCTCCAAATTGTAACCAAATTGAATGAAAATCATTTAATTCAATTAAATCCTATTATCCCTCCATCCACTTGCAAAATCCCAAACCCCTTCCTAATCCCTTCTAGAATCTTCTAATCGCTTCTAATTAACCTAACCCTCCTCTAAATTTTGTCACATCCCTAAGCAAAGGGAAGTCACTTCTCAAATGGCCCAAAGTCTTTGATAACCATTGAAGGTTTTCAACCTTCAACCACTAAAACCCTTAAAGTCTTTGAAAACCATTAAAGGCTTCCAATCTTCAACCACTTAATCCCCAAAGTCTCCAATAACCATTAATGGTTAATTCAAACCTTCCCACATGGTTAAAACATTTGTTTTGACTCAACCTCTATCCAACCCAAGGGTCTCATCAGGCCATTAATGCTTTGACCATGATTATCCCTTAATCATTTGCACAAAGGTTTGTCTTTGGATTAACTCCTAATCCAATGGGTAAACCTAACTTAGACTTGACCCTTAGCCTTTAGATAACCATGAGGTCTTCTCAGGCCTTTAATGACTCCAACCTCTTCTCTCAACCGAATCCTATGTTGACACTTGTCACCATTTCATTGGTACAAATTGTGCACATGGATCCTCAACTTTCAAACCTGGCCCTTGATTAAACCTTTTAATCCTGACCATCCATTGCCCTGTTTGTGCTATAAATAGAGCTCTCATTCCTCCATTCTTAACAATCATCTTTCAAATTTGAAGCATCACACTTATGCTCAAATTCTCTCAAGCTTTCATTTCATATATGCTCATCATTTAGCCTCTTTTAGATCATAAATTAGACTAATATGCATGTTTAGAGTAATTTATTTATCATTTTAGCTCAATCATAGACTAAATATAGTATGTTAGGATAGTATTCATACTAACCCTGTCATCTTATAGTTAGTTTATTGCATTTTTCATCATACATAGCTTACAACACATCTCATACTAAAATCAATCGAAAGCATCTCTCGTTCTTATATTTGCCATCCCTAAACCATTTTGCTCAGTGATCAGAGAGCAAAAATGTTGGTTTGAGGGACATTGTGAGATAGAGAACCATGGGACCCTCCTTGGGAAGCTGAGTAACACTATGTTACTCCATAGCTTGCATCAAGAAGTCCTGTGTGTGTGTGTGGATTAGCATTTTGAAATATTTTCACATATTAAGTTTTATTCACCCACTTTTCCCGCATACAAATAGTATGGATGCATATAAGCTTTGGACCCTTCAAAAGAAAGTTTGTTACAAATAACTGGTCATTTTCAAGAAGCAGTTATAAGTCCTTTTCAGCATCTACGGCTTCCTCTACTTATTGTTCTATTGCAACCTCCTATAACTACTCCCAAGCATCTTCTTTCTATCCCATATACTTATCTTTCCACTCCTGATACACATCATCACTAGGCCAAGTAAAACTAGCAATCTTCTATTTCATATCTTCTAGCTGCTTCCAAGTGACTCATACATGCCCAATCTCTGTTTCTATGAAACCATAATGAGATTTCACTTTTTCAATTTCCTCAGTTGTTTGGACAAATAAGGATGTGTCATTAGTACTAATAATCTGATTGATCCTTAGGGACAAATTGTGGTCCACCTCCTTTAACCAAGTCTTTTCTTCCTTTAGCTAGACAGGACCAATGAAACCTCTTGGAAACATTTCAAAGTTATGATTTGAATATTCTTTCCTATAAAGTTGGGCTTTTCTTTTTATACTTGCTCCTTCCATTGAAAGAATATTCATCTCTTTTATAAACTCACATGCGGACCTTAGATTGTCATTCTCTTCTGCATCTGCATGGGAAGAACACATGAGCTCTAACTCTTTACCTCTAGGCACCCACTTATTCAGGACTAGTTCCAAAATGGCTTCTTCTTCTCTCAATTTGATCAAAATATCAAGAATCCTCTTCATATTTATGTATACATTGGAAGTTTTGACAGAGTCAGCAAACTTCAAGATGGTGGCTTTCACCTTCTCCTCATATTTGTTTGCATACAATGTTTGAGCTT
This sequence comes from Cryptomeria japonica, assembly GCF_030272615.1. Taxonomy (NCBI): domain Eukaryota; kingdom Viridiplantae; phylum Streptophyta; class Pinopsida; order Cupressales; family Cupressaceae; genus Cryptomeria; species Cryptomeria japonica. The sequence continues at coordinate 441,977,480 of NC_081415.1, read as the reverse complement.
CTTTCAGTTTTTCCAACTCATGTTCGACATTTTCAGGTAATTGGGAACTATAAGGCATAGGAGAAGGGGGATATTCAATGATGGGACTAGTAGGAGGGGGTCTTACTGGAGAGGAGGCTATCATGAGTGTAGAAGATTCACCGGGATGATATTGACCTACCAGTTGACTCTGGAGTCTAGCAATTATGCTATCTTTGTTGGCTATTCCTTCTTTAGCATCATTGTAAGCTTTTAAAATAGTCTCCAACTTCAATTAGAGATTAGCTTTTTCTTGTGCCTCTTTCTCTGCCATCACAACACTAAATTTTGCAGTCTCTAGGACTATGCTTGTAGCTTCCACTACCCCTGTGTCTTGGACTCTTTTAACTATCATGCCTCCTAAGAGGCTAGAATCTGATGCATCCTTCCTTCTTTAAAGACCACATGACAAGAGCAGCATTATCTTTGTTGAATGTCACTCCTTCCATAGGCTTTGTTTCTTTCCTCACTGTATCAAGCACTAAGGCATCAGCTATATCCTATTTAGGTAGAATCAACACACCAGCCTTTGCTACCATTTGTCTTCCTTTCTCAGGGGTGATTTCTTTGAACTCCTCCATCATTTCTTGCTTAACCTCTTCTTCTACTTGAGTTGTATTTTTAAGAGGCTGTTCACTTTTCCTCTGTTCACATCTAGTCTTGAATTGATCAATATTTTTCTTTCATAGAAACTGTATAAAAGCTCCTGATGTGACAAAATTACTGTCAGCTAGGAATTCTTCACTAGCTTTCTTAATAGTAAGGTCCATTTCTTGTCCCTTTAACTCACCATCAATCAAATCCATTTTAGCATTAGGTGGCTCTTCAAGCATCCCCTCTTGTGTGTCCTCATAGGTATAGGCAATCTCACCAAGACTCCCTAACTACAATAATTGTTCAGCCACAACTTGTTCATCTCCAATGTGGATAGGAGACTAAGATGGAGAATATTGAGGCTCATCAGTTTCAATTTCCTTTCCCACTCTCTACTTCTTAGGGGAATCCTAGATGTCAATGACATCTTCAATTTTCCTCTTCCCTTTTGAAGTGGAAGGCTCACCTATCACTGGCATTATCACAGTGTACTTTGACCTTTTGTGCATTACATAGTCACCACGTAGGATATCTCTAGCAAAGGCAGGCTTAGCCAATACCATCTTAGCCTTATTAGGCTCATTTTGCATTATGGCCTCCCTCTTTTCTTTTAAGGTCTGCATGAGATCTTCAAAATAAAGAATTAGGAATTTTATTTTCTCCTCAAATGGATTGAAGCTAGAAAGGGGGTCATAGCCAGTGTCAAATTGATGGATAAAATCAAGGGATTTCTTATATGCCACCCACTTCTCCTTCCCTAGTTCTTGCTCATCTAAGATGAATTCATTTCTAATCAGATCTTCTGGGAACTGAAATTGATGTGGCCTACCTCTACACACTGCTCTTTTTCTGAACATGCGATTGAAAAAACCCTTGGGGTCTGCACATCTTGACACTGCAGTAGACAACCTATATGGCTTAAAGAATTCTTCGAAATATCTCCATCCACCCTTAGTGATCACAAAATGGTGAGCCATGGTAATAGTTGGGAAAATAGTCCCTTTACCTCTATTGGTTAGCTCTGCTTCTTGTACTCCCCTAATTTGTCTCAGGACTTCTGCAATCCCTATCTTCAATGGGACCTGATAGGGTAGTAAAAAGGGGGTGCCTCTAAATCCAAACACTCTAAAAATAGTAGACATAGGGTACAAATATATGTCTCCCCAATTGTGAACAATCTTGATATCCTCTGCAAACTCCTTTGTTCTGAGACACTCCAAAAGAGCCTTAGGAATTCTAGGGTTTTCTCTGCATAGAAGAATCCTAATTTTAGATGCAAAGTATCTATCAAACTTTAAATAACTTGCATCTTCTCTATCCCAAGATAGAACAGTACTCCACAATTGCACTGGCATCTCCTCTTTATCCTTGACCTTAATCAGGTCCATCTCCTTTCCAAAATAATTGGCCCCTTTGAACAGAAACATATGCATTAACATGGAGTACCATCCAAATGGCCTATCCACCTTACCATTTTTTATTTCTACTAGCCCTTTATGAATTACATCAGCAAGGTATGAGGCATAATCAAATGGTATTGCTAGGGAGGGGTTTAGAATTTGTGCAATCATTAACATATAATGGGTTGGCATATTCTTTTCAACATCCTCTCCAAAAATCTGGCATAATGCCCAATGCATACCCTTAGCTCTCAAAGTGAATAGGTTGAGGGAGAATGTTTCCATTGTGCTGGGGCCTACAACTGTTAACCCCCCTATCTTTACAAAGAATTCTTTCAATGGGCCACTTCTAAGATGATCCCTTTGTGTGTTGTAAACCTGGGCTAACGACTCAAAGTCAATAGGTTCTAACAAATTGGAGGACTCACTGAGTTTAAACACTTTCTTGAATTCATCTTCATTTATCTCAATCAAGACTGATCCCTTTATGTTCCTGATGCAGCTTGCCATAGAGTCATAATTCTGTGCAATCAGGGCTAATAGATCTACATCCATAAAAACACTTGGGACCACAAGCTTTCCTACATCCTGCTCCCATATGCCATTCAAAGGAGCTAGGGAATTCCGCTGCCCAAAACTAACTTTGTAGAGTCCTAAGCCTGACAATCCTATTTTAGGGTCCCTCAACCAATTACCCTTATGATAAAGGCCATCTCCAATTTTTAGATGAGGGTTCTTAGGTACTAGCTCTTTGGCCTTAGCCCCAGCATTGGTGGACATGGTTAATTGCTCTAAAAAATCATCATAGATATTTCGGTCCTCGTCATTCACTTTCCCTGTAAATTCTCTTCTGGGTACCATTCTGGTTAAACAATTATACCACTAGAAGCTAGCACAAACATCTAATGAAGTAATTCACATAGTAGTATTTGAGAACAAACCAAGAGTTATCAAGAAAAGCACAAGAAACCTGATTATTCACCTGAAGAAAATCGCTCTGTAACAATTCACTTTGCAACAAACTTCAATGAAACAATACTTAGCAATCAAGTTGATGCGAACTGAAAAGGGCAAGTTGGCATTTAAGTTTTTAGAAATTAACTCCACATGCTTCTGCTTTCTTTTCATAATTAAATTTGCCAAATCGAATTCAAAACTAGCTCCAATGGGTCATAATTTCTCTAAGTCTTTCCTCTATTTCGCTCTTTCGCTACTTTGCAGAACTTAAAACCCATGCTCTGTTCTTTCGCAAAACAACGCTGGTCATTGGATCTCGAGAACTTACATTGCCTTTATCTCCATTTAATCTCTTTGCTTTAGTGTCGGGCCCTACCTCCTTTTCGCCACTTTGTAGAGTTTAACAATCGTGCACTTTTCCTTCACGAGGCCGTGCCAAGCGTTAGATCAAACTCAAATCACCCGACCTTTAACTCCAACTGGGACTATCAATCCTTTTAACTAACCGCGCCTCATCTTGATGGTTAACGGTTTTCATCATTTCACTGAGGTTAAGCTGTCGGCATCTTCAGGTCACGAAACAATAAGAAGCACTGGATCAATCTTGAGATGAATGCCTTTTAAGTGGGCTCTTTATCTGGGAATTACTTACCCCACTTGTTATTCGGTTAATAAACGCCACATGGATGTTGGCCATTAGCCTTGGAAACTCCTTTTGGTTCCACCCTTAATCCGCCACATGTTCCCTTTTACTATTCCCACATAACTGTCAGTTACACCTAGGTGGGCCCTCAACCTCTTTTTTAAACCACGTGTCACGTCACTCCTCTGTGTGATTTCCACCTATCTTTCGTAACTTCATGAACATTATTCTTCATTTGGCTTGCAGCCATGAAACCATGAGAACCGTTAGATCAAAACAAACCTGATCTACTTTTAACTTCATGCCATGCCTGTCCCTTGGGCCCATCAGCCTTTTCGCTACTTCACAATGACTAACTTGCTAGCATCTTATCTTCGCTAATTCACACGAGCCGTTAGATCTCAAGAACTTGCTCGTTGTTTACTATTTTTATGACAACCTTGCCCAGACCCACTGCATACCACCAACTGAGTGCCTTGTCACTGCCATGTCATCGCCAACTGGGGTTACCACATTTACTACCACTCTTAGTGGGACCCTCCACCTTTTCGCTATTTTGCTGAAGGTATAGCTCGTGCATCTCCCGGCCACAAAATAACGAGAAGCCATTGATCTTTTTCTAAGCTCTACAAAAAGCGTAGCTATTATGCCATGTCACTCCTTCGTGTGATTTCCACCTATCTTTCGCGACTTTGCAAACATTATTCTTCATTTGGCTTGTAGCCACAAAACCACAAGAACCGTTAGATCAAAATAGACTTGATCTGCTTTTAACTTCATGCCATGCCTGTCCCTTAGGCCCATCAGCCTTTTCACTACTTCGTAATGACTAACTTGCTAGCATCTTATCTTCACAAATTCACACGAGCTATTAGATCTCAAGAACTTGCTCATTGTTTACTCTTTTTATGACAACCTTGCCTAAACCCACTACATACCACCAACTCAGTTCCTTGTCACTGCCATGTCATCGCCAACTGGGGTTACCACATTTACTACCACTCTTAGCGGGACCCTCCACCTTTTCGCTATTTCGTTGAAGGTATAGCTCGTGCATCTCCCGGCCATGAAACAATGAGAAGCCATTGATCTTTTTCCAACCCAATCATTCTTTAATCAAAGAAGACTGCTTATCTCTGGGACCCACCAAACCCTTTCGCCACTTCGCGAAGCTTAAAACACATTCAGCTTGATCTCACGAAACCATGTTGTCCGTCCAATCAGATGAAACTTGATTAGTGTTTAGCTTTGGTCCAAACCTATATGTCAGGTCCACCTTCGCCTTTCGCTACTTCGTGGAAACTAAGTTTCGAGCACTTTTTGGTCACGAATCAACGCGGGCCATCAAATCAACAAAAAATCGCATGATACTTATAAGGCCTGACGGACATTAGAAAAGGTAGATTAAAAGCGAGCAAGAATAAAATATTTAAAGGGACCGCCTATGTAAATGACAAGGGGAGAACACTTTTATGATAAATGGACCCATCGCTTAAGTGAATATAGTAACACCAAATTAGAAACCAAAAGGGCTTTTCTCAGGTATTGAAGTGACTTAAAACCTAAACCCTGAACCCCTTAGGATTTAAAACAAATTGAAAGAACTTCCTTCCTTCGATGGCTCTTTTATATTTATTTTTTTTATAAAAATGATCATCATCGAAATTATGATGAATACCAAGCTTTCGACCGATGACTTCTTTGACCATCAACAGAGTCCATTAGATTGTCAAATTTCCGATGGGCATGGCATCGTTGACCAATCCGACATCGAGTTTTTGACGGTGGATTTTGTCGACACTCTGACGAAAATTCATTGAAAATCCAACAAACGGCCATCAGAAATCAGCCCGAATGTATTAGTGAAAGCATGAAATAACATCGCATAATATCTGAATCAAAATAGAATAATGTTACACAAAACAGTCACTGAAGTAACTCAAAACATACAAAAGAGGCTGATCGAGGAGGGGTACTACAAATGATCCCAAAGAAAGAGAAAGGATCCATCTGAAACATGATAAGAAGCAATTGCAAAAGAACAATTGGAGCACCTATGAAACTAAGTCCTCACAACCCATCATAAGCAACCCATGGTCTAATATGAATATTAGGTTCTCACAAGGGCATAAACAATAAGATACGACTCCACAACAATGCTCCTATCAATGACAACACAAACATCACACTAGCAAACATAAGGGACAAGTATCATCACATAACTTGGTATGGTTACCATGGTAGGCCTCCATAGGTTTTGACCCCATCTAGTAGGTTACCCTAGCAACCTTTCCTGTACCTCCGGCCCATCCAAGTCTCATGTGGAGCCAACACATCTTTTCATGAAGACAAGGTTGTTAGTTTTCCATTTCAGGTCTTCTCATTGCATGTGAGTTTGTACTAGCACTCATCCCATGCATGACGCACAATTATCTTACTTAGTGTTTTCATTAACTAAACTCTCTAATATGCTATTAGGTTATCACTTATTTAGACACACTTTCGATGGGTTACTCTGCAACCACTTTGGGTGTGGCCCCCACTCGAAGGCCACTTTTCCATATAACACTAGACGGTAGTCGTACATACTCCTAAACGAAGGAATACACTAGGACAAGCATACAGAGTTCAATATGGTAGGAATACCCACATGGTCAAACAAGTCTTCATACGAGGTGCACTGATTGACTGTACTATGACTAGAGACATGACCAACTATGGTCAACCACATACCAAAATTTCAACACTCGCATAAAGGACATACAAAACCATCAATAATCAAGGACTTTCGATTTCTTAAGCAAATACGAATACAGAAAATTAAACATACATAGACATAAATCGGAAAAGACAATCTTCTTCCATATCATTTAAACATTACAATCGATATAGTTTTCTAATAGATCTAATTAGATTACAATTTGTCTACCTTGTCTAGGTACGAGTCACTCATAGTTTACTAGCTCACTATAATTCATTTTGCATCATAAAGTAATATAAATACTTCATCATGAGTTTCCAAACCAAAATCACATGAATATAATTATAATATATGCATAACACACAATGATACAAAATCAAATATTCACTAATCAACTACAATATGATATTTATTTTTCAAAATAAAATATCATTCCATACTGGTTCGAAAACAATTTCTCTAAACTTATCTTTTCTAGAACCAAGTTACACTTTTTAGAGTATAAAAATATACATTTAAAGAAACTAAAATAGATAAACATTTCCCAAATTAACAAAATATTTCCTTGCATATATTTAAAATATACAAAGTAAAATATCAATTAGTATATATATATATATATATATATTGTGTCGGAGAAAAAGCAAGACTAAGCAAACATGCCCTAATCTCACTTTCAATCACACATTTGTGGAATACGAAAGAGCCTAGAGGTATCACACAATTGGCTACTTCTTTCTGTGGAAGAGAGAGCCACGGGCTACCTATTAGGATTTCTATTCCTTTGTTGTAATTGAAAGATGAAATGATGCAAGTTCAATCCCTAACCCCAAAGTGCAAGTATGAACTAATAACAAGATTACAGAATTGAACTTAAATGATGGAAAGCTGTAAACACAAGGACAAGACAAGAATGTATATGCATACCCGGAGTTAAAATATGACTGAAAATGTTCAGGACAGGGGCGCGGGCGCCACTGTCCTGATTCTGCCCCTGAAACTACTCCGGAAACTGTTGTTTTGCACTCTGGAAAAGCTGTCAAAAATGCTGAAAATGTTGTTTGTCAGGAGGACCAGGGTGCCTAGCGCCCCTGTCCTCGCAGGACCAGGGCGCCCCACACCCTTGTCCTGGTCTTTTGCTCCGAAACTTGGTGGGAAGGTCGGTCTCAGTCTGCTTCTCTTGGATCTGCAACCTGCGGCGTCGTCCGAGTCCCGAAACCTGCACTTATATCTGAAAAGGTGTTTGGGTGGCTATATAGGGTTTTGCCTTAGTCAAACCCCCACTTCGGTGATTTCCACCTCCACGAATAGCCAAGTTGTATTGTAAAATGTATTGTGTGTGCAGACCTAATGTGTGTGCAAGGTCCTTAAATGCAAGAAAGCAAACTAGAGCAACCTAGAAAGTAAACCCTAATTGCTTGTAAATGATAATGTAAATGCTCTAAATCAAGATGCAAAGTGATCTAAAGCATGAATAAAGGATATATTGAAGCTTATGCAAAGACATGAAAACAACATGAAATCATACCCAACCCTCAAGGGAGGAGTACAAGCCAATATTCAGTCGGTAATCTCCTATTGTTCTTCAATGTCTTCCAAGCCCTAAATGGATGAATGAAATTGATAAATGCTTGATAGATGGATGTTGAATTTTGTTGAAGTCTTCAAAGATCTGCTCTTTCGCTACATATGAAGTTCCTGAAAACCAAAAATCGGATCCTTTCAAATGAAGAAAGAGAGCTCTTATATATGAAACCCTAGGTCATAATTTCGTCTTTTGGCCGACCTAGAGATTGAATATCCCACCAATTTCTTGGGGTTAAGCTTTATTTTATGATTGGATCATGCTCCTAAAATTTCGGGAAAAATGTCCAGGACCATGTGCACCGGGCGCCACGGTCCCGACAACTTTTCACCAAATTTTCAGGGCTGTCGGTTATGATGATTTTAGAGAGAATCCTGAAGTTACAGGTGATTTCGAGATGTTTTGACCCCCAAAATCAAGCCCCCAAGTTCAAAATAGGACCTAATTAGGGTTTTTGATTAAATGATGTATTGGAGAAATAAAATGAAAGGGGCACACTTTAATGAAAGGGCCCAACTTTATGATGTGGGAAATGATAAAATAGGACCTTAGACCTAATTAATTTAATTAATTAAGTGCTAAAGGGGAAATGCAATGCAAGATGCAAAATGCGCCAAGGCGGGTGCTAAACTAGGTGTGAAATTGTACCACCCTAGCAAGTGCATACAATTTACGACGCTACATTTAGCCCCCACTTTAGTGGTCATATGAACACTACGTGCATATGCAAGCTAAAGTACAGAAAAGTAAACATTATTTGAAAAAGGATATATCCATAAGTCTGTCGAACGAAGCCCCCAGCGGTATCTGCAGTACACAGTTAGGAACCACAACCTACAAAACCACATGTTAGATCACAAAATCACCTAATGCTTACTAAGGAAGGTGATGAAAATTCGAGGGTAGCTATATGCCCCCCCCTGTTTCGGCTTGCTAATTTTAGTGAGTTGAAATAGGGTATCATGTTTACCACTTCGAATTGTTAAAGAATATTGATGACAAGTGCTCACAAGAAGATTTGATATGAGATCAAAAACTAATGGAGAATCATTTGGTAAGAAAGAGGACTAAATCTCAATTCCAACACAACAAAGAGTGTGAGGGTTTGAGAGTTCTCTAACACAAGATGAAGGATGTAAATGGAAACAAAATGCAAAGAGAAGAAAAGAAAGGAAAAAAGCATGAATACACCCATTGGTGATCCATGAGGAGAATAGTGAGAGAGAAAACATGGACTTCTCACCCCTAGATCCTGTCTAGGTGATCCATGGGAAAAGGACATGGAAAACTAGCCCCTAGAGTCTGTCTAGGTGATCCATGTAAGGAAGGAGAGTGAGAAAGTCTAGCCTTATGCCCCTAGTTCCACTCAACCTTGTGCATGTGTGTGTAAGTGAGGTTAGAAGCATCTCATAGGAGTCTATGCCCGAGTATGCTACAACCTGTATATGTATAGTACAAAAGCGTGACATCTCGCTCTAAGAGTCTGTGCTCTAGTTCCGAGAATAATCACCTTGCATAAAAGAAAAATGGAGACCTCTCGCTCTAAGAGTCTGTGCTCTGGTTCCGAGAATGACCTATTGCTCAAAAAGTGTAATGTTTATGTCATAAGCAAAGTAGAACAAGGATACCTACAAAAGAAGATACCCCAAAAATGCAACAATGTCATAGATCCAAGCAAGAGAGTTTTGCACTCTGTAAGCAAGGATAAGATAGTTGAAAAATGGATATCTTGTAGTATGTATAAAGGAGATCCTTAGAGAAGAGATCTTTGTACAAAAGACACCTATCCCCGAGAAGAATTGTCTTAGACAAATATAACATCTTCTAGAATAAGACAAAGAAGAGAATAAGAATGCAATACTTCCTTCTTTTGCGAGGTGAAAGTGATTCTTAATGAAGGATGACGCTCTTTTTAACCCAATTGGGAGAGTGAATTCATTATGGATGTATTTTACCAAGTGCAAAAGAGGTTGTAGTCAAGGACTTACACCTCTTGTAAGAGAGAATCCTTGAACCAACAACAACAAATGCATACAAGGAATAACATCAAATAAGAAAGTTCACACCATCCACGGAATAGGAAAAAGTGGATCCTTAGATAAAAAGAAGGAAAGATCATTGCCTAAATGAGAAGGACTTACACAATCTTCTAGGGAGAGATTTGGACATAAGCAAAAAAAGAGATGTATGAAATCATTCTTGTCCCCATAGGAACAAGAAAATTAGGCTATTATGTTGCTTCAAAAAAATATATGATTGCACTTGAAATTGTACCATCATGAATGACAATGAGCCCCCAATAAATGAGCTACCAATGTCACATAATGATGAGCAACATAATAGCCATTAATGTTATTTAAAGACATGACAGACTAAATGACATGTTAAATGCTCAACTATAAGTGAGATCAAGAACATGTATAAAATGATAAATATTGAAGAAGAAAAGTCACATGAAATCTTAGAAGAGGGATGAGTGTAATTTATTAGAGCCCTATCCCTAGAGGAAAGGACTTTATGATGAATAGGAGATAAAGATTCATAAGTGGATTTAGAAATTTGAGGGGATTCATAAAGAGATTTGTTCATTGCCAAGATTTCCTTATGAGGGGAATGAGAGTTGATAGAAGTAGAAGATGATTTAGTTGAAGTGAGATCATCATCACTACTAAATATAGCATTCACATTGAGAGATGGTCTTTTAGATGCTTTGGTACGTTTGCAGGGATTATAGCCGAGTCCAAAGGCATAATTGTGAAAATTAGTCTCTAGAGGAACTTTTATCCCTTGTTCATGAGCGCCACAACCATTTCCATGATACCCATGCTTAGCAAAAATGCGAAAACCATGACCATAATGATCAGCCATTTCAGGAAGAGAAGGTGGTTTTTCATAAGACAAGGAATCAAACTCTTCATAATTAGAAGTGTGAGGAGAAGAAGTTTGAGAAGCGGCCACAAAATTATTGCTCATAGGCTCAGGTAAGACTGATTGATCTCTAGTTTCTTCCTTCTTTTTACCTTTAAGATCTCTAGGAGGAACCCTATACTCACCTACAAAGGTGGGATTAAAGTCAAGAGATCCCCAATCGTCTTCTGCGAGAACCTTCTCAGGATCAAAATCCTTTTCATGTGTAGATTCAAGTCGAGAAGAATCTTCTTCAGGAGCTTTAGACTCATCCAAAGAATTTTGATTATCAGAGGGTGATGATTCATCCATAGGTATCTTATTTAACGAGTCATCACTAGAAGAGGAAGGCTTAGAAGAACTCCCTTTGGAAGTAGATGTTTGCAAACAAGCTTGAAGTTTAGTATCACCTATCAAGGTATATGTCTTATTGTTATAAATGAATTTAACTTGTCTATGCAATGTAGAGGGGACAGCTTGCATACTGTGAATCCAAGGTCTCCCTAATAACAAGTTGTATGTTAGATTTCCCGACATAACATGGATAGGAGTAGGCAAAGTAACAGGTCCCACTGTGATGGGTAAGGTGATAATACCTAATGAAGACTTAGCCACATTATCAAAGCCTCGAATGCGATGAGAGTCAGGCTCAATAAGGGATGTATCCACATTCATCTTATGCAATAGATTGATGCTACACACATTAAGGCTAGAGCCATTATCTACCAATGTTCGTCTTATAGCAGTGTCATTTATGATAACCACAATCATCAAGGGATCAAATTGTTGTTGAATTTCACTAGTAGGCAACTCATCTTGGGTGAACACAATTTGAGCTTTAGGATTCATCACAGAGTTAACTAAAGATGCTATATTACTAGATGTATTTGGTGGAGGAACATTCAAATCTTTCAAGGCATCTTGTAACATTCCATGATGAGCGGAAGAAGTTTGAATCAAGTCCCATAGGGATATCTTAGCAGGGGTAGCTTTAAGTTGTTCTATGAGATCATATTCCTTACCAAGAACTTGTGAAATACGAGGAGCTTGAGGAAGAATAGGTTGGGAAGGAGGAAGTGAAGTTGGAATAACTGGAGGAGGATTAGGTTGCCTATTGTTTCTTGTGTTATAGGTATGAGCAACCGCATGATAACTCTCTCTAGTCAGTTGCTTAGCATACTCATAAGGGCTCTTAGAAGAATAACCTCCTTGCACAGTAATAATAGGTTTGTTAGGAGTGCAAAAAGAATCATTAGCATAACCACCTTGAACCACTAAGATAGGCTTATTTAAAGGTTGAGGATTTTGAGAAGGACAAGCACCTTGGATAGTGAAGAGAGGTTTGTTAGCTGTCTCATTCACATGTATCAAATTGATTGAGGATGGTTTAGAAGAAAGAACAAAAGTGTTGGAAGAATTATTGATAGTCTTCTCTTGCACTAAAATCTTATCATGGATTAAATCAATTTTAGGAGAGAGACAAGGGGTAGGCATTGATGTTCTAGTAGGAAAAGTAATACTAGGAAAGGTCATATCATCCTCTATCATCAAAGGATCTACATAGGGAATAAACTCTCTTGGAGAAGGATCAACATTACTCTCTAAAGTCTCACTTTGGAGAGGGAGATCTTTGAAAGAGATATTAATCATCTTGCTTTGAACTAGGGTATCCTTATGAGTAGAACCAAGTTGAGGAGAGGGAGATGCTTTATTTTTAGAGGGAGAATAATTGAGATTCAAGGAAGGTGAGAAATTATCAAGGGAGAGAGAATAATCTACACCTTCTTCTAATGGTTCATCCCAAATAGTGAAGTGGTTGAAAGGAATGTTTGAAGTATTGTCAATTTCGGGAGAGGAGATAACATTGTTTATTAATTCCTCATCCTTAGGAGGGAGAGCATCAATAGATGTGTTAAAATCATCCTCTTTCCTCAAAATATGTTCAATATGATCTTTAGGGGAGGGAGAATTAAGGAAATTGCTTATTATTTCATCTTCTTTCTCTAAGGGATGCTTATGGGTAAGATCAACTTTAGGAGAAGGGTAAGCATTTACCATTAATTCATCATCTCTAGTGGGAATTTTGTTGGAAAAGGAAATGCCATCAATAGGAAATGTAGGGATAATGTCATCTTCTTGCACAAAAGGATCCTCATGAAGGGAGTGTTTTTTAGGAGGAACATGAACATATTTCTCCAAAGATTCATGCTTAGGAAGGAGATCTTTGAAAGAAGTGTTCATAACCTCTTGTTGCACTAACATGCCCCCATTGGAAGGACCAAATTTAGGAGAAAATAAATCAATGTCCATCAATACCTTTTCACTTAGAGAGGCATCATGTAAGGAAGGTGAAGTAACATTAAGAAAGGTGTTTATGATATCATCCTCTTCCTCTAGGATAACTAAATAGGAAGGGCACATTTTAGGAGAATTGTCAAGATCACTCTTAAAGTCTTCATCCTTAGAGCATGGGAGAGTCTCAAAGGGATTGATAGCAACTCTTTTAGACACTAAAATGTTGTTATAGATGGGGGGAGGTTCTTTAGGAGAAGGAAAAATTGAAACAAGGGAAGCTAACCCATTATCACATCTATGAAATGAATGCATCATGACAACAATTTTCCTCTTTTACATGCAAAATAGAAGGAAATGTTTAATTTTAACCAATGCAAGAACTTAGAATGTAGATTTAGAAAATGAAATTTATGATTCAAATGAGTTCCTAAATCAGATTTGAAATTATTGATCCCAATTAAGCTATCCACAAGTTCAACTTTGAATTGAAAAATTAGGGTTTTAGCAAAAATTTCCTCTAGATTTTTGAATCTTGCAAGAAATTGAGACTTGTAAATACAATTTTGAATTTGAAATAGCATAAACACTCAAATTTGAAAACATAAATCAGAATTAGAGAAGATTGGAGTTCACGTCGGGTTCACCAAAATGTGTGGGAGAAAAAGCGAGACTAAGCAAACATGCCCTAATCTCACTTTCAATCACACATTTGTGGAATACGAAAGAGCCTAGAGGTATCACACAATTGGCTACTTCTTTCTATGGAAGAGAGAGCCATGGGTTACCTATTAGGATTTCTATTCCTTTGTTGTAATTGAAAGATGAAATGATGCAAGTTCAATCCCTAACCCCAAAGTGCAAGTATGAACTAATAACAAGATTACAGAATTGAACTTAAATGATGGAAAGCTGTAAACACAAGGACAAGACAAGAATGTAAATGCGTACCCGGAGTTAAAATCTAACTGAAAATGTTCAGGACAGGGGCGCGGGCGCCACTGTCCTGATTCTGCCCCTGAAACTACTCCGGAAACTGCTGTTTTGCACTCTGGAAAAGCTGTCAAAAATGCTGAAAATGCTGTCTGTCAGGAGGACCAGGGGGCCCAGCGCCCCTGTCCCAGGGACCAGGGCGCCCAGCGCCCCTGTCCTGGCAGGACCAGGGTGCCCCATGCCCTTGTCCTGGTCTTTTGCTCTGAAACTTGGTGGGAAGGTCGGTCTCAGTCTGCTTCTCCTGGATCTGCAACCTGCGGCGTCGTCCGAGTCCCGAAACCTGCACTTATATTTGAAAAGGTGTTTGGGCGGCTATATAGGGTTTTGCCTTAGTCAAACCCCCACTTCGGTGATTTCCACCTCCACGAATAGCCAAGTTGTATTGTAAAATGTATTGTGTGTGCAAACCTAATGTGTGTGCAAGGTCCTTAAATGCAAGAAAGCAAACTAGAGCAACCTAGAAAGTAAACCCTAATTGCTTGTAAATGATAATGTAAATGCTCTAAATCAAGATGCAAAGTGATCTAAAGCATGAATAAAGGATATATTGAAGCTTATGCAAAGACATGAAAACAACATGAAATCATACCCAACCCTCAAGGGAGGAGTACAAGCCAATCTTCAGTCGGTAATCTCCTATTGTTCTTTAATGTCTTCCAAGCCCTAAATGGATGAATGAAATTGATAAATGCTTGATAGATGGATGTTGAATGTTGTTGAGGTCTTCAAAGATCTGCTCTTTCGCTGCATATGAAGTTCCTGAAAACCAAAAATCGGATCCTTTCAAATGAAGAAAGAGAGCTCTTATATATGAAACCCTAGGACATAATTTCGTCTTTTGGCCGACCTAGAGATTGAATATCCCGCCAATTTCTTGGGGTTAAGCTTTATTTTATGATTGGATCGTGCTCCTAAAATTTCGGGAAAAATGTCCAGGACCATGTGCACCGGGCGCCACGGTCCCGACAACTTTTCACCAAATTTTCAGGGCCATCGGATATGATGATTTTAGAGAGAATCCCAAAGTTACAGGTGATTTCGAGATGTTTTGACCCCCGAAATCAAGCCCCCAAGTTCAAAATAGGACCTAATTAGGGTTTTTGATTAAATGATGTATTGGAGAAATAAAATGAAAGGGGCACACTTTAATGAAAGGGCCCAACTTTATGATGTGGGAAATGATAAAATAGGACCTTAGACCTAATTAATTTAATTAATTAAGTGCTAAAGGGGAAATGCAATGCAAGATGCAAAATGCGCCAAGGCGGGTGCTAAACTAGGTGTGAAATTGTACCACCCTAGCAAGTGCGTACAATTTACGACGCTACATATATATATATATATATATATATATATATATATATATATATATATATATATATATATATATATATATACCTTAATTAACAAATTAGAAATTGAATATCAATTAATGTATATTTATTAAAATATATTTAATTAATAATAAACTAATCACCAAATATTATTTAATAAATTTGAATTAAATAATATTTAAAAAAACTTTATTTAAAAATATAGATATTATTATTATTATTTTGTTTAACAAAAAACAAAAAGAAAAGATAATGGGGTACCCACATGGGCCCCCTCCCTTTTCCCAGAGGCCATTGGTAGTAGACGCTACCATTGGTAGCGCTGCTACCAAATGGTAGTAGATCGCTACCTTGGGTAGTGCTACTACCAAATGATAGCAGCCGCTACCTTTGGTAGCCTTGCTGCCATCCCATGTAGTGGGGTTTTCTTGCCATGTGGGGGTAGTTTAACATTATTTTTTTTATTTTTTTAATAAATTAATTTTTTTAAAACGACAAAACCCCCAATTTTGTAGAGTCTCAGATTTTGACCAAAAACAAGAAAAATAAATTTCCAGAATTCATGGTTTTCACATATATTAAAATTTAGAATAACCAGAACTAGAATAGATAAAATTGGGCAAATCTCTCCATCCAAATACCATATTTGGGCAAATATAATTAATTCTCACACATTTACCCCACTAAACCAACCAATCTTGCCCAAAACAAACTAATTTCCCAAATAAAAACTTAAATATGAGGACATTCATTGGAGTTTTTTAGAAAATTTGATTATAAACAACCAACCCCAATCTTTTGATTTAAAAATCAATTTGAGAAACCAAAATCTAATCTGGAGGTTGGGAAAGAAGGCAAGGAGGGTTTGAGTTTGTGATTTAACTACCACTCTTCCATTTTCCACAAAATATAAGAGATTATCAATAACACAACCAAATTTCTTCAAAAACCAAAGAGATAAACAAGAGTCCTACCTTATTTAGAAATCCAGGGAAAGATTTGATGAAGAGCCCAACCTACAAGCTCAAGAAAATCCTTCTTCCCCAAATGCCCAAAATTTGCATTCCAAAAATAACTCTCCAAAAATATTTTCCAAACCTTGGTTAAAATGAAAATGTTTGACCAAAATTCATATTTTGGGATTTAAAATACTTTTTTCCCAAATAAAATGAAAAATCATTTTTCCCAACAATTCAAATATGCAAAGACTTGCTTTTCTTCTAAAAATTGCTTTTCTCAATTTAATTAAAACTATTTTTATTTCAAAATGCCAAAGAGGGTAAATTATTTCTATTTTCCAATTCTATTTAATGTTTCCTTTCAAAATGCATAAATTGAATAAATTCATCATTTAAAAAACATAACCATTTAATCGAACTTGCTACAAACATGAATTGAGCAATTTTAATTAATGATTAATCACACAAAAAGGGTCCTATTAAATTTAGACCCTTAATTTACTAATGCGTAAAAGAACACATTTAATCAAATTAAATACTAAGGATTAAATACTCAATTTTACCACACGCAAAACATGCAACCCAAGAAAGACAACTAGATACACGACCCACATACCCAACCCAAGGGGAAACTAACAAATGACTGACAAGGCTCACTTGAGCACGACTAGGCTAAAATGAGGGTCTTACGTCCACCTAATCCAATCTCTAAGGACCAAAGAGGTACACTCAAACCTGCAATCTCCTACAACCATGAGCCACACATGCATACATATATATATATTTAATGAAAGTGTTAGCCCGAGATTAATAACATGAATCAGAAGAACAAATAAACTTACATAAGAATCGATACGAAAACCACATTTACAGGTACGCACAATAATCATAATATCTAACTATAACATTTCATCATGGTAAATCAACCAAGGTCAAACCAGAATTTAAAATCTGATTAGGGCAGGGGTACTACATCTTCCCCCCTAGGTTCCGACGTACTCCTGGAAGTTGCAAGGCTAGAAGGAAAACATGCCGCACACATTAGCCCTGAAACTTACTTAACAAATATCAAATTGCACATATGAATCTTTTCACAAATAAATTAAACATTATTGCTAAATCCTCTATGAATTCCATTATCCATTGGCAAGATACATCTAAATCCGTACATTTCTTATAACATTCAAGGAACTATCTATAATCATAGCAGAAAAACAAGAATTATTACTTTCATCGCACCAAATTAAAGCATTAAAAGAGGTAAACAACAATTACCATATTCATCTACCAAATATGACAAGAAAATATGCCATCATGATCAATTCTTTTACCAATCCATCCTTTTCATAAAATTTTATCGCATAGAACTAGCTTCAAACTTCAAGTTCTAAAACCAAGTTAACTTTCATGAAATAAGAGCCACATATAGAACACAATTGTTTACACTTGCCAGGCATATAAAAATCTTTCCAATGACTATGTACCATAACATAGTGACAAGATAACATAATTTACTCCATGATAACACATAATAACCATCCACATAACTGGAATGTACAACTCAAAAGGCCAAATGTGAGGATGTCTAATGCTTGATCATAGATAAAATTCATGATCAACATCTCTATGCCTGATCTGGGAACAAAATAACCTGATCACAAATATCCAACATCTCACTCCAGGGCTTGATGGTGCTAGGGCACACCATAGCCATGCTACCTTCCATACAAGACCATAGCGTAAGGTGGTTAGCCTCTAAGAGATAGTCACCACACATAGGTAGGTAGTGGATCCTAGCTGTATCACAGCCTCACATACCCCCATCCTCAATGTTCCCTAGGTCTACTTCCTCGCATACACTCAACCAAGGCCATCTCATATGTCCTTGGAGAGGAATTCACATTTCAACACAAGACCAGCATATGAAAACAATAAGGATAAACCAGTTTAGCCACCAAAATACAGATGAATAAAGATAATAAATCATCAATTCCAACAGTAAGGCAAGAAAATTCTAGAATTGCAACACCAAATCAGGTAAGAAAAAGATCACAAGATAGTGGCTAAACCTTCAAAGTCAAAATAGAATAAATTTTTGGTCCACAAAGAAATAAATAAGAATATCATAATTGCACATAACATCACTATGTGACTAGCATCTAGCCACCAACGAGGAAAGAGAGAACAATCGTCTAGCTATCGCAGTAGCTCATCATGTGGTATGGCCTAGTCACACATCCACACGGCATGGTAGTGTGCACCTCGACATCACCCCACATCATGTCATCACGTGGAATGGCAATACTCCAAGCGGAAAAGACACACAATGGAAGTATCCCACATGGTAGTGTACCTCACAAAAAAAAGAGCACATGTAGGTCACATCCCACATAGCGACGTACCTCTAAGGATACTCACCATAAGCCAATGGTACACATGGCTAAGGTGTACCCACATATCTACCAACACCTGCCAATTGGTAGCTCATGTGGAAATAACATACCTTTCATGAAGACAAGGCAAAAAGATCCTCCCAAATACACCATCACTATGCTCAAGAACTGCCATCAATATTCTCAAATAAAAGAGAGGAATAGGTTGGCACACATAAACCTTATAAATTGGTTCATCAAAAAGGGAAAGTATTGGGTACACCTTTGATACTGTTTTATTATATAACTATATTTTTCCTCAAAATAGAGAAGCTAAAGTCACTTCGCGTCGACATTACTCGTATGTCATGTTAGGGGTCCCATAGATACTGAGAGGGGGGGTGAATTAGTATCTAACCAGTAATAAGAATTTCTTAAGTTAAAACATGCAGAACATAATATAACTGTGTACCGGTATGCAAGAAATAATGCAATAAACAGAATCAAGAACATCCACATGAAAAGTACACCATAACACAAGATGTTTAACGAGGAAACCCAGTGTGGGAAAAACCTCGGTGGGATTTGTGACCCACAATATTCACTCACTGGCCAATAAGAGAATATTACTTACAATAGGGGCCTGGACATGCAAGAAGGCCAACTGCCTAGAGCTCACTTCTCAATAGGAAGTCACACTAACTTACAATAAGGACTATACTAATCCAATAACTTGTACTGCTTTACAATAGCATCTTCAATGCCAAATTCAGTACCGGTTCCTGCTCTGTTCTTTACATATACCCTTGACCTATATTTCGCACATTAGGTCTACCTAATAATTTTCTTTATGCTCCTTACATCACTTCTACAAATGTCTACAATGATCTCCTTTATATAAAAGAGTCATTTTACAATTTGCCAAGTCGGCTTACAATAATAAACAAAATATTACATAACAAAAATCCTGTCGGCCTCTGTGCTAGTATACATCTTTTCTTCTATGCCGGTGCCGGTGTAGAGTGATCTGTTGATGTCGGTGTATTGTCTTGTCGATGTAATGCTTTGCTGGTATAATGTCTTGTTGGTGCCATAGGATTGCAAGGTTGCCTATGTAATTCTTTTCTGGTATAATGTCTTGTCGGTGCCATAGGATTGCAAGGTTGCCTGTGTAATGCTTTGTCGGTATAATGTCTTGCCGGTGCCATAGGATTGCAAGGTTGTCATCAATGACAAAACCTTCAATCACATACAATGTCTCATTGGAGTGTGCATATGCCAACAATCTCCCCCTTTGTCATTGATGGCAACACTCATGAGAAATTTCAAAAAGTATCCAAAAATGTGTAGTCCAAAAATGTTACCAAAAATGTTTACCAAAAATGTGAGAGCTCCCCCTGAGCATATGATTCCTGTGTTTTGAATTTTCTCATCCCACTACTACCCCTTTGGCATCAATGACAAAGGTTGTCAAGATGTCAGTAGAGTTTGTAGGTTCAGCTATCCATATCCTCAACCTTGTAGTTGGGTAGTTATTATTTGAAAAAAATCTCCCAAAATTAAGTTTATACTATCCATAAACTTCTTACTATCCTTTATTGTTGTCTCAGTTCTTTTTACTGTACCGGTGAGATGTTGAAAATGCTCTACTAGTGTTTTGCTTCCCTATGTTAATGCCTCAAAAATTTCCTTCTGCAGAGATGCTAAATAGTCCAATCTTGGACTCAGTTTAGATCTCAAATGCTTTGCCTTGTTTATTATTCTCTCTTTCTCTCTTTCCAGTTTGAGTAGTTCTTCCTCAAAATTTGCTATCTTCTCTTCAAAAACTGATAATGAATCAGGTGAGTTTACAAAATTGTCTGCAAGCTTATTTATCTCATCCTATGCCTTGCTTATTTTCTTGTCAATATCTACAGTCAAAAAGTTTGTTTTACATGTGTAAAGCGGAAAAATCGAACCCTAGTTGTTCTCCCCTCCCCAACTCCAAGGAGAGAGAAGGGAGAGTCACTAGGGTTGATGGTTTTCACTTAGAAGAGACTTTACATTCAAAAGAGGGGTTGAAACCCACAAGATCCAATCCCACACAATGCAAGATTGGATTCTAAATGAGTTTCAAGGGTTAAGACATCAAGGATACCCTCTTTTGTAAAGAATGTAGATAGAAAGATTGAACTAGGAATGCATGTAAAGTAGGAAAGATTCACTTATAAACAGAGATAGGGATATGGGATGAAGCTGCGGACCTAGAATTATCAATAAAATGTCAAGATGGTGTTGTTCTACAAATTTGAGCGAAATTTGACGAGACAATGGCGCCCCGCATGCACATGGCCCTCCGAAAAATCCGCGAAATGAAGGGGGATTTGTTCGTCTCTGCACAAGGATTCCAGATCTTCAATTACAATCGCGTACCTACAACCTACACATAGAAAAGAGAGGATGATTGGGGGGTTAGGGATGAGGGGTTTGCCTTTAGGTCAAACCCCGGTTTTGGAATTAACCAAGAAATGAGAATGCTGTAAATGTAAATGTTTGTAATGTAAACAAGTACTGATACCTTGTTGTAAGAATGTTTGTATTCTTACATGCGAAGGTGTAATGTATGTAGTATGTTGTATGTTGTATGTGATCTCCTCTTCAATGTTTGAATCCTTGTCTTGAATGCAACACTTAGCCTTGAATGGAGACTTAGAATGCTCAATTGCTTGAAGGGATGCTTGAATGCTTGAATGTTTGAATGTTTGAATATCGCTTTCGCGTCTTGCTCGCATATGTTTTCCTTTTTCTTACCCCCCTTTCTAGGAGAGGAAAATTAGTTTATATACTTGTCAATTAGGGTTGATAGACTGATTTTCCTGACCTTAGGCTGACCAGGAAACATTATTTTCCAATTTGCAAACTTAAAGACCCGATTCCCACAAGAGACCGGGCCCAAAATAGGGCCAGGGACCAGGGAGCTGGGCGCCATGGTCCTGGGGGACCAGGGCGCTAGGCGCCAGGGTCCTGGGGGACCAGAGCACTGGGTGCCCTAGTCCAGAAGGACCAGGGTGCTGGGCGCCATGGTCCCACCTCTCGGGATAGCAGGGTGCAAGGAGGGATCAGGCCAAGGTGCAGAAAATGCAGTTTTTGGTGTCGTAAACAGGTTTCGGGGTCTCCATTCAAGTTCAATGTTGCGCCACCATCGTGAAGACCCAAATGCAGTCAAAATTGCAAGTGTCACAATTTTAGGATGCTACAACATGTATCTTTATACAGATTTTTGTATTCTTTTAACAAACTACATAGTTCTGGTAGAAGTGTGTCAAAATCTTTGTTACACTTCTTTATTTCCTCATCAAAGAATTTATGTTTCTCAATCTCTACCTTATCCTTTACTGATTCTTCCTTTATTTTCTCAATGTTTTCAGAAATATATTTACACAATGTATCCAATTGTCCTAAAGAACCTTTATTATCTATATTACAGTTGGGAGCTATTACCTTCAAAATTGGTATAGAATCATGAATTGCCTTATAAGCCTGTGAGTTTCCGTCAGTTATTTTCTTGATGGAGTCAAGTAATACCTCAGTCACATTTGTTGACTTGAATGTTGATGATGATCCAATAATCTGAGTACCGGTGGAAGTAACCATGCTTGTATTGACCTCTAGTAGGTCAGTTTGTGTCTACATTTCTCTTAGCACTGGTTTTCCTACTTCACTACTTACCGGTGGCACTGATTCCTTATGTACCTATTGTTCTAAAGCCTTTAGCTCTGATGGTTTCTCTGTATGTTGTGTTGTTTCTCTCTGTGCCTTAGTTTCTACCTTTTTCTCTGTATCTTCTGCTGGTTTCTCTGTTTCCCTTGCTACTGGAGGCTCATTTGCCATATCTGACTTATTAGTTGTATCTTTATCTACTATTATGTTGATTTTCTGAGTATCAACATTTATAGTATACAGGACTTCAGAATTAGGATTGCTATCCTCTACATCCATACTTTCTACTGCCGGTTGATTTTTAGTAGTTGTAATTTTCACTGGTGGGGGTAGGTTGTCTTTAACTTTTATGCTTGGTGGTGCACCAATTTTGCCTTTCCCCTTGTCCTTGTCTTTCTGATATACCTTTATAGGTTTAGGGTTCCTGTACTCTTCTTGTTTTTCTTTGTCAACTAGGAATATATCCCAACCATTTTCTGTTTCCTCTGTGACTTCATTGACTCTTCCTGCCATTAATGAAATATGCCGGTGTGTAGTAGAGAATACTGACCGGTTTGCTTGAGCAATCAAATCATCAATTTCCTTGGGAGAGTTTATCGGATATACAAGAAGTAGCTTCTCAATTTTTATTTTCTTGTCTAATTCTATCACTGCTTGCCTTCTCGCCTCAAGTCTTTTGAATAAATCATCAGGAATTTCATTTGCTACTTCCATCAAAAATTTCTTGTACATGTCCATATGCAGTATCACACTGTTCTCAACTTTCTCTTTCTCATCAACAGTTAGAGTGTCATAAATTTTCTCTATGTTTTTCAGTTTTCCTTCCTCTATGATTTCATTTAACAATATATCAAGAGGTGTCAAGTCACTATTTGTCCTTTTCTTTTTCTTTGGTGTCAGCTTTTTCTTAGGTGTGGTCTTTCTAACCGAAGATCTCATTGCTTGTTGCTTTTGCCTTGTCCTTCTAGGTGAAGGAGTGGTTGCCAGTGAGGGATCTCTTTTTCTAACAACTCTTTTAAACTTTGCTGGCATGTCACCTTTCGAAGAAGTACCTACCAGTGATAGATGAGTTTCAGGTTGTAGAGCCGCTAACTCATCCTTTGTTATGTCGGTTTTCTTCAATACATCTTCCTTAATGGCCTTTTCTTGCCTGGATCCTTTCCTTACAAATGCCTCAACCTTCTTTAATATTTTCTTTGATTGTATTTGGCTTTCTATGGTCTCAGCACTACCAAATACTTCTTCCATGGGTTCATTGGGGGCTTCCAGAAGTACTTTAGCATATGTTTCAACTATGTGGTCATCTGTTTCATAGCCCATCTCGGTTACCCAAATTGTCCTTGGGATGACTGCTTCCATCCAGATTTCATCTTTCTTAATAACAAAGCATATGTCATCTTTGTATTTGTCTACTATTTTATGAGATAACCTTATTCTTTGCTTCATTTTGGTCTTCAATGCTTGAAAAAAGTCATGAATATTGTTCTCCTTGTTCTCACCCATGGTATTGAACAGTTCTGTCAATTGCTTTCCTACTGATATGTCATATCCAAGTTCTTTATAACCTATACTGGGAACCTATTTTGTTATGTGTAGCATTAGGCATACTAACAGATTTCCAAATCTAAAAGTTCCTTTCTTGTCCTT
This sequence comes from Cryptomeria japonica, assembly GCF_030272615.1. Classification (NCBI taxonomy): domain Eukaryota; kingdom Viridiplantae; phylum Streptophyta; class Pinopsida; order Cupressales; family Cupressaceae; genus Cryptomeria; species Cryptomeria japonica. The sequence goes on along the minus strand of NC_081415.1, from coordinate 441,953,379 downwards.
CTTGATTTTTCCAAGGTTGTCAATTAGTTCATCCTTTAACCATTCACAGATGTCAATTTTTGCATTATCTGTTACCATATCATAAGCACTCTTAATGCATAAAATTGAAACTGAGTTAAGTCTATTAGCATGAGTGGCTTTGTAACCTAATATCATACATATGAATCTCACATTGATATCTTTTACATCATTAACCCTTAGAGATCTCTTATTGAATGTTACACCAGTTAGTTTTGTAACTAGGTCATTTGGAACCTTCTTGGTTTTATCTGGTCTCTTACCAGTGGTCGGTAACCTTGTGATAGCTTTCACAGCTTCCTTGGTGATCTTATGGATTGCATCTAACCAGAAAAATTCTCCATGAACTCTGCTTAAAACTATCCTAATCACATCCTTAGGAAATTCAAGAATGCTAAGGATTTCTGTGAATCCTAGGGTTTCAATAACCTTGTGTTCATCTTTAACATTGCTGGTATCATCACATATTATGGTTTTATACATGGTTTTGATTTCCTCATCTCCTAACTCTTCAATGTTACAGTGGATGTACATTCTAGGGTCTTCACCATATACAACTCCTTTAGGGATTTGAGAAAAAGCACCTAGGGTATCATCCTTCTTTGCTATCTCAAGAACTAATTGAAATATGGGCCTAGGTCTTTTAATTACTTCAACAACAGTAGGGTTTGCTATGTATTCAATTACAGAGGTGGATGTCATGATTAAATACCTTTTACTGCCTTGGGTGGATGATTGCTTGGAGTGTTCTTGCTTCTTGCTCGAAATGCCTTAGCTCGGAATCTTCGCGCTCTCTGAAAATTTGAAATCATGGTGAAATGAAATGGAGCCAAAACCTTATTTTATAATGTCTTTTTGCCATCTACCATATTTATTATATGCTGGTTAAGTATTCACTTAACATTGTCTATCGATAATAAGTAATTTTCAACTTCTTATCTCTAACCGAGGGAATAATTAGCACATGTGTCATTCGATTGCCAAACCCTCAAGGAAATTTTCTTCAATTAGATGAAGAACTTCCTACCGGTGGAGTATCACTCTATCCTACCGGTGAAGCATTGGTTGGTTCTACCGGTGGAGAAGTATTCCCAACATTTAGATCAGCTTGTCTAATCCATTATTTTGAGAATTCTTTCTTAACCTCTTCAACTTTTTCTTTACCTTTCAAGCTAGCACTTTTGTTGTCTACCAGTGTTCCTTTACTTCTACAAAATTTAGCAATATGCCCAATCTTGTTACATGCATAACAAGTTACATTATTCTTCTGAATAGATTTCCCATAACCTATGTCAGTTTGTTCTACATTGATTTGATAAATGTCCAAATCTTCCACAAACATAACATCTCATATTCATTCTACAGTTTTCAGAGTTGTGACCAACTTTATTGCATTTTGAACTGACCGGTGGGTGTATTGATATTCTAATAATTCCTAGATCTACATTCATTTGCTCTATGACCATACTTATTACAATTAAAGCATTTTCCATTGAATTTATAAGCATTAGGTTGTCTTATCGGTTTGCTGTGATCCTGAGTATTTGCAGTACCGGAGCTTTCACCAAATTCAAAGCCAATTCTAGAAGTGTCACCTTTAGGTTTTTGATTCTTCAGCAAGGTACCAAGTTCCTCTGAGCTTTTCTTGAATTTTTCTTTGTGTTGATTTGCAGTTTCGAGTTCTCTTTCCAAGATTTCTTTTTGTCTCATCAGTTCATTTGAGTCATTCTGAGTATACATCAGATCTGTCTTCAACATGTCATTTTCATAGCTAAGTCTTGTGTTCTCATTTGCTGCATCACTTAGTCTTCTGGTCAATTCTTCTTCATTTTTCTTCCTATCCTCAATCTCTTTGCAAAATCTCATAGTCATATCCTGCATTTCATTTTTTGTTGTCATGATTTCTTGTTTCAACTTGCTTATCATATCATTTAGTGATTCCTTTTCATCATTTTCATTTTGTAGTTTTTCACAAAGTTCTCTTCTCTTATTTCTTGCAACAGTAAAAATTTCTTGAAGTGCCTGAATGATATCCTGGGCAGCTCTTAAATCATCTTCTAATTTGATATTTTTCAATTTCTCTGCATCATAGTCTATAAGAGCTCCTTCAAGTTGCTTCATCAAATTTTCCATCTTTACCGGTGTCAAGATCTTCCTCAAGTTGTTAGGCTTCTGAAAATAGAGGACCAAGCTCTGATACCAATTGTTAGGGGTCCCATAGATACTGAGAGGGGGGGGTGAATCATTATCTAACCGGTAATAAGAATTTCTTAAGTTAAAACATGCAGAACATAATATAACAATGTACCGGTATGCAAGAAATAATGCAATAAACAGAATCAAGAACATCCACATGAAAAGTACACCATAACACAAGATGTTTAACAAGGAAACCCGGTGTGGGAAAAACCTTGGTGGGATTTGTGACCCACAATATTCACTCATTGGCCAATAAGAGAATATTACTTACAATAGGGGCCTGCACATACAGGAAGGCCAACTTCCTAGAGCTCACTGCTCAATGGGAAGTCACACTGACTTACAATAAGGATTATACTAATCCAATAACTTGTACTGCTTTACAATAGCATCTTCAATGCTAGATTCAGTACCGGTTCTTGCTCTATTCTTTACATATACCCTTGACCTATATTTTGCACATTAGGTCTGCCTAATAATTTTCTTTATGCTCCTTACATCACTTCCACAAATGTCTACAATGATCTCCTTTACATATAAGAGTCATTTTATAATTTGCCAAGTCGGCTTACAATAATAAACAAAATATTACATAACAAAAATCCTGTCGGCCTCTGTGCCAGTATACATCTTTTTTTCTGTGTCGGTGTCGATGCAGAGTGATCTGTTGATGTCGGTGCACTATCTTGTCAATGTAATGCTTTGCTAGTATAATGTCTTGCCGGTGCCATAGGATTGCAAGGATGCCTATGTAATGCTTTGCCAGTATAATGTCTTGCTAGTGCCATAGGATTGCAAGGTTGCCATCAATGACAAAACCTTCAATCACATACAAAGTCTCATTGGAGTGTGCATATGCCAACATGTCGATCCATACTATTCAAGGAATGGTGACTTCTAACACTACCCCTTTATATTTTGAATTACCAACAACCCGTGGTTTGGCTCTCAGTAGGGTAACAAATATGAAACATTACATAAACAATATGGTTTCCTATACTCATAAGTAAACATATCCTCCATGGTTGATTACTTCACCATCCCATGGGCACATATAGAAAGCACTGGTTTCTTACAATACACAATGAAAGCACCAGTATTGGTTTATTCACATTTACGGGGAGCACTTTTCAGTACCCTATCATCTACTCAAGGAAGGTTCTAATTATTCTTCCCACATGAATAACTGAATAGAATTTATTCTAGGAACAAGTACTGAAATTCTTTACAATTCAAAATTACATAAGGACGAAACGTCATTCCTATATCTTACTTACAATAGGGGCCTGCACATACAGGAAGGCCAACTTCCTAGAGCTCATTGCTCAATGGGAAGTCACACTGACTTACAATAAGGATTATACTAATCCAATAACTTGTACTGCTTTACAATAGCATCTTCAATGCTAGATTCAGTACCGGTTCTTGCTCTATTCTTTACATATACCCTTGACCTATATTTTGCACATTAGGTCTGCCTAATAATTTTCTTTATGCTCCTTACATCACTTCCACAAATGTCTACAATGATCTCCTTTACATATAAGAGTCATTTTATAATTTTCCAAGTCGGCTTACAATAATAAACAAAATATTACATAACAAAAATCCTGTCTGCCTCTGTGCCAGTATACATCTTTTTTTTTGTGTCGGTGCCGATGTAGAGTGATCTGTTGATGTCAGTGCACTATCTTATCAATGTAATGCTTTGCTAGTATAATGTCTTGCCGATGCCATAGGATTGCAAGGATGCCTATGTAATGCTTTGCCAGTATAATGTCTTGCTAGTGCCATAGGATTGCAAGGTTGTCATCAATGACAAAACCTTCAATCACATACAAAGTCTCATTGGAGTGTGCATATGCCAACACGTCGATCCATACTATTCAAGGAATGGTGACTTCTAACACTACCCCTTTATATTTTGAATTACCAACAACCCGTGGTTTGGCTCTCAGTAGGGTAACAAATATGAAACATTACATAAACAATATGGTTTCCTATACTCATAAGTAAACATATCCTCCATGGTTGATTACTTCACCATCCCATGGGCACATATAGAAAGCACTGGTTTCTTACAATACACAATGAAAGCACCAGTATTGGTTTATTCACATTTACAGGGAGCACTTTTCAGTACCCTATCATCTACTCAAGGAAGGTTCTAATTATTCTTCCCACATGAATAACTGAATAGAATTTATTCTAGGAACAAGTACTGAAATTCTTTACAATTCAAAATTACATAAGGACGTAACGTCATTCCTATATCTTACTTACAATAGGGGCCTGCACATACAGGAAGGCCAACTTCCTAGAGCTCACTGCTCAATGGGAAGTCACACTGACTTACAATAAGGATTATACTAATCCAATAACTTGTACTGCTTTACAATAGCATCTTCAATGCTAGATTCAGTACCGGTTCTTGCTCTATTCTTTACATATACCCTTGACCTATATTTTGCACATTAGGTCTGCCTAATAATTTTCTTTATGCTCCTTACATCACTTCCACAAATGTCTACAATGATCTCCTTTACATATAAGAGTCATTTTATAATTTGCCAAGTCGGCTTACAATAATAAACAAAATATTACATAACAAAAATCCTGTCGGCCTCTGTGCCAGTATACATCTTTTTTTCTGTGTCGGTGCCGATGTAGAGTGATCTGTTGATGTCGGTGCACTATCTTGTCAATGTAATGCTTTGCTAGTATAATGTCTTGCCGGTGCCATAGGATTGCAAGGATGCCTATGTAATGCTTTGCCAGTATAATGTCTTGCTAGTGCCATAGGATTGCAAGGTTGCCATCAATGACAAAACCTTCAATCACATACAAAGTCTCATTGGAGTGTGCATATGCCAACACGTCGATCCATACTATTCAAGGAATGGTGACTTCTAACACTACCCCTTTATATTTTGAATTACCAACAACCCGTGGTTTGGCTCTCAGTAGGGTAACAAATATGAAACATTACATAAACAATATGGTTTCCTATACTCATAAGTAAACATATCCTCCATGGTTGATTACTTCACCATCCCATGGGCACATATAGAAAGCACTGGTTTCTTACAATACACAATGAAAGCACCAGTATTGGTTTATTCACATTTACGGGGAGCACTTTTCAGTACCCTATCATCTACTCAAGGAAGGTTCTAATTATTCTTCCCACATGAATAACTGAATAGAATTTATTCCAGGAACAAGTACTGAAATTCTTTACAATTCAAAATTACATAAGGACGTAACGTCATTCCTATATCTTTCACTAATTTCCACTAAGCATTCATATCCACATTATTAAACATGCAAATTTTCTTTCCAAAGCGTAAGACTTCCATCTTTCAATATGAAGCCAAAATGTAAAAATACAATTTCATATGATTTATATACATTCTATTTAAATCAATGCATTCTTTAGTAGCATTTCTAAAAATATTATAATCTAGGTAAAGAGAGGGGAAAGAGAGTTTGATAGCCAATCCCATTTCTTACATATGCACAAAATCAACAAGATCACACAACATGCTAAAATTTATCACTATAAGTGTATCATCTTAATTGAATGGTTCTCATTTCACTACCATTTAGAGGAATGCCAATTGGCCTAACATGACATTTCCAAATATTATGGTTGCAACATAATGTCCTAGTTTTCAAACAACAGAAATCAAGACAGACAATCTTTTCGATCATGCAAGACCTCTTGCGAACACTCACTACTCTTAATTAATATGAAATATATCATAATTTGAAACCTTTCATCGAAGAATCAAAGTACGATAAGAAGGTAAATGAGGAACTATCAACTAAATAATACATATTAATGCATGACATCAAACAAGCTTTTCATTTGCACTTTATATTCATGCTAAGTCAATTATACATATCCTAAAGCAAGTTCAATGTAGCATTGTTCAAATCGGTCCTCAATTGAGTCGGTATTGGGTCAGTGCAAGAAGCTAAATCCACTTTTTGGCCAAAAAGTGGAAGTGTTTTCCCCGATTTTTCACTCATTTGAGCTTAAATTTTGAAACACTTGGAGATTGAATCTTGGAAAAGTTAGTAATATAAAAGATATCCCTTTGAGTCTACTTTCCAAATATGTAATTTATTTTAATACCCGCATAATAAAAAATGACTCTTTGAATGGAGTTCTAAAAACTATAATTTAAAAATGTTTGTTTCAGGACCATACCATGCATGTGTACGAACCAAACTTTTTGACACAATTAAAATTATTTTCTCAAACCATTTTGAGAAATGGTTTGTAACACACTGAAGATTGATGAGCATATTTTTCTATAATTTTATTAATATTTTTTTTAAATTAATATTTTAATGACCGTAATTATCTTTTTCAAAATTTTACATGTACGACCCAAATAATTTGATGTAAACTTAACATTTATTTTTAATTTTTTTAAATAGATTTTTTTTTTGTGTAGATTGAAGAAATATAATTTTTTTTTCAAAATTCATTAAAATAAAAAAGTTATTAAGTTAACAAAATTAGTTAATATTTCAATTTTATGGACCCGATTTAGTATAAATTAAATGAAAAATAGTTAAAATAATCAATTTTTAAAAAAAAATTATATATTTAGAATCTAGATAGTATAATTTGAAATGGGTTTTAATTTTGTATTAAATTTTTTCTAATTAGAGGCATGTAAACTATTTCAGAAGTTCATATTTGTGATTTCGTTCATGGAGAATTGAATTTGCAGGTCCATGTCTTAGGTGTGGCCATCCCAGGCCTATCTCGGACCTAATCCCGAGGCATGTGGCAAGTTATAGAATCAACTTCCACAGAACGGGCCTCTGTTTTGAAAATGGGGTCTCGTTTACGAACGGGGGCCTGTTCCTTTTTTAACTGTTGGTTTTCAGAATGGGCCCCCATTTTAAAAATGAGGGCCCATTTTTTATCTCCTTTTTTGCCTACAGTTGCAGGTAAAAATGATAAAATGCGCCCGAAAAAATGGGTAAAATCGGATTTAAAAACGGGGGCCTATTTTTTAAAAACAGGACCCCGTTTCGTTTTCAAGCAAGCCCCCATTTGAGAACAAAATGGGGGCCCGTTTAGCTTCACCTCGGGCCCCCGTTACTTTTTTCCATGGAGGCCCGAAGGAAAAAATGGACCCCCATTTCTAAGAGCATGTTTTCCAATGCGCAAACTTCCACCAATTTGTGACCCATTACCTTGCACTTACCCTATTATGAAACACATAAAGAAATCTTTCATGGAACACATTAAAATACTCTTAGCCACTATAACATGATCCCTTTTTACACACCTTATTACAAACAAGATAGTTTCACATGTCCGCTATTCGCACATTAATACACATTACTTAAGATAGAAATTCCATTATGTTACTCTTACAACACACATGGAGAATTCTTTTATGAAAAACATACAATTTCCTCCCAATAACCATCATGATCTTTTAAACCCATAGCCCTCTTATTATCTAAATACACATAAGAATCATTAGGCTCACACAAGGGTTCAAGAAGTCACAACCTTTCTCTCGCGATAAGAAAACTCACATAAGTGATAAATACATATATAACAAACATTTTAATTATCTAGAGGGAAAGAGAAGGAAAGATGATAAACATTCAATATGCTACATATAAGCACTCCACATCTACCATGCAAGTCCTTCAAATTAACAACACTAAGATAGATCATAATCTTAATACAAGCACATTTCATACTTTTAGATTCAAAACAAGCACTAACCAACCCTATGGAATAGTTTTAAAGAGTACAACAATCAAAAAGGGAGGTACATACGACTCTCTTTCAGAATAAGAGTAATCATAGACCACGATATCTAATAAGAAACAAAGCACATATAATCACTCAAAAGTGCCAACATTAGGAAGGTGAAAGCAAGGTGTGAACACACATGTTACACACAATTGAGTTTTGCTCGAAAGAATACGCAAAAAGAACAGAGCATGAGTCCTTAAGATCTTCAAGATCCTATGTCTCAATCACAAGCATACAACGTAAGGTAGAGTACACCTCACACCAACTAAGGGCATAAGCGACACTAGAGATCCTAGTGTTTGCAACATTCGCTCTGATACCAAATGTAATGCCCTACCAAGAAACCCCGAAGGGATAAACCTAAAACACAAGAATATAATGCAAATATATACATTTTTTAAGTTGAAACAAGATCAATGATACATCAAGTTAACATTAAGCTTAGATTACACAATGAAAGACTTAAATAACACCTAAAGAGTTTCCCAATGTGATTACTTGATTCAACACTTAACTCAACTCGTGCTAATTAATCCAATTAAGTTAATTAACTTAATGACATGATAATGCTTTAAACAAGGATAAATTCTTTTGGTAAGTAAAAAATATAGATAACATGATTAAGTTCATCCATTACGATTGAACCATACATTTCGACCAAACTTACATTAAAACATATGTCGTGCATCTAATTCCCTTACATACTTAAATCACATTATAAACTAATGAATACTTTCCATTATACTAACCTACATTCTTCATGATCCAAATTACTGTATTTAATAAGATGACTACATACATGCATTTAAGATTGACATCATCTAATCCACATTACACATTTTAACCATAATGTCATCCATACATGCTAAATTAAAAAGGAAATAGAAGAACATAAACACCACATAACACCAAAATGATATCAGAGTTCACCCCTAGTGGGCTACATCTCTAGGTCTGCCCAACTGCAAGATCCCTCTGATAAAAATAAGGTGAAGAATACATAAGGTTCACATCATTTACATCCTGCCATCAAGGAGTACATAAACCAATAATACATATGACCACATCGGTCCAATAGATACATGAATGATCCTAGAGAAAGAGAAAGGATCCATCTAAAACATGATAAGAAGCAATTACAAAAGAACAACTAGAGCACCCATGAAACTAAGTCCTCGCAACCCATCATAAGCAACCCATGGTCTAAAATGAATATCAGGTTCTCACAAGGGCATAAAAAACAAGAGACTCCACAACAGTGCTCCTATCAATGACAACACAAACAACACACTAGCGAACATAAGGGGCAAGTGTCATTGCATAAATTGGTATGGTTACCATGGCAGGTCTCCATAGGTTTCAGCCCCATCTACTGGGTTACCCTGGTAACCTTTCCCTAATCTCTGGCCCATCCAAGTCTCATGTGGACCCAACACATCCTTTCGTGAAGACAAGGTTGTTGGTTTGCCATTTCAGGCCTTCTCACTGTATGTCGAGTCTGTACTAGGACTCATCCCATGTGTGAGGCACAATTATCTTACTTAGTATTTTCATTAACTAAACTCTCTAATATGCTATTAGGTTATCACTTATTTAGACACACTTTTGATGGGTTACCCTGCAACCACTTTGGGCATGACCCCCACTCGAAAGCCACTTTCCCATATAACACTAGACCATAATCATACGAACTCCTAAACTAAGGAATACACCAAGACAAGCATACGGAGTTCAATACGGTAGGAATACCCACATTGTCAAACAAGTCTTCATACAAGGTGCACTAACTGACGATACTTTGACTAGAGACATGACTAGCTATGGTCAACCACATACCAACATTTCAACACTCGCATAAAGGACATAACCGGATACAAAACCATCATCAATCAAGGACTTGCCATTTCTTAACCAAATGTGAATATAGAAAATTAAACATACATAAACATAAATCATAAAAGACAATCTTCTTCCATATCGTTTAAACATTACAATTGATCCAGATTTCTAATAGATCTAATTAGATTGAAATTTGTCTACCTTGTCTAGGTACAGGTCGCTCATGGTCTACTAACTCACTATAATTCATTTTGCATCATAAAGTAATATAAATACTTCATTATGAGTTTCCAAACCAAAATCACATGAATATAATTATAATATATGCAGAACACACAATGATATAAAATCAAATATTCATTAATTAGCTAAAATATGATATTTATTTTTCAAAATAAAACATCATTCCATACTAGTTTGAAAACAATTTCTTTGAACTTATCTTTTCCAGAACCAAGTTACACTTTTCAGAATATGGAAATATACATTTAAAGAAACAAAAATAGATAAACATTTCCCAAACTAACAAAATATTTCCTTGCGTATATTTAAAATATACAAAGTAAAATATCAATTAGTATATATATCTATATATATACCTTAATTAAAAAATTAGAAATTGAATATCAATTAATGTATATATATTAATATATATCTGATTAATAATAAACTAATCACCAAATTTTTATTTTTATTTTGCATGATAATGGGTCGAGGCCATAAATTTTATTAGTTAGAAAAAATAATTACAAATTTGTTGTTCGGTTTAGTGTGGGCACCAGTAGGAAAGAACCGAACAAACAAAACCTTTGGTCTTGCTCAAGGATAAATCCTAGAATAAATTACAAAACCATGATAGCCAATTATCCAATGCGTATCTATTCAGGGAATTACATTATCATAGCTTCAATTAAATATCTCTTGATCATCGATGTTTAAACATGATCTCAGCGATGAGGTACCGTAGTATAGGTTGGGGTGTTCAGATGGAAAGAGGTGGTCGAATGTGTCCATAAGATGCTTTCAATATTGTTAGCGATGATCATGGAAAGGGTTCTCTAGTTTTAATAGGAGCCTGCAAAAATACTGAGACATGGTGCTCCTGCAAACTGAAAGATCAGGTTAAACTATAGAAATTTAACTAAAAGTGTGTTAAGAAAGGGAAGGAAATAAACCAACTTCGCTGATTCAGTCTAGGCCCTAGAGCCAAGTGTCCTATAAGTATCCAAACTTAGGTTGCCCTGAAAGAAACTCTAGAGCTAAAGCCTGCATAACCACTTTACACGAGATATTGAAACACAAACAATGTAAGTATGAAATAGACCAAGGCCATTACACCTATGGCCATCGGAGAAAAAAGGTGAGTAACTTGGGGAGGGCCAACATCTGATAAAGGATTAAGGGAGATCTGCAAAGCAAACAACAAATTTAACTAATCGCCAAATATTATTTAATAAACTTGAATTAAATAATATTAAAAAAAAAAGTTTATTTAAAAATATAAATATATATTTTTTTTTTGTTTAGCAAAAAATAAAAAGCAAAGATAATGGGGTACCCATGTGGCCCTCTCCCTTTTCCCAAGGGCCATTGGTAGCAGACGCTACCATTGGTAGATCTCCACCTTTGGTAGTGCTGCTACCAATTGGTAGCAGATCGCTACCTTGGGTAGCGTTGCTACCAAATGGTAGCAGTCGCTACCTTTGGTAGCCCTCCTGCCATCCCACGTGGTGGGGTTTTCCTACCACGTAGGGGTAGTTTAACATTATTATTATTTTTTTTATAAAATTAATTTCTTTAAAATAGCAAAACCCCCAATTTTGTAGAGTCTCAGACAAAGACCAAAAACAAGAAAAATAAGTTTCCAGAATTCATGGTTTTCACATATATTAAAATTTAGAATAACCAGAACTAGAATAGCTGAAATTGGGCAAATCTCTTCATCCAAATACCATATTTGGGCAAATAGAATTAATTCTCACACATTTACCCCACTAAACCAACCAATCTTTCCCAAAAAAAACTAATTTCCCAAATAAAAACTTAAATCCGAGAACATTCATTGGGGTTTTTAACAAAATTTGATTATGAATAGCCAACCCCAATCTTTTGATTTAAAAATCAATTTGAGCAACCAAAATCTAATCTGGAGGTTGGGAAAGAAGGTAAGGAGGGTTTGAGTTTGTGATTTAACTACCACTCTTCCATTTTCCACAAAATATAAGAGATTATCAACAAACACAACCAGATTTCTTCAAAAACCAAACAATCTTTATTAAACAAAGAAACTAAAGAGATAAACAAGAGTCCTACCTTATTCAGCAATCCTAGGAAAGATTTGATGAAGAGCCCAACCTGCAAGCTCAAGAAAATACTTCTTCCCCAAATGCCCAAAATTTGCATCCCAAAAATAACTCTCCAAAAATATTTTCCAAACCTAGGTTAAAATGAAAATGTTTGACCAAAATTCATATTTTGGGATTTAAAATACTTTTTTCCCAAATAAAATGAAAAATCATTATTCCAAACAATTCAACTATGCAAAGACTTGCTTTTCTTCTAAAAATTGCTTTTCTTAATTTAATTAAAACAAACATTTTTATTTCAAAATGCCAAAGAGGGTAAATTATTTCTATTTTCCAATTCTATTTAACCTTTCCTTTAAAAATGCATAAACTGAATAAATTCATCATTAAAAAAAAAAACCATTTAATCAAACTTGCTACAAACATGAATTGAGCAATTCTAATTAATGATTAATCACACAAAAAGAGTCCTATTAAATTTAGTCCCTTAAGTTACTAATGTGTAAAAGAACACATTTAATCAGATTAAATACTAAGGATTAAATACTCAATTTTACCACAAACAAAACACACAACCCAAGAAAGCCAACCAAATACATGACCCACATACCCAACCCAAGGGGAAAATGACGGATGACTGACGATGCTCACTTGAGCATGACTAGGGTAAAATGAAGGTCTTATGACCACCTAATCCAATCTCTAAGGACCAAAGAGGTGCACTCAAACCTGTGAATCCAGGTGGAGATGAACCTCGTACCTATGTGGTATTGTATCTACAACCATGAGCCACACATGCATACATATATATTTAATGAAAGTGATCCCAAGATTAATAACACAAATCAAAAGAGCAAATAAACTAAAATAAGAATCTATGCAAAAACCATATTTACAGGTACGCACAATAATCATAATATCTGACTATAACATTTCATCATGGTAAATCAACCAAGATCAAACTAGAATTTAAAATATGATTAGGGCAGGGGTACTACATGGCATGTATATTCGTCGATACAAGAAAGTATTAATGTTGCCTCTTTGGTTTGTGTTGTTCCCTTGGTTGTTGTTGTTGTTGCCTTGGTGATTCTTATTGTTGTTTGACGTTGAAGCTCCTTGGTTGACATTTCATTGATAAGTGTTAGTGCCTTGATTAGCACTTTTTTGATCATTATTGGATGGTGGGTTTCCTGATAAAGTCAAAACTGGTTGTTTAGACTTTACATTATTGGCATCTATTACCCCATCATTAACAATGTTTTGGTTTTTTTGTCCAAAATCTAGACTTGTCTGAATTGTTGTTATTATTTTAATTTTTAAAGGTGTTATTGTTTAACAAACTAACACCTTCTTTAAAGAACTTCAACGTTCCTTTCTTGATGGAAGCTTCCTCTACTTGGATACCATTTTCTATTAATTTTTCAAAAGATGGTATGAATTGTAATTTGAGATGATAACTCATTTCACTATTCAGATTGTCTATGAAGATTTCCATCTTTTCCTTTCCAAGCACATCTCGTGGATACCTTGCGACCATGCGTCTCCATCATTGTAGAAACACCATGGATTTTTTATTGTTCTTTTGTTTTGCATTACACACAACAAGCATGGTGATTGCATGTTGGATGTTATAGGAGTATTGTGTTATGAATTTATTTACCAACTCATCAAATGATCTAATGGGGGGTGTGAGTTTTGACAACCATTCCATTGTTTTCCCTCCCAAACTTCTTGGGAATAATCTCATTAAGTATGTGTCATTGTGAGAAAACTCCAAGCTCATGGTACAAAATTTCTGAACGTGATCATGGGGATCACTCTTACCATTGTATTTTTCATACTTTGGTAGATCTGAATTTGGGGGAAAAGGTACCATGTTCAATATCCTATCAAAAAGATAAGGAAAAAAGTTGTTTAATGAGTATCTTATCGTGGTTCCTTGCTACATGTCCTGCATTTGTCTTTGAAGTGTTTGGAGTTGTTTTGTAAGAGCAGCTAGGGGTGCATTTGTCCTTTGATGGGCAACCTCCCCTCATTCATTAAGATTGTCCATATTGTGGGTATTGTCTTGTTCATGAGTGTTATTTTCTTCATGGGTATGATCTCGGTTGTGTATGTTTTCTTGATCCTGTGTTTCCTCTTCTCTCAATTGTTCTTGATAAGCATATTTTACCGCCTTTGTTCTTGAAATTCTCTCATCCATATTCCTTAATTTTTTCATGTCAAAATCCTCATGAATATTTACTCCTTTTCTAGTTAGCATGAGTAGATATTTTTGCTTATCTGCTTCTATAAGTCTTTCTACGAGTTTTTGGACAGCTGCATTCTCTTGACATTGTTGGAGAAGCTCGTTAGTGATCTCTGTTTCTCCCATATTTGCATATTCATCAAAAGGATTAGATAGTCTACCACTCATACTTGATTCTGGTTGTGATTCCTTCTTTTTGTTTCTCAGAGATCAAGTGACATCGGGCATTAATATATCTCTATTGTAGTGAATTCTTCTTCTTCTATTGGGGTTCTTGGTGGAGTTGGTGGCTCAAGTTGAGCTTCATTGTAAGTGATGAGAAACTTTGGAAAAAAGGTGGGATTAATCCTTCCTCCACTATTAAGGCATTAGTTGAATGTTTCTTTTTGAATGTAAGCCCTACTTCTCAAAGGTTCTTTGTCAAATTCGTTGGTTAATTCTTGGATATACAGCCACATATGATGCAAGAATGCACAATGTGATGTAAAGAGTTGACGGATGATATAGATAAATTTACTCCTTTTGATAAGTGACTTAGAAATAGGTTGTCTCTTCTTCAACTTAGTCTTTTGATGAAGACTTCTTCTTCTCAAAATATGGGGAGTGGTCATACACAAATGATCATTGTTAATGTTGATGTTGGATATGGATACTTCGTTTTGGAAATTCAAGTTTACTTGTCAAGTAAAAGTTTAGTTTGATTCACTTCTACGACAAAGTGTGCCAAATGATATGAGTCAAGTTTCATGATCTAGAAACTTTATTTGACAACTTGAGGACCTAAATAGGTGTTGGTTTGATAGGACTCAATGGATGGTGGAACCTTTGATCACTGTTTTGATACTCCTCAATTTTGTTGGATGAAATTTGATCTCAAGATAGATAAAGATTTGATATCTCTTTCTAAGGGTGCTTAGTTGGATTCAAAAATTTCTCACTTATGACTCTTTTTTGAAATTTCGTTGTTGGATTTTCCAAAGGACCTAAAAGGGTATCTGAAACTATTGATGAAAATTTCACAAGGTGACTGGTTTGCTCTCTGTTTTTTGCTAATTTTGACCATGCACTAGAACAGAGACCTGATGCCCTAAAGGATGCTCCCAAAGCACTACAGAATGGTCTAGATGCACTATGCTACCTCTCAAATGCACTATTTTATACTGTTTGATAACACAATTTTTGAATCGGTTATGCGCTAATATGTCCCTCTGAGGTGCTAATGTTTGGTATAAATGCGCTATAATATGCTTCAAATGCACTAGGCTTATTCTCCTATGCGCTATAGTGATGTTGACAAGTGCTATTTGAGTTTTTACAAGTATGATACTGATCATGCACTAATGTGAATGATGAAAGCACTAACTATTGGTTGGAATGCACTATTGGATGGTTAAGATGTGCTAGGATGTTGCTCCTACGTGCTAACTGTCTTGACAACTTTGTTTTGATATTTTCACTGAGATGTTGAGAAATTAATTTTGTGACTTGATGGATGATTTTCTGAAAAATGACTTGAAAACACAGTAGATAGAAGTGATAACAGTTTGTCTATGCTAAACAAATAGTGTATGTTCTTTTGAAGATGTTTTCAAATCCTCGATGTTTTCATTGGTTTGGATTACAAAATGATAGATCAAGCAGACTCTTTATTCAAGGGTCATTGACAATATCATATCCCACTAGTCTCGATACTCCGTTAGCTTAAAAAACCTTGTCACCCCTAGGGGGCGCTTGTTTTTTTGCCTTTTGCCAGAAATTAACCCAAAGTCAATTGCTTCACAGTTGGGTAGTTATCTTGGGAGATATATGGTAAGTGATCTTGGGGGCGGATTCTTCCCCACCCTTGCACTATGATATTGCCAATGTTTGGTAACTGACTCGGCTCAAAGCTTCTACTTCTATGGTTTTTAATTAGGATTTTGTTCAGTCTTCAATGATAAACTCCTTCGAGAGGCTTCCCAACCTTTAGAACAAAGGCTTTACGTATCTTAAAGATACTGGGGGAAGACTAATCACTGAGAAAAACTGTTGGAGGGGATTTTCATCAGCCTCTACATTTGATTATAGTGGGTTGGAACACTTGGCGATAAATCCATTTCCCACTTAGGTCATTCCCCTCTCATTGGCCTTAATTGTACCCTAAGGGAAACTTGGGAGGGTAGGCCTTCTAAAGGTGTTAATGCATGAAACTGAAAGGAAGCATAAAAGAGATGTTTCTAGCTTTTTGATCACCTATTGGAGGTGAGAGCATATACCTATCACCTCACAAACACAATAGACAAGGATTCTTTGTAAACCTTCATTGCAAAAATTGTCTAAGCTAGATGGAGATGTTTCTCCAAGAAGATATGATATTCTTTTTATCAGAATATTGCAATGTGTGAAAATACCAATATCTTTGAACTTTTGAAAGTAAACCCTTGTTAACAAAATGAATCACCAATTTAAACAACAATGATCTCAATTTTGAAATATTTTGAATTGGTAAAGTGAAAGTTCCTTTTAAGCTTCCAAAACAAAGGTGAAGTTCATTTTAATAAGCACCAAAGGAAGGTGATGTTCAATTTTAACTTTGTGCAAAAATTGGAAAGTTTGTTTTATTCTTTTTAGAGCCCAAAGGAATGTGATTCCTAACTTGCATAAAAGAAAAAATTGAGTTTGTTGTCCTTTTTATCGATGCAATAAAGAAAATACTGAGTTTTGTTTTAAGCACCAAAAGGAAAGCATGAAGTTCATTTTATGGATCCAAAAGAAATCATGAGGTTCATTTTAAGCTTTTGCAAGAAAAAGAAAGGTGAGTTCTTTTTAGTAACTTTGAAAGAAGGAAAAGAAAACTAAACTAATTCCTTCTATTCTTGCACAAAAAATGTTAGAACCTGCACACAATTAGTTAGCAAAAAATAAAATCATTATGGTGGGCTTCACAAGCCTAAATTTCTTGACCCTGTTACAAAATTTTCTCTTTGCTAGAGCCACGTGCTACACTTCCACACAAATGCGCTAAAGTGTGGTCCATAAGTGCTAAAAGAAAGACCCTACATGCTATTTTGATGCCTAAATGTGCTATACTAATACTCCTATGTGTGGAAAAATAAGGGAAGAACATGCAATAGAAAGAAAGTTAAATGCACTATGGGATGGTTTATATGCACTAAACAGTGTGATGAATCTGCTAAAGTTTGCCACATATACACTACAAAAAGTCCCAGATGCACTAAAATAGTGTTCCAACATGATTGTAATCTTTAACCTATAGAAAAAATGATGTTATTTATGGGGATGTGCCCCACGGTGGGCACTAGAAATGTACATAGGAAAATATGGTGATCAAAATGAATAAATCAAGATCAAAAGACCCACATACCAATGAAACTCTTGGTGCAAGTATATAAACTAATTGAACTAGTTTAACTTCCCAAGGGGTGTCCCATTGTTCTCTATCTCACAGGATCCCTAAAGCCAATGTTTTTCCCTTAGATCATTGAGCAAATGACTTAGGAATGACAACTCCAAGAACGAGTGATATTGTAATCTACATGCATGAATGCATTCTAAGATCTATATGATGTGTTAAAACTATGATGATTTAAGATGAAGATACTGATATGATAAAAGATTAAGAAATTATCCTAACATGATATACTAGCTTAGCATGAATATTCTATGATATGGAAAATGCTTCTTAATGCTATGATGATGTTTTAACAAAGAGAGGCTAAAATTCTTAGTAAATTAGGCTATAATCTAGATGCATAAAAACTTGGATATCTGGATAATGAAGAATGAGAGCTCTATTTATAGGGAAAATAGGGCAATGGATGGTTAAGATTGAATAATCTTAACAAGGGCTAGGATTGAAAGTTAATCAATCCATGTATACAATTCTCACCAATGAAATGGTGACAATTGTCAACAAGCGGTTGCTTGAGAGGAGATGCAAGAGGCATTAAATGTCTGAGAAGACATGAAGGTTATCTTAGAAGGTAAGGGTTAAGGTTAGGTTAGGGTTATCCAATGGATAAAGCTTTTATCCAAGGGGTAAACTCTTGTGCAAGGGTTAAATGGATAACTATGGTCAAAGCCATAAGTGTTTGATGAGACCCTTGAGTCAAAAGGATGGTTAAGTTAGAGGAAAGTCTCTAACCAAAGGTCAAAGGTGAGTTAACCATTAATGGTTATGTAAGAGCCTTTAATGGTTTGGAAGACTTTAGAGGTTAACCATTTGAAGACAAAAAACCTTTAATGGCTATTGAAGACTTTGGAGGCTTTGAGAAGTGAGTTCCTTTTACTTAGGAATGTGACAATAATTAGGAGATGAATTAGGCTAAATTGGAAGTGATTAGAAGAATCTAGAAGGGGTTTAGGAGGAAAGTGGGAGATGTAGGAAAATGCAAGTGGATGAGGGAAAAGGATTTTAATTAAAATAAAATTACTTTATTTCAACCAATAATAGATGCAACTTTCATAAATACAAGTGGGGGGATTTTATAAATAAATTAGATTTATTTATTTTCAAGGATCAATTTAATTAAATGTAAATTTAATTAAAAAGGGAGAAAGGGGTTTTAATTAAATAAAGTGATTTATTTAATTAAAGGCTAGAAAAGGTTTATATGAATTTAATTAAATAAATTGAGTAATTTATTTAATCAAATAGATCAATGCAAAGAAATCAATTAAATAGAATTTAATTAATAAGGGGATATGGTTAAAATAAATATTAAATTTTATTTCGGAAGGTGGTCAAATTTATACGTCTACAATAGTTATTCATGTGGGGAAAAGTGATGAAGATCTTCCTTTGAGTAGATGATAATGTTATTGAAAAGTACTCCCCGTGAATGTGAATAAACTAGTACCCAGTGCTTATGTTATGTGTTGTGAGAAACCAATGCTTTCTTTGTGTGCCATGGGATGATGAAGTAATGAACCATGGAGGATATGTTTGTTTAAGGGTATGGGAATACCATACTATTTATGTGTTCTTGCGTGTTTGTTACCCTACTGAGTGCCAACCCACGGGTTGTTGATAAGTCAGTGTGTGAAGGGATAGTAGCAAAAGTCATTGTTCCTCGAATAGTATGGATCCGTGTACAAATAATGGTGGTGCAAAGCAACCTTAGCTTCTCTAATTTGAGGAAATATATATATAAAAAAAAACTATATTTAAAAAGGTGTACTCACTACTTCCCCTTTGGATGAACCAACCTGTATGGTTCATATGTGCCAGCCTAATCCCCACATTTCTTGAGCATATTGATGACATTTATTGAGCATATTGATGGTTTTCCCTAGGAGGATCATTTACCTTGTCATCATGAAAAGTATGTTATTTCCACATGAGTTGTCAGTTAGGGTCCGGGGTCGAGAGTGAGAAGGACTGCCAGGATAACCCACTGGGACTATGTGATGACATGTGTCACCACTTAGGGGCTGAGGTCTAGGGTGAGAGGGATTTCAGGGTAACCCAAGTGGAACCATGTGTTTCATGTATATGTATAGTTTGGGGTCCAACATGTGGAGGGAGATTTATTACCCATGCTGAGACGGATTCCATATCTACACATGTTTCAATATGATGTAATAGGTATGATACAACACCCCACTAATGTTCTGACACAGTGGTAGGTGATGATGTCATTTTGTTGATGGTAGTGAGATGAGCTCGAGAGAACGATTCTACATACATAGATACGTGAAGGCACATATGTATGTTATGTATTTCTACATGATGCAGAGTGATAGGGAGATGCTTGCATGTGTAGAGGGGAACCCATGGTTGCTCGACTATTTTTGCATTAGTAGGCATATGGGTGGGCCCTAGCCATGTATACCTCTAGCTTACGGTAAGTATTATGAGAGGTACGTCACTATGCGGGGTGTGACCTGCACATGCATTTTCCATGGGGTACACAACCATGCGGGATACATCCATTGCATGCTTTCTCTTCTTGGAGTATTGACATGTTGTGTTGAGATGATGTACGATGTGATAGACATCACCATGCGGCCTACCGGTTTGGTTTGGGGTAGGGTCATATCGCATGACAACGTGATGTGGGGTGATGAAGAGGTGCACACTACCATGCCATGTGGTTAGTGTGACTGTGTCGCACCACATGAGTATCTATTGTGATAGCTGGATGATTGTTCCCTCCTTCCTCATTAGGTGGCTAGATTCTAGTCACATAGTGATGTTATGTGCAATTTATGATATTCTTATTTATTTACATATGTGGACTAGTAATTTATTATATTTTTTACTATGAAGGTTTAGCCATGAGCATGTGATCTTTTGCATATTTGACTTATTGTTGTGATTCCATGGATATTTCTTGTCTTACTGTTGAAATTGATGATTTAATTTCTTTATTCATTCGTATTTTGGTGGCTAAATTAGTTTATCCTTATTGTTTTCGAATGTTGGTTTTGTATCATAATGTGATTCCTCTCCAAGGATGTATGAGGTGGTCTTGCTTGAGTGTATACGAGGAAGTAGACATAGGGAACCTTGAGGATGGGGGTATGTGAGGTTGTAATGCAACTAGGATCCACTACCTACCTATGTGTGGTGACTATCTCTTGGAGGCTAACCACCTTACTCAAACAAGGGATGGTCATGAGGGTCTTGTATGGAAGGTCTCACCACTATGTGTGTGCCCTACCACCATCAAGCCCTTGAGTGAGATGTGAGATATGGAGATGTTTGATATATATGATTATGTATTTTGTTTTGAGATCAGGCACAAAGATGTTGATTGAGCATATTATCTATGACCGAGCATTAGACATGGTCACATGTAACCTTGTGATGTGCCCTTCCCAGTGACGTGGATGAGTATGTATGTGTAAAGTCTTGAGTAAAATGTGTTTTTTTTTCCTTAATTTTTTTTATAGACATTAGAAAAGTTTTATCATGCCGACAAAAGTATAAAATTATTGTGTTATGTGTTTTCATGGATACTAACATGGAGATGAAATTTGAAATTTGAAGTTATTTTTATAAGAAGATGATGGAATAGTAAAAAAAGGTGGACAAGTTGGCATGTATCCTTGTATGAATTAGTAGACAAAGGATGTAATTAATGTATAAATTTAGTATGATTAAGGAAGAAAATTCTTGTTTCACTACTGTGATAATAGTTAGCCCTAAGAATGTCAGGAAATGTATGAATTTGGATGTACCTAACTAATGGATTATTGCATTTATAAATGATTTAGCAATGATTTTTTATTATATATATATATATTCAGATATATATACAAATTGATATTTATTAATAAGTTTTAGTGTTAGTGTTTCAAGCAGATCCGAAGCAAATATGAACTAACAATTATATGCAGATTTAAATACTAAAGATAAAGAAATAAAATAGGACATAGATAACACAGAGATTTAACGTGGTTCACCCAGAATGGGTTACGTCCACCATACACAGTCGTCCAATCTTTCTTATTATCTAGCAAAAATAGTACATCAACCTTACAATGCCTTAAGCATCCCAGCCGCTTATAACATGCGTTTTTAGAGCAACAAACAAAGTCGGCCTTTTTTAGGGTTTTATTACAATGTCGGTTTTCATCAACAAAAAATGGCAAAAAAAAAATTTCTCGGGGGTTGCCGCCCCCGAACCCTTGCCCAGGGCCTGGCCCGGCCTCGGACCCCGGTGAGGATACGTGCTGAGTGTACAGTACTTTGCTGATCAGTCACCACATTTCAACAATCTCCCACTTGGAGACTGATCAAGCTCCACACCGAACAATCTCCCACTTGGAGACTGATACTACACAACACCACTGTACATGCAACATCCGCTGGATAAAACACTAGGACTTGACTGGTATAAATTCCACAATTATCAATCAAGAAGACCAACAGAAACTGATGAAGAAATCAGCTTCTCTTGTGGAACTGCCTTTGTGAACATATCGGCAGGATTCTCACTTGTGTGAATCTTCTCAAGCCGTAACTGACCCTCCTCCAAAATAGACCAGATGAAGTGGTACCTGAGCTGAATGTGCTTTGTCCTTGAATGAAAAGCAGAGTTCTTTGCAAGATGAATGGCACTCTGGCTATCAGTATACAATGGGCTATCCTCTTGTGTCTGACCCAATTCCTTCAGAAAACATTGCAACCAAATCATCTCTTTGCTGGCTTCTGTAGCAGCTACATACTCAGCTTCAGTGGTTGAAAGTGCAACAACCTTTTGCAGCCTAGAAATCCAACTGACTGCAGTTCCCCCTATAGTAAAAACATACCCTATAGTACTCCTCCGTGAATCAATATCACCCACCACATCAGAGTCAACAAATCCACTTAGAGAAGCATTAGATCCTTTGACACATAATGCCTTCATAGTAGTTCCTTTCAAATACCGAAGAATCCATTTCACAGCATTCCAATGTTCCATACCCGGATTACTCATAAACCTGCTCACAACTCCCACTGCATGTGCAATATCTGGCCTTGTGCATACCATTGCATACATCAGACTGCCAACAGCTGATGAATACGAGATGTTAGACATTTTATTAACCTCTTCCTGTGCCTTTGGACACATCTCCTTAGTCAATTTGAAATGACTAGCCAAAGGTGTACTAACTGCTTTTGCATCCTGCATGTTAAATCTTTTCAACACCTTCTTTATATACTCACTTTGGGACAAATTCAAGGTTCTATTTTTCTTGTCCCGTGTAATCCTCATACCGAGAATTTGCTTAGCTGCACCCAAATCTTTCATAGCAAATGACCTGGCTAATTTCTGTTTAAGATCATTTATATGTTGCATGTTAGACCCAGCAACAAGCATGTCATCAACATAACGCAACAGGATAATATAACTGCCATTATCAAATCTCTTAAAATATACACAATGATCAGAATGACATCTATGATAATCGTGTTCAGTCATGAAACTATCAAATTTTAAATACCATTGTCGGGGTGCTTGCTTTAGGCCATACAGACTTTTCTTCAACCTGCACACCAAGTTCTCCTTACCTTTGACCTCATATCCCTGTGGTTGCAACATGTAAATTTCCTCCTCCAAATCTCCATGGAGAAAAGCTGTTTTGACATCTAATTGTTCAAGATGTAAATCATCTGCAGCCACAAGACTAAGTACAGTTCTAATTGAAGTCATTTTTACAACTAGAGAAAATATTTCATCATAATTTATACCCTTTTTCTGTGCAAAACCTTTTACCACAAGTCTGGCCTTATATCTTTTCTGACCTCCTTCCTCCTCCTTCAGTCGATAAACCCATTTGTTAGGTAAGGCTCTTTTTTCTGCAGGTAAAGGAACTAAGTCCCAAGTCTTATTTTTCATCAGGGAGTCCATCTCCTCTTTCATGCCTAGCTGCCACTGTTGTTTGGCATCCACCTGCATTGCTTCTTCATATTCTTCTGGTTCACCAGAATCTGTTAATAAAATAGAATACAAAGAAGGAGAAAATCTTTCAGGGGGTCTACTTGTCCTCGTAGAACATCTAACACTTACAGGAGTTTATGGAACAATCTGTTGTTGCTGAGCATCAGGTACCTATGGCATTTCATTTTCAGGAATCTCATCCAACACCACATATTCTTGTTTGTCCTGTTCATGCTTCTTTTCCTGCATTTGTTCTTTATACATAACCTTCTCATTGAATATAACATCTCTACTTCTAATTATTTTCTTATTTTCAAGATCCCATAACCGATAGCCATATTCATCTATCCCATATCCAATGAAGGTACATTTCTGAGATTTAGCATCAAGCTTGGTTCTGTTTTCTTTATCAACATGGACAAAAGCTCCGCAACCAAAAGTTTTTAGAAAAGAATAATTTACCTTTTTACCAGTCCATGCCTTCTCTGGAATACCACCATCCAAAGGGGTTGAAGGTCCTCTATTTATCAAATAGACAACATTATGTACAACATCTGCCCAAAAATGTAAGGGCAATCCAGCATGCAATCTCATGCTCCTCGCACGTTCCATGATGGTCCTATTCATTCTCTCTGACACACCATTTTCCTGTGGAGTTCCTGGAACTGTCTTCTGCTTTCGAATCCCATTTAAGGAACAGTAATCTTCAAATGCTTTGCTGCAATACTCACCTCCATTATCTGATCTGAGACACTTCAACCTTTTTCCTATCTCATTCTCAACCAAAGCTTTCCATTTCTTAAAAGTTTCAAAAACATCTGATTTTTGTTTTAGGAAATATACCCATGTTTTTCTGGTTGAGTCATCAATAAAAATAACATAATAACAAGAGCCACCAAGAGATGATACCTGAGCCGGTCCCCATACATTTGAATGTACAAGCTCTAACTTCTCACTCTTCTTCTCTTTCCCAACCTTGAGAAATCTGACTCTTTTCTATTTACCATAAACACAGTTCTCACAAAACTCTAAATCAATCTTCTTTAGTCCTGGCAATAGATTTTTGGAGTGAAGGATTTTCATCCCTTTCTCACTCATGTGCCCAAGCCTATGGTGCCACATTATCGAATCTGTTCTTGCAACATTTATTGTTGTTGTCCCTGCAGTAACTTTATCTGTAGCAGCTAAGGTAGAGTAAGTGTTACCAGTACACAGATATAATGTGCCTACCTTCGCACCTTTAGCTACTACTAATGATCCTTTAGTGACCTTCCACATACTGTCTGAGAAGGTAACTATGCAACCTTCACTACCTAGTTGCCCTGCAGAAATTAAATTTCTTCTTAAATTAGGAACATGTCTTACCTCCTGCAGAAACCAATCATTACCATTCTGCAACTTGATCTTTATCTTTCCTTTTCCAACAATTTGACAAGGCTCATCATCACCCAAATATACCTGTCCAAAATCACCTTGAACATAATCTAGAAAATATTTTCTATGGGGTGTAGCATGAAATGAAGCCCCAGAATCTATTACCCAGGAATCATTAACATTATCCAAACATAAGATTAAAGCATCTTGTAAAGTATTACTTGCAATATTAGCTTCCTTACTGTAGTTTTCATTTTTGTCTCCTTCTTTGTTTTTCCGAGACCAACAATCTTTCTTTAGATGACCAGGCTTTCCGCAGTACCAACAATCTTTCTTTCCTCTAGATTGAGAGCGTCCTTTCTTTGACTTCCCTCGTGACTTCTCATTCCCAAGGCCTTTTCCTCTTTCCTTTGATCTTCCTCTGTTCTCCATATTCAAAACAGTACCCGATGATGTTGGAGTCTCACCTGTGCTTTTCCTTCGCATTTCCTCACTTAGGATAACACCAACAATATCATCAAATACCAAAGTATTTTTACCAGAGACAGAGTTACTTACAGCCATAACCAAGCTATTCCAGCTTTCTGGCAAAGAACATAAAATCAAGAGAGCCCTAACCTCTTCTGCAAAGGTAATTTTTACCGAAGACAATTGACTGGTAATTGTATTAAATTCATTTAAGTGCTCCGCTACAGATCCTCCCTCACTCATTTTCAAATTAAATAAACGCTTCATAAGAAATACCTTATTCGAAGCCGAGGGTTTCTCATACAGCTTAGCCAATGTTGCCATCAAATCTACAGTCATTTTTGCTTCTGTTATATTGAATGCTATAGACGCCGCAAGGCACAATCGAATGGATCCTAGTGCCTTTCTATCTAAAATGTCCCACTCTTCATCTGATATTGTGGTCGGTTTCTTTGCCTTTCCTTCCAATGGCCGCCACAAATCCTTTTGATACAGGTAATCCTCCATCTGCATTTTCCATAACTGATAATTCTGGCCGTAAAACTTTTCGACCTTGAATTTGGAATCCTCCATTGCTCCCACTCAAATCTGAAAGTCCTGCCAATTTACAGAAAACCTCGCTCTGATACCAATTGTTAGTGTTTCAAGCAGATTCGAAGCAAATATGAACTAACAATTATATGTAGATTTAAATACTAAAGATAAAGAAATAAAATAGGACATAGATAACACAGAGATTTAACGTGGTTCACCTAGAATGGGTTACGTCCACCATACACAATCGTCCAATCTTTCTTATTATCTAGCAAAAACAGTACATCAACCCAACAATGCCTTAAGCATCCCAGCCGCTTATAACATGCGTTTTTAGAGCAACAAACAAAGTCGGCCTTTTTTAGGGTTTTATTACAATGTCAGTTTTCATCAACAAAAAACGGCAAAAAAAAAATTTCTCGGGGGTTGCCGCCTCTGAACCCCTGCCCGGGGTCCGGCCCGGCCCCGGACCCCGGCGAGGATACGTGCTGAGTGTATAGTACTTTGCTGATCAGTCGCCACATTTCAACATTTAGGACTAATATGTGCTTGTTCTCATCTAAGTTGTTGCGACTTCCAAGAGTAAGTCGAGTTTTAAGGGGGAGGATGTAATGCCCTCTATGCCAGTTACCGAATAATGAGGTATTGTGTATTATATCCTTCTGATGATGTTAACCATAAATATATTCATTATTAAAAGTTAATTAATATAGCTAGGAATATGGATAATGGAGTTTAATTTAAATTTTTTATTTATTTATTTTTAATAAAAGTGGAGAACCACTAAATTAATTACTATTATTACTTACGAGTAATTAATAATTGATGTTTATGTCTATATGTATAAAGATATAAGGGGGATGAATACTAAATCATTTAGTTAATAAATTAATATTAAGTGGTAAATTACTTAATTAACAATAATGCTTTGTAATTGTATTAAATAAGGCTTTATTATTAATTAATTAAGTGATAATTAAATATGTTGGTGAAATTTAATTATTAAAAAGATTTGATTAGTTTTGGTGATTTATTTAATTAATTAATTATTACTGTTGATTTATTAACAAATTAATATTTTGCTTATTAATAAATAAATTAATATTAGAGTTTGGTTATATAAATATTAATAAAAAGCTTCATTTTGGTAGTTAAATGAGTTATATTTTCATGTTGAAATAAATTAAATTATTTATTGGGATTTTAAATTAAAAATTAAGGAAGTTTCTAAATGTGTTGTTTTTTGGTCCTTTGTGCGTGCGTGAGTGATTTGGGAAATTTTCTTTCCCTGTGATGTTTTTGGGGGTTATATTTTGGAAAAAATTTGAGAAGGCGGTGTTGGCTCTTGTTGTTTCTTTTCGAAGATGTTTGGAAAGAAAATTCTCGGCAAGAAATTTTGCAGGAGTTTTGGGGAGGAAGTTTTGCAAGATGGATCTAGATTTTTGGGTACCTGTGTGTTGTTGGTGCTGGAATTTTTTAAACTTTTTCCTGCAAGCTCAATGCCAGGATTGCATTCAAGGTAGGTTTTTAGAAATTCTTGTTGTTTTCTGGACTTAAAAGAATTTGTTGTTGTAGATTGTTATTGAGAATATTCTGGTGAATATTGATTCAGTAAACAAACTTTTCAACCTTACAGACCTAGGTTTGGGGTTTGACATACTTTAATCAAGTTCCTTATTGATGTTTGTGAAATAGATCCCGGGTTAGAACATGTCCTTAGTTTTTTTTTAAATTTTGGAAATGATATTCATTTAGGGGGTTTATTAATCTTCATCAAAATATATATATATATATATATATATATATATATATATATTTGTCAAAAATATATTTTTTTACTGATATTGAATTTTGTTTAAAAAAAAAAAATTATTTGGGCGTTGTTGTTTCTATGCTTTTCTTTAAAAAAAATTTTTATTGTGGGTTATACCCATGGGGGTAGGAAGTCCCTCCCACCATGGGAAAACCATGGTGGTGGGAAGCCCCTCCCACTGTGGAGTACCGACGATGGTGGGAAGTCTCCACCCACCGTGGAGTACCCACGATGGTGGGAAGTCTCCACCCACCGTGGAGTACCCACGATGGTGGGTAATCCCCACCACCACCATGGGGAGCTCCACGGTAGTGGCAACCACCGAATGGGTTTCAAGCTCTCTCTTATAGCAATCTTTTAAGAATAATAATAAATTAACTTTATTTTTATTTTATGTTATTTGTTAATTATAAATATATAAATATATAGATATATATATATATAGTGGATAAATAGTATTTTTATTGTGGAATTTTTTGTAGATAGAGACATGGGTCTTTTTACTTTTTTAATATCCGGTTTCTATTTAAAATTGGTTAATGGTGTTGTAAATTGGAAATATCAGACCATAAGTAGTAATGATTGTTCTTATACTATGGTTAAAGTTTTTAAAGTATAATTGGCTTCTTAGATAATTCAATCTTTTTAAGTTTTGTTTAGTATAATTGGTAAACAAAGGGGATCAATTATTTGATTTTATCATCTGATTGGAAAAATAGTTGTATTTGTATAAGGGGTGGGAATGTTCTTGTAATGGAAGTTATTGTCTTTATTTTGTATTTCCTTATCTATGTGAAAGACAAGTGGATGTTGTGATTTAAATGTTCTTGTTTCCCTTTAAGTGGTCAAGGGTTAGTGAGTTGACCAGATGTTTCCCAAATCACCTTTAGGAAGGTTAAACCTCATAGATGTTGCAACGTGACTAATCATATAGTTCTTGAGCTTAGAAAACCTCTTGTTTAAACAAAATTAAATTATTGATCAATCCATGAATCCATCTTGCATCGAAAATGAAACCTGTAGACACCTAAAATTAATGTTTAATTAATTTAAGCATGTTATCATAATTAAACAATTTAATTGTGTTAATTTCCTTCTTCTTAATCAATCTTGTCACTATAGTCCAATAATTAATTTATCAAATAAATTAATAAGTATTTCCCTATTCTTCTAAAGTCAACCAAATCATTAAGTCTTCTAAATTCCTCTTAGTTAATTAATTCTAATTAATTAACTTAAATCATGTGATTCCTAAAAATCATTTTTTCTAATCCCCACTAAGCCTAATTAATTCTTCCTTAATCATACTTATAATTATTCTCCAATTTTATATTCCTACACTCATGTCGCATCAATATTGATACATTCAAGGAAATTCAAATTTCTTTGAATCCCCCAATGTATCCTTTATTTTGGAATTTTTAATTCCCATTTCCTTTCCCCAAGGAATTTTATATTCTTTTTTATTCTACCCATGCACCTTGATCCATGTCTTCCCTCTCAAATCAATCTCAACCCTTCTTACCAAAATCAATCTTGGCCCTCCATTGGCCTCCTCCAATCTATAAATTGGAGTCTCATTTCCTCACAAATCAATACATGGAATCTTCCTCTAATCTTATGCTGCCCCTTTCTTCTTCTATCTTCCTCTATCATATCCTCATCATGTCCTCATAATCCTTCATCAAATCCAAATCTATCCATTTCCATCTAATCCAAATCCAAATCCTATCAAATCATTCCAATCTTGTTATGCATTCGAAGAGAATTACACATCCATCAAGAAGAGCACATCCAAACAAGTGGAGCATGAGGGTGCCTCTACTTCATCATTTGCTCAATCAGAGGAACAAGAGAGATATTCTCTTGCAAGGTAATAGTGTTAGTTTTATGCTTTCTATTTGGTTTCCATATCATTTGTGTTTGAACTAACCATCTATTGCCGTGCTTGATTTCCCTTTGTTCATTTTGGCATGCCCGGTGGGACCCACATCCCTAATTTAACATTTCTCTTGATTTTTTTTGTCTTTTTAGTCACAGGTTTTGGATCAACATGAACGATTGCACTCCAGCATGCTAGAGTTTCAGCGTGATTGCCTACAATTTGAATTTTTCCTCCCGCCTTTGGAGAAGACTATAGTTCGGCACGAGCGCTATGGGAATAGAATATCTTCTTGTAACATTTCTTCATTTACTTCTTTGCTTTGATTTTCACTCTTTTTGCTTTCTGTCTTTCTAACTAGTTATTAAAAAATACATAAACATGATAAATTATCTAAAAAATAAATAAAAAATTAGTTAATCTATTTTATTTAGATTTTTATTTTGCTAATGTCGTTTTAGCGTGAGCGTCTTAGAGAATCTCTTGCCTCTTTTTAAAAAATTAAATTTTTAAATTTGTTGTTGATCACTAATGTTTTTTGTCTCTGGCGTGAGCATGAGCGCGACTGACTGAAGAACAGCGCGACCACTGGTATTACTTTCTGTCTACTAAATTTTTATTTTTGTTTACTGTCTATCAATTTTTCCATTATCTCTGATTTTGCGCGAGCACTTGTGGTTTGGTGCTAGCATCTACAAAACAACGTGAGCACTATATCTGCAGAATTTTGTGTTATTGATTAGTTTTTTGAGTCTTACAGATTTTATCTGAGCGGTCCAAGGCTTAAACTAAACTACTAATCTATTTTCTTGTAGCACCCTACTCAAAGATTGTTTTTCTCATTAGTCTATTTTCTTTTCCCGTATTCTTAGCATAGAAAATCATGAACATGTGGGACTAAAATAAACACCATGCTTTCAATGTCCTATTTTATTTGGATTGTATGCTTTTACCTTTAGAGGCCCTACCTTCCCAATTTTCCTGGAACTTTTCACAAGCATTGGTGAGAGGGGAATGACCCAAGTGAGTACGGTTGAACCTGAGCATTCTAACTCACTATAATCAAATCACCTTTTGAGATGAAAATCTTGGAGGACAGAGATATATGAGTTTACTCTCATATCAAGAACTTTGTAGGGCCTTTGAGGTCTAAATCACGATTGTGTGACTGCTATTGTGCTTGGTACTTTGTTGGACTATAGGCCTCAATCGCGCTTGCATGACTACAAAGGATAGTCTTTGAATGGAAACCCTTACTAAGAACTCTAGGAGTAGAAGCCACCTGGTTCACCTCCAAAAGGTGGATAATATTTGTGCAAGGGAGATAGTAACTCCCTCAAGAGACTTGTCATATTGTGCTCCCATTAGCATTTGGATTCAGCTAATATGACATTGAGAATCCATTATGTGAGACTCAATAGTCATATTTTGATTAGCTATTGGGTGTGTACCTGATTCATCAAGTAAAGCTTTTCCTCCTCAATCAACTTCCTAGGATAGCATGTTGTGCTTGAAGTCTCTATTTGCGTCAATGACTAATGTGTTTTCTATGTCTTCTTGCCAAGAGTAGAATTGGTATAAAACACTACCCACTTCAAATTCCACTTGTTCACTATCAAACCCCTATTTCCCTCATCTTCATCCATATCAAATCTCTAATCCATTTTCATCCATCTAAACAATCATCAATCCCCAACCAATATCTCCATTCTATCATTAATCCAATCTGGGGTAACCTTCCCCTTCCTCTTCATACCATCAATCCATTCTTCCACAATCATTTACATTTCATCCTCAAGGACTTAGCACATCAACCTAATAAAATCTCCAAAAATCCCAATCAATCAATCAATCATCTTCAATCAAATCAATCCTTAATCAATCATTCTTCAATTAAATCAACCTCACTCTAAGGTTTTATACCTTGTGAAGTTTTATTTAGACATCTTTAATCAGTTAAACATTTGGCTTTTATGCTTGGGAAAGAATCTCCCCCAAGTACCTTTTCTTAATCATTATGGATTGATCAAAACCCTAATCCTTTTACCCTCTTTTTCTTAGGCACATAAAGCTACCCTAATTAGAAGAAGGTTTGATCAATTGAAAAAGGTCTAAATTTTACCTAGCTTGGTTGTCACCTTGTTTGTGGTCCACATCATCAATTCCCATATAAGTCCTAATCTAGGGGCTAAGGTGTCATCCCAATCCACATCAATCTTGTCCTAATCCAATCCAATCAAATCAAATCAAGTCTAATCCAATCCATGAAAATCAAATTGAATCCAATCAATCCTCAATCCAATCTGAATTTGTTGAGTCCTAGTCTTCATCTTCATCCAACATCACCACCTTTCTCACATGGCTACCCAAAGTTCACATCCAAACTTCAAGTCTTGGTATGAGTAGATGCTCATAGAAATTCATGAACCACCTCAACCTACCTACCAGGTCAATCCCATAACCTCCCATCCATCTATCATATCCCCATCCATTTCATCTCAACACACTGTATCCAATCCCAATCTATATCATATCTCTTATCCTTCTTCTACCTTTGACAAGGGAAATACATCTTATTCCCCATCTATATCTCCATATTATCCCTCATCCACATACCCCTCTAATCCAATATGTATACCTCCATCTACC
The DNA here is from genome assembly GCF_030272615.1 of Cryptomeria japonica. Lineage (NCBI taxonomy): Eukaryota > Viridiplantae > Streptophyta > Pinopsida > Cupressales > Cupressaceae > Cryptomeria > Cryptomeria japonica. The sequence continues at coordinate 441,920,875 of NC_081415.1, read as the reverse complement.
CTCCCATCCACATCCCAATCCCTATCTTTGTACAACACCTTCATTACCTCTACTCCCCATCCAAATCCTTTAGTCCATAGTCCTCCAAGCCTTAATCCTAATCCCCCAATCCATAACCCCCATCCCCCATCTAATCTGAAATATCCACATGATCCTAATCCTCCTAAATCCGCATCATCCCCATCCTCTGAGTTCTTAATCCATAATCTTATCCAAGGCATACTAGCAAAGGAGACAAAATGCCCACCTCGAAATAAAGTTTCCAAATCTCTTGAAGTCCTCCACCCAACTCCATCACCTCCAAAACAAGAAACTTCAATCCCCTTAGCTTCATGATAACACCATCCCTCCATCTACCCAAGTTGAAGCTTCCATATTCTCCATCATATAACCCCCACAACTCCAAACATGCCAATATTTTGATCCAATACATGCTAGTATAGATTTCTCTTCACCTCAAGATCAAAGAATCCATCCGTCTCATGATACCTCTCCATCTCAAAATTCATGTCTACCCTCCACTCCATCTGATGATATCATCCCCTCCACTTCCTCTCATGACCATATGATCCCTCCATCCAATCCTCTCCCTCCATCACATGTTCCCCTTCCATCTCAAGATCCAATAGTCTCTCCCACTCCACTAGGTGTTCCCCTCCCAAGTCAAGATCAAAAGATTCCTTCCTCTCCATCTCACAATCCTAATCCCACACATGATCCTAATACTCCACATGACCCCAATCCTCCACAAGATCCCATCATCCCTATACAATCCATCCACGAATCCCATACCTATCAACTTGACTCTTCCACCTTCATCCATTCTAGTTTGCTACAAGAGCTTACAATCCCTTCCACATCCCATCCAACTCAAAATGCACATCCAAACTTCACATCCAAACTTCAAGTCTTGGTATGAGTAGATGCTCATAGAAATTCACGAACCACCTCAACCTACCTACCAGGTCAATCCCATAAACTCCCATCCATCTATCATATCCCCATCCATTTCATCTCAACACACTGTATCCAATCCCAATCTATATCATATCTCTTATCCTTCTTCTACCTTTGACAAGGGAAATACATCTTATTCCCCATCTATATCTCCATATTATCCCTCATCCACATACCCCTCTAATCCAATATGTATACCTCCATCTACCCTCCCATCCACATCCCAATCCCTATCTTTGTACAACACCTTCATTACCTCTACTCCCCATCCAAATCCTTTAGTCCATAGTCCTCCAAGCCTTAATCCTAATCCCCCAATCCATAACCCCCATCCCCCATCTAATCTGAAATATCCACATGATCCTAATCCTCCTAAATCCGCATCATCCCCATCCTCTGAGTTCTTAATCCATAATCTTATCCAAGGCATACTAGCAAAGGAGACAAAATGCCCACCTCGAAATAAAGTTTCCAAATCTCTTGAAGTCCTCCACCCAACTCCATCACCTCCAAAACAAGAAACTTCAATCCCCTTAGCTTCATGATAACACCATCCCTCCTTCTACCCAAGTTGAAGCTTCCATATTCTCCATCATATAACCCCCACAACTCCAAACATGCCAATATTTTGATCCAATACATGCTAGTATAGATTTCTCTTCACCTCAAGATCAAAGAATCCATCCATCTCATGATACCTCTCCATCTCAAAATTCATGTCTACCCTCCACTCCATCTGATGATATCATCCCCTCCACTTCCTCTCATGACCATATGATCCCTCCATCCAATCCTCTCCCTCCATCAAATGTTCCCCTTCCATCTCAAGATCCAATAGTCTCTCCCACTCCACTAGGTGTTCCCCTCCCAAGTCAAGATCAAAAGATTCCTTCCTCTCCATCTCACAATCCTAATCCCACACATGATGCTAATACTCCACATGACCCCAATCCTCCACAAGATCCCATCATCCCTATACAATCCATCCACGAATCCCATACCTATCAACTTGACTCTTCCACCTTCATCCATTCTGGTTTGCTACAAGAGCTTACAATCCCTTCCACATCCCATCCGACTCAAAATGCACTTGCATATCATTTCTGAAATAATAAGTATCCTATTGGGAAAAGAAATGCTCAAGATGTTGGTACATCTCCTATTCCTCCTAAATCCAAAAATGTTTCATATAAATCAAAATCCCACTATCCCCCATCATCCACACCCATCTTAGAACCCTGTGTTCCAAAGCTAAATCCCTCATTCCTTCCATCCAGTTTGGGTCCTTACATCCCTCCATTCACCACCCCATCACCTCAAATAGTCCCTAAGAAAAATCAACAAAGGCACACATCATTGAATCACTCCCAACACTTTCCCTCCATCATCCCACCATCCATAAAATCCCTAAGTCATTCATCCTCATGCACCCATACCATTGCTATTGGAAGCAATTTGGAGGTCAAATCTAAAATGTATAAATTCAAGAATCCACAAAAATCAAAGAATCAACATGTCCCCTTGAAAAGACATGCTCAAGAAAATAAAAATATGATCAAAAAGAAAGAAAAATCCAAAAGGTCACAAAGACCTGGAAAAAGAAAAAATCAAAAACTATGTGGATTCCCAAGCAACTCATAGAAGAAATGAATCTTAAAGTAAAATACAAGTTGGCATCCAAACTTGTTAATCCAAAAGCTCCTTCCACTCATAAGTCCTCCAATCCCCTATTTTCAAAATCCATTTTGGGTCCTTATGTCTCAAAATCCACTATCTTAAGTACATCACCCCCTTCATCTATTTTGGGTCCACGTTTTACCCTCCATCTAATTTAAAACCCCCTCCTCCACCACTCCACCCCCCTTCAAGGTGTGTGCCAATGTTGATCTTCCACAAGTTTTTCAAAATCCCATCCATTATCCAACATCCATTTTCCATAATACCATCCTTCACATAAATCCTCATCCAACATCTATGAGCATACCCCCAATTCAAACAAGCACTAAGAGGTATTATCCATGGAACTAGATGCTTGAGTCCTCCCTTCCTCCTCCATGCATCAACTATCTTCCACATCCACTTATCCTCATCCTTATCCATCCAAACTATTTCAAAAAAAAAAAGAACAAAAAAAAAATTAAAAAAAATTCATCTAATGGTGAAAACCACATCTTGTGGCACCTTGGGTAAGTACCATGATGAAAACTTGGTAAACACGCATCATGTATAATCCCCTCATCCTCTTTAACTCTACACTTGGGGGCAAGCTTCATCCAAACCAACCTACCATTCACATCATCCATATCCCTTATCCTCTATCCACATCCTATCTAAGTCAATCCTCCTTTCCTATCTTTGATCTTGACTATCCCATCCATATCCTTCATCTCATATCCTACATCCTTCATTCCTACCTTTGATCTTGATCAAGATAGAGGGAAAATAATGGATATTAATTCTTTGGAACACACATGCCTTAATTCCTCTACCATCCATATCCATTACACATTATCCTTCCATCTCATACATCTTTATCCGCCATCGTTTCATCCTTAATTTCACTACCTCTAGTGTGGTGCATTCCACTCCTTTGAAAAATAGTCCTTGGGTCTCCATCATCCTACCCTATATCCTTTATTCCTCCATATCCTATCCATATCCATTGACTCAATCCTTTTTTCACTTATCCAAACAATATCTCCCTCCATTCATCTGTCCTTTTACCAAACCTTGGTTCTCCCTTGTCATTGGTTCCAATCCATTTATCTTATATCCACAATCAAATCCTATCCATTCAATCATATTCCCCATCTAATCCAATCCAATTCAATCATATTCCCCATACCATCCAATCCTATTCAATCATTAATCTACGTCCCATATTATCCAATCCATTTTCCCCATCAAAATTGAGATTTTCCCATCTATCTAAGCTTATAGTGATTTGCACATAATATAGACACTCATCCATACTATGTTAATCAAATCCAAGTGGCAATCCTTCCATCTAGATAACCAAATTGTCTTTTGTCATCCATCAATCTATCCACACCCTGCCCATCGGGATGTATCCTTCCCATGTCTATCAGTCTATCCAAGTCCATCACCTTGCCCATCGGGATGTATCCTTCCCATGTCTAGCAGTCTATCCAAGTCCATCACCTACCCATTAGGATGTATCCTTCCCATTTTTGGAAATCTATCCAAATCCATGTCCTACTCTTTGCAAGAGATATTAGTTGGCCATGTGCATGTTGTTTGCATGATTGAGATTTTCTCTCTAATTTTTGTCTTGTGTCCCAGGACTATACTTGTTCAGGATTGCATTGATCATCCTATATCTTGGTATGTCTTGGCTGGTGTATAATGGGGCATAGTTTTAATGGTATGGTGTGTTTGAAGGTTTCCCTTATACATATTGGCAACCCTACATTTGTGTTTATCAAAACTTGCATGATTGTGTGCAAGGCATACCTGTTTGTTTAAGAGTCAGTCCATGCCGTGGGTTTTCATGACATCCTACTTCCTATAATCAATGGTGTAGATCATCCTTGGCAATATCAAAACTAGGTTTTCTCTCCATATCTACACAACAAGAAATCCTATCCACTTCATTTCATTCATCCATCTCCGAGGCTCCAATTCATTTATTCCCTCTTTCATCATTTTAATTCTTTCATTATTTAATCTTCTAATCCATTTCGAGAGCACACCCATGTTCATTGAACCTTTCTGTCCTCTTGAGGGGGCATACCACTACTTCCTCATCATCCTTCCTCCGTGTCATTCTTTCTCATCTCATGACTGGGGCATCAAGCTACTAGTCCTTATCCTCATCATCCACTATGTTTTACTCTTCTTTGATATAACATCACTTCATGATGATATATCAAAGAGGGGCAAAATGTAGACAACTAAAATTCATGTTTAATTAATTTAAGCCTATCATCACAATTAACCAATTTAATTGTGTTAATTCCCTTTTTCTTAAGGTTAATTAAACCAAATTTAATTAATCTTGTCACTATAGTCCAATAATTAATTTATCAAATAAATTAATAATTATTTTTGTATTCTTCTAAAGTCAACCAAATCAGTAAGTCTTCTAAATTCCTCTTAGTTAATTAATTCTAATTAATTAACTTAAATCACGTGATTCCTACAAATCACTTTTTCGAATCCCCACTTAGCCTAATTAATTATTACTTAATCATACTTATCATTATTCTCCAATTTTATATTCCTACACTCATGTAACATCAACATTGAGACTTTCAAGGAAATTCAAACTTCTTTGAATTCCCCCACGCATCCTTTATTTTGGAATTTTTAATTCCTCTCTCCTTTCCCCAAGGAATTTTATATTCCTTTTTATTCTCCCCATTCACCTTGATCGATGTCTTCCCTCTCAAACCAATCTCAACCCTTCTTACCAAAATCAATCTTGGCCCTCCATTGGCCTCCTCCAATCTATAAATTGGAGTCTCATTTCCTCACAAATCAATACATAGAATCTTCCTCTAATCTCATGCTGCCCCTTTCTTCTTCTATCTTCCTCTACCATATCCTCATCATGTCCTCATAATCCTTCATCAAATCCAAATCTATCCATTTACATCTTATCTAAATCCAAATCCTATCAATTCATTCCAATCTTGTTATGCATTTGGAGATAATTGCACATCCATCAAGAAGAGCACATCCAAACAAGTGGAGCATGAGGGCACCTCTACTTCATCATTTGCTCAATCAGAGGAACAAGAGAGATCTTCTCTTCCAAGGTAATAGTGTTAGTTTTATGCTTTCTATTTGGTTTCCATATCGTTTGTGTTTGAACTAACCCTCTATTGCCTTGCTTGATTTCCCTTGGTTCAAAACTAACAAAGTAATGTTTTATTGCACTCTATTAACTAGAAGGTTATTTTCTTTTTTTCACTTTAGTTATTGTTATGTTCATGATCAAAGGTTTATATACATACTTTTATACATGTCTAGGGGATAGATTAAGGTTAAGGAACTTAATTGGGGTTGAGTGAGTTGTATGCTCTAAATGTATTAATTGAATATTGTTTATAGTATTATTGACATTAATGCATCTTTTTTTATGCGTGAATAATTTAGTTAGTGAGATGTTAATGTTTCGACTTGAATATTATGTTGATGTTTAAATAAACCCAACCAGTGATCTTCCAAGGGTGAAGGATAATGTTTATATCAAGTTATCTCATTAAATAAGTTGATATGTATTAAATTTAAAAAGTAATCTAGTGGAATCTTTATTGATTTAAAGTTCTTAAGTAACTAGTAAAGTGTGTTTTGTAGTCGGGTGAATCATGTGAATGAATTCCAATTAGACTGTGGTATTTAGTTGAGTATGTGAATCTTTTAATTATAGTTTTGTTACCTTAAATTCAATATTTAGTAGTGCTTGTTCTTTAGAGGTAAGGAGTGGATAGAAACCAAGAGGTAGAGTGCTTACTCTATATGTTAGAGGTTATCCCTAAAAAATAGTAGCTATTCCAAATTCTTTCTTATATGTAATATTGAATGGAAACTAAGATCTAGGTGTGGGTGTTTTAGGGAGGCATTTCCTTGGTGTTATCTAGTTCAAAATATATAAGATGTAATCATAACTTGAACTTTAGATGATCTTAATGTTTCTAGGTATCACATTGGTTTATTTTAGTATTGGAGTTAGTGTTTGGGGATCCCTGAGGTAGTTTGTAGGGATTCTATTGTGAAAATAGTCTTTATGTCCAAGTTATCTAGGACTTCGTCTCTGTTTCACCTAAGTGGGTGGTAGCCAATGAGAGAACTGTCTTGGGTAGGAGACCCTAGAAAGGGTTGCGTACCTTCTTTCATTTTCTTTTTTAGTTGAACTACAAAATCTATGCACATTAATTTAGGAAAGGCCATTTGTGATGAGCCTCCGAGACTGTAGGTCTAGCCCTTAGGTCTATCTCTTTTGAGTTGTCTGGTCTTGTCACTCTTCCTAGGTTATATGCTTACCCTTGCAAGTGAAGTGGTGGATGTTTGACCCAATTAAAATTATCATATGGTATAACTTGATGAACTCTTATCTAACAATTGATATATCTAATGTGTGTATCTAGCGATATAGATTTGCATGCAGGAATGTGCGGAAATTCAAGACATGTGATGCCGAGAAGTGAAATCTCAGGTATGAGGTGACAAGTTTGTTAGTTAAGTATTGTCTAAATAAGAATTCATTATATTATAGTGTGTATAATCCTAATCTTTTAGTAATATTGTAATATGTGATTATTTTAAATAAAATTTGTTGCTACTTTTAATGATGTTTGCTTGAGTATGAGTGGGCTTTACATGTTCATGTAAAATGGTAGATGATATTAGGTGAGCATAAAGATGAATCATGTGTATCTTCTGATTAATTCATTATTGGGGAAAATGTAAATTGGCTCCACAGTTATGCATTTAGTGTTGTTCGGATGTGTATTATGGTTTAAGTAATGGATTAAAAGGTGGTTATTAGTATTGGTAATAGATTATGATGTTATAAATGAGGAAGTGATTGGGATTATGAACATTTGGCATTGGTGCTTTAAAATGAACCTAATGGGGTTAATGATGAATACTAAGAGGGGGGGGGGGTGAATTAGCATGCCAACAATCTATGCACTTAAACACTTTACAAGACTGACAGTAAACTGGTAAAACAGTTTAGCTGACAAACCGGTTACAAACATGCAAACCAAATAGAAAATAATGCATTCACGCACAGAAGCACAAACACCATAAAATGAGATTTTGACGTGGAAACCCAAATGGGAAAAACCACGATGAGATGGAACTCACAAGTAACTATCTGCAGAATAGGAACTAGACCAGTTAAGGTCTTACAATGTTCTTTACCAGAACAAATCCCGTTAGGAATCTCAATCTCTGTTAGGAGATAAGTCCAATTAAAGACTACCTTGCTAGAGGATTTTAGATCCATAGATGTGAACCACCTTGTTAGAGGATTTATAAAAGGCTTTTGGGCCTACCCGGTTAAGGGCTACAGACTTGTCAAAGATGTGAGTAATCAACAAGTGTTTGATCTAGCTAGTAGCACAGACTGCTTGGTTAGATCCTCGATAGCTCGTTCCTAATGCACTCCAGTATTACTTCATTCTTCTACACATTCATATTCTCTCCAACTCCTCAATCACCTTAAACCCTAGCAACAACATAAACTTTCACTATATCCACATCAACAACCTAAAACCCTAGACATGATGTCCTTATAAAGGAATCTGATTTCATGTCGGTCCAATAGGATTACATTACAATTTCCTAGGTGAACTTGGACATACTTGGTAACACAACACAAAAAGGCACCGTTTAGGTGTCGGCACTATCAAACAATCGGTGGATGGTAACTCATCACAAAATGTCGGTTGGTAACTCATCACAGAGTATTACCGGTCCATACAAAATGCCGAATGCCAGTTTAACAAAAATGAAGACTGGTAAAAATGTGTTATGCCGCTTTAATCCCTCATATCGCTTGGTATCCACGAACCACTTGGGGTCAATATGCCGCTTCAGACTGGGAAACACATTTTGCAAAACACCAATAGTCTAAAGACTATAATACAACATACCGGTTGGAACAAATACCGATTGTGCTCAAACTCATACATATAAAGGAGATCTCAATGCAAGTGTGTGTCCATCCATGACAATCACAACATAAATATCAAAAATTCCAACAATCTCCCCCTTTGGCATTGATGGCAACACTTAGGAAAATAAAATTTTGACATCTAAGTGTTTTACAACAAAATCATGCCATTAGCAAAATTGCTCCCCCTAAGCATATACGCTATCCCTTTAACAATACAATGTATAACACTTTTGCATAGAGAGCATAAATATTGAGATATTCAGAGCATATATCAAAATTATGATTACCAGATACTTCTCCCAAATAGAATTCTTCTCCCCCTTTGCCAACAATGACAAAGTACAACCCTGCTTCCATTTGATATTAAAATAATAAAATTTTATGACAATAAGGAATGATACTTGTCAAAAATAGATTTAAAGTCCTACAAGAATTATTTCATCAACAAAGACTAGCACTCAAGTAGGGAGGTGGCTACTTCTTTTTCTGTCTGCATCTGGGAGACTTGTTCTTCCATGGCATCAATTATGCTCATCTCCTGTGTAACGGTCAAGGCATTAAGGTTCAGATAGAACTTCTGAAGAATTTGCAATCGTGGGAGCAAAACTAGTTGTAGGTCCTACAAATCTCTAGACCGGGTGCTGATTTCTTGCTCCATTTTTGCTTACTGGATGTGAAACTGGTGAACTATTTGCCCATAACTTGTAAAGGAGTCATAAGGTGGCTTGAATGTGCTCATGTAGGACTGCAAGTCCGTTTGAAGCTTTTCCTTCTGAGCTAGCACATCATCATAGAACAAATGGGGTTGGTAGATCTTGCTAAGTAGTAGATTCCCCTCATCCAGAGTGTCCCTTATATCCTTTTGTTCTTTCTTTATTTTAGATCAGAGCTCATTCAACTTCTTCACCAGAGCTATATTAAGAGATTTTTGATGCTCCTTTTTGACATTTGCCTCTGTTGCCTCTTCTAGGCTCTGCACCTGATCATCCACTACTGTGCATAGGAGCTTAAGTTTAGCTAGTGATGAATCGGTGTTGGGAAGATTTGTACTGGGTATCAAACTGGTAAGAGTGTCCATAGCCACTTCAATTACATCCTAATCCTTCTTCCTTCGAATAATTTCAAGGTGCTCTTGAGCAACCTTGATGCTCTGCATTAGCTCTGTTTCACTTACAGACTGGAGATCGATAGGACTGGTGAGATCAGCCAGTTTGGCTTGACTCTCGGTTGCCTTCAGAGTTTCCATCTGGGTGTTCTTCTCCGCTTCTCCTACCTTGTCCTCTTCCACTTTCTTCTTCTCCACTTCTATCCTCTTCTCCGCTTCCTTGTCCTCCTCAGCCTTTTTCTTTTCTGCTTCCTTCTTCTTCTCCTGTTCCTTATCTTCCTCTTCCTTCTACTTCCTTCTTTTTCTCTTGTTCCTTATCTTCCTCTTCCTTCTTCTTCTCCTGTTCCTTATCTTCCTCTTCCTTCTTCTTATTTTCTTCTTCTTGCTTCTTTTTCTCTTCTTCATCCTTCTTCTTCTTCTCCTCTTCATCTTTCTTCTTCTTCTCCTCTTCTCCTCTTCATCTTTTTCTTCTTCATCCTTTTTCTTCTTCTCTTCTTCTTCCTTTTTCCACTTCTCTTCTTCATCCTTTTTCCTCTACTCAGCCTCTTCCTTTGTCGCTTCCTGTCTGTCCTCAGCTTGCTTATCAGCCTGTTGCTCCTGTCCTATTGCCTCATATGGTGTTTCCTGAGTAACATCCTCTATGTCCAGAGCATCGACATCAATGGTCTCAATCGGTTCAACAACCAGATTTCCTTCATCATCAAATACTTTGTCCGGTTTGGATATAACCAGTTCTTTTTCAGCTTGCCAATTGGCTAGACATGCTTTGTGAGACTGGACAATAGTTGTCATATAGTGACTAGTGTCTTTTTTGACATCATCAACTCTACCTTCTAATAGCCAGAGTCTTCTTCTTCTAGTGAAGAAGAGTCCTTTATTTTGGTCAATAACATCAAATAATTCAGAATTTGCTAGGTCGGGAAAGTATTGTGCAAAAAATTTCTCCCTAATTTCATGTTCCTTTTCTATGGCAATGTGCCATCTATTATCTAATGACATTTATAAAGAATCCAGTGTTTGAGATTTAATCTCTGAGGGCGACCGGTCATTAACACATAAATACTGAATTATTTCCTTTTCAACCGCTTCCTTTTCATCATCATTAAAGTCATCAAAACACTCAATTAAGTCATATAGCACTTTTCTCTTAATATTCTTTATTGTTCTTTGACAATGTGTCAAAGGTTTATAGGAAGAGATATCTATATTTACCGGTGCAGATGATGTCGGTTCATTCTTTGTCTTTCTCTTTGCTTGACATGTTTTCTTTGGCTTTTCCTCAGACACAGTTTCTTCTGAGTCTGGAGAGGTATTCCTTGTCTTCCTCTTTCTCTCAAACACTTTAGTTGGTGCTGCTTCCGGTTTCTTCTTGGCTAGTGACCGCTTGGTCACTTTTGGAGTTGTAGTAGTAACCAATACTAATGCTGCAGGCATTGCCTTTGCCTTCTTCACTACAGGTTCTTTTCCTTTCTTTGCAAAGGGTTCCTCGACTGGTGTAACCCTTTCCAGATAGGTTCCGGTCCTCTTTGCCTTAGGATCAAGAGGTGAGGCAATAAGGGTAGAGGCATACCCTTCCAGCATATCGTACATCACCTCATAGCACATTGGCTCCACTTCTTTCTGTCTAGGCTCAATAGCCTCCATTATGCATTGATCCACCTTGATGGTGAAACAGATATCGTCCTCATATTTGTTGATGATGTCACCAGATATTTTCATTCTTTGGCTCATTTTCTATCTAAACTCATCAAAATACTTGTTCAGAACATCAAGGTAATTGGTTCCAATTTCTTCAATGCTTTCCTTGATTTGCTTGGTCACAGGTTGGTCAGCAGACCACTGGACATCTCCTACTCCTAGAAAGTAGCCTTGGAAATAGAAGAACAACCCAACCAGTGGTTTCCCAAACTTGAACCTTAGTGCATTATCCTATTTGATCGACTTCAAATTCAACAGGAGTTGTCTCTGCATACCAGTGCACAGATCAAATGATGCATCCTCCTTTATCATCCGATAAGTGGTATTTACCACTGCAGCAAATACAGAGTTAATTCTGCTAGCTGAGAATGTCCCGTATCTAATCACCATACATGCATACTTCACCAGATCATCTTTAATAGAATTGACTCTCATGCCCTATGAGTCGCTCATTGAACCGGTGAGCTTGGACATTTCATTTTTGCTTACCGTCCTTAGGACTGGCACTTCCCCTATATTGTAGAATTCAGAGACTGCATGAATTGCCTATGGTGTGATATCATGTGTTCTCTCTAGGTACATCTTGTCACCATGGACTCTGCTCAGAATGATCCTTATATGATCCTCTGTGAAGTCCTCTAGGAAGTAAACAACATTGTGGAGCTTCTTCTTCTCCAAAATATCATACTCCGGTTTGATCTTCTTATCCTTTCCACAAAATAAACCTAACTAGGTCTTCAATCTTGCAATCTATGTAGTAAAAAATTCCCTCTTCTACTATCACACCAACCGGAACTTGTGATAGGGCATTATACTTAGACTTTCATTGAATAAAACTTTTAGACTCGACAGATGCACTAGAACTGGTATGGGATATGGAAGCCATGATAGAAATTTTAAGAACTCGAGAAATACCTTTTAAAACACGTGGACTTAGGGCTTGTAGAATCTCCTTCACTTCACACTCTGTCGGTTGCTAAATCACCACTTTGTGTTCTCCACTTGACCGTTTGCAGTTTGAATTTGAATATCCTTTGCGGTTTCTCAATTTCTCAAAATCTCCACTCAAATTGCCTTTTCATCGCTCTGCTCTTTGAAAAACTTTTCTTCGCTCGAAAACTGATAATGAGAAATGATTTGAAAAATCCTTTTAAACATATTTCTCACCTACCGCAATTAATGCTCCTCAATTAGGGCATAAACCCTAATTTTCCTTTTTACCATTTTTGGTCTTCTACCAGAGGACATGTATCACATACCGATTAAGGTCTTTTATGGATGTAAATCGGGGGTTTGAAACATTTTGCCATTTGCTCCCCCTAAGCTTTTCTGAAGCTTAGTTTGTCAGTTCTGTGATTTCCACAGTAGGTGCAGAAACCAGTTCCTCTTGTAACACCGTTGGTTTCTTCTTCTAGGTTTTGTTCATGTCTGCTTGAATAGTGTCAACATCAATGTTTCCTTTCAGAGTGACTGGTATATCATCAGATATGTCCTTTCTTGATCTACAAAATCTGGCAATGTGACCTAGTTTGTTGCAGTGAAAGTAGACCAATCCAGGTGCTCTCCAAGGTCCATTGTTCATGTTTCCATTCTTCCTTCTGCGTGTTGTAGCAGTGTGACCATGACCATGACATACCATACAATTTTCTCTCCATCTGGTTGCCACTTGATAGCCACTGCTTCTTTGCTGATGATTGAAGGCATTAAACTGGTTGTGATTCCGGTTCACAAAAGGTCCAGGACCAACTCCTTGGGTCCTCTGAGGATATGTTCCAGTGTTATTCATAACAGACCTGCATTTAGATGCTCTATGCCCATACTTGTTGCATGTATAATAGTTACCATCAAATCTATAGGATCTAGGCTTATCATTTAGGAAATAAGGAAAATTGTTGTAAGCCTTACTCCTACACTTGTTGTAAGCCTTACTCCTACACACATTTGCAGTATGTCCTTATTTAAGATAGTTAAAGCAAACAGGTTTAAACTTTTGCTTACCTTTATCCTTTGATGTCGGTTGTTTCTTTGATGTTCCAGCATTTGTACCAGAGGTCTCACCTTCCTCATGACTGGAATAACCAAGTCCATTGGTATTCTTGACCGGTTTGGCAGATTCAAGCTTTTGCTCTAGCTTGACAGTACTCTTGTTGAACTTAGCAAGTATTTCCTTTGACTTAGAGAGTTCTATGGAAATACAACATTTGTTTCAAATAGGTTTTCATTCTTAGAGATGGCAATGTTCAGTTCCCCTTGCATGTCTTCCTTTTCCACTTTGCTTGCATGAAGTTGAGCAGTTAGGGCATTGATCTCTTGTTTCAGCTTGGAGATCTCATGATCTCTTTCTTTCACAAAATAGTCAGTCCTTCCAACTCTTTTCTCGAGTTGGAGTTTGATTCATTCAACTTATTTACTTCTGCAATTAGGGCTTCCATGTCTACTTCATTTGAAGAACTATTTTCAGATAGCTCCATCAGCTTTTCAGCATATTCTCTCCTTTTTTCTTGAGATGCCTTGTATTTGACCATAAGATCATCATAGGCTCGCTCAGACTGAGTGAGCCGATGTGTAAGTTCCCTTATAGAGTATTCCCCCATATCTCTTTCCAAGTGGTTAAACTTATAGAAAGGTAGGCTATGATACCAATTGATGAATACTAAGAGGGGGGGTGAATTAGTATGCCAACAATCTGCGCACTTAAACACTTTACAAGACTGATAGTAAACTGGTAAAATAGTTTAGCAGACAAACCGATTAGCACACATGCAAACCAAATAGAAAATAATGCATTCACCCACAGAAGCACAAACACCATAACACATGAGATTTTGATGTGGAAACCCAAATGGGAAAAACCACGGTGAGATGGAACTCACAAGTAACTATCTACAGAATAGGAACCAGACCGGTTAAGGTCAGACCAGTTAAGGTCTTACAATGTTCTTTACTAGAACAGATCCTGTTAGGAATCTCAATCTCTGTTAGGAGATAAGTCTGATTAAAGACTACCTTGCTAAAGGATTTTAGATCGACAGATGTGAACCACCTTGTTAGAGGATTTACAAAAGGCTTTTGGGCCTACCCGGTTAAGGGCTACACACTTGTCAAAGATGTGAGTAATCAACAAGTGTTTGATCTAGCTAGTAGCACAGACTGCTTGGTTAGATCCTTGGTAGCTCGTTCCTAATGCACTCCAACATTACTTTAGTCTTCTACACATTCATATTCTCTCCAACCCCTCAATCACCTTAAACCCTAGCAACAACATAAACTTTCGCTATATCCACATCAACAACCTAAAACCCTAGACATGATGTCCTTATAAAGGAATTTGATTTCATGTCAGTCCAATAGGATTACATTACAATTTCCTAGGTTCAATGAACCTGAACATACTTGGTAACACGACACAAAAAGGCACCATTTAGGTGTCGGCACCATCAAACAATCGGTGGATGGTAACTCACAAAGAGTATTACCGGTTCATACAAAATGTTGGTTGTCGGTTTGACAAAAATGAAGACTCGTAAAAATGTGTTATGCCGCTTTAATCCCTCATACCGCTTGGTATCCATGAACCGCTTGGGGTCAACATGCCGCTTTAGATTGGGAAACACATTCTGCAAAACACCAATAGTCTAAAGACTATAATACAACATACCAATTGGAACAAATACTGGTTGTGCTCAAACTCATACATATAAAGGAGATCTCAATACAAGTATGTGTCCATCAATGACAATCACAACATAAACATAAAAAATGCCAACAGTTAAATGGGTAGTTGAATTGACGAAGATCGTATTTATCATTGATAGTTTAGAAATGGTCTTGCATATGTGCATGGAAAGAATACTTGATACTAGAGATAGCGTGCATTGGAATAGTTGTAATTATGATGTTGTTTCTTATGGTTAGTAGTGAAAGAAATGATGTTGAGATTCCCTAGGGAAGATAAATATCATGTTGAGTTTTTATTTCCATTGGTGTATCATGTTTGGTGATTTTGTTCATGATGGGCAATGTTAATCAAGTTAATGGATGATAGATGCATATGAGTAGTAGTTGATTATGTTGTATTAGTAGAGGTTTTAAAAAAAACATCTTTGTTTCCATGTTAGTTGGTTAATTTCTCTAGGTTATTTTGGTAGGCATTACACACACACACACACAGTGTGTGTGTGTGTACATGTATATATACATACATATACATACATACACACACACATAGATATATATATATATATATACATATATATATATATATACATATATATATATATACATATATATATATATACATATATATATACATATATATATATACATATATACATATACATATATATATATATACATATATACATATACATATATATATACATATATATATACATATGTATAGATATACATATGTACAGATATACATATGTATATATATATGTATATATGTATATATACATATATACATATATATATATATATATATACGTATATATATATGTATATATATATACATATGTTTCTAACTAGAATATAAATTTATTATTTTATACGTATTTTATTTTAATTTATTAAAAATAAAAAAAAATTGATTTAATCAAGAGAAGTGTTTTCTAAGGAAAATTTAAATAATGAAATCATTTGTATATATATATCTTTTTGAAAGGAAGACTACTAACCCATCTATTCAAAATCAAGGCAAGATTTACAAATTTATTTCATTCATGCATAATAGTTTTTCTCTATCAAAATCTGAAATCAAGGAGGGAAATTTCTATTGAAGAGGCATATTAAATTTGAAAAGAAAATTACTAACTCATTAAACCAAACATAGGCAAGATATACAAATCTGAAAACAAGGAATTTCTTTAATCAAAATCTGAAACAAATAGAATACATGCATACATATTTTCTTAATCAAAAAATCTGGAATAGAGAAGTTTTTTTTTTTGAAGAGGTATATATATATAAAAGATGCGATTCCTACTTATTAATCTCACCCTCTTTCTTATTTAAACAGGATATCAAAAAGTAACACACATGAAAATATGAATCCCCACCCTCATTTTTGGAAAGAAATCATGCAGTAAGAAAGGAGGGAACTTGGATTTGCTAGATGAGTGAATTCATTATTATTGAATCAACTCTTTATTGCCCATCTATCTTCCTTCGATCCTTGTCCTACAACCTGGTATAGATATCCTCTAAAACCCCTGAAAAAATGCTATCTCCTACAATACAATACATCTACCAAATTCCTCCTACAACTGTCATGATTTGCATGAATTCAAAAACTACTTCATCAAAAAACAATGAACTCCCCTTTTCGAAAATCTAGAATTCAGTATATAGAAAAGAGAGTCATTTTTCCACTACCAAAGAAATTAATTGATTTAGAGATTCTTTTCCAAAATTAACTTAATTCAAAATGATTGTTGTCATAGTGGGGGTTGCATGAAATTTGAATTTGAAATTGTCTTCTAGAATCTTCTCATTTTCTCCTACAATATGTGCTCAATTAATATATTGAGAAAATAAATAATTTCCATATTAATTTATGACCTCAAGTGTGTGTCACCTCTATTTAATTCTTTTTATTTAAAAATTCCAACCATATTAAATTTATAATTTTTTAACTAACATTGCTTATATAATAAAAAATAATAATAATAGAAGTTTGATCAAAGTCTAGAAAGAGGGTTATGACAAATTGTAAGTTATAATTATAACCAAACAATTTTCTACTAATGGACACAAAATATTGTCATTATTATTTTCACCTTGGCAATTTTAGTTATTTATAATTAATATAAAATAATAGATTTTTCTCTAATTTTGTTTATATGGTTAAACTTTTTAAT
Source organism: Cryptomeria japonica (assembly GCF_030272615.1). NCBI lineage: Eukaryota > Viridiplantae > Streptophyta > Pinopsida > Cupressales > Cupressaceae > Cryptomeria > Cryptomeria japonica. The sequence continues at coordinate 441,903,603 of NC_081415.1, read as the reverse complement.
GTGACTGGTGATGCTAGCACATGTTAGGAAAATGGTGTCTCAACCTTGCACATAGATAAGGTTACTATTTTTAGTAAGTTTTCATTTGAGCATGGATTGGTCCAAAAAAAATTCCAAAGCTTTAAATTGGCGAGATAAGCATGCCAATAAATTTCCATTGCAAGGTCATGTCTAGATTTGAAGATATTAAAGTTTATATATTTGAAAGTTTTGAATGAAAGTTTCAAAGTCAATTTGAGGGCTTTAGAATATTTAAAACAAAAAGTGTCCATTACTAGTGTATCAAGTTATATCTTGATAGTACACATCGCAAGCTTTTTAGTGCTTCAAACAATTTGTTAATCTCAGACACCCATTTCAAAAGTTATAGCCATTGGAAGTTGGGTCTCCTGAAATAAAAAATATAAAAATGCGTCACACATAAATGCGCTATAAAAGGGAGGTACATGTGTTGATGTGTGTTTTGACACATCATAGGGCATCTAGGATTGGAGATAATATGGGTTCCACTTTATTGGGTGGTTTTAGCCCGTGTTTTTATAATACCATTTGACATTTTCATGTATTGTATCTCCTATATATGAGGTGTGCGAGATGGAGGTTGTGTGTAAGAGTCTTATAGCTATTGAGTTACCTCTAAATCTCTTGTTGGTGATACTCCCATGAAAATATTTCTGTACAAGCATATTGTAATTTGTTATTAATTTCTAAATAATCTATTGGCCGACTTTTGGAGTTTGGAATTCTTCTCTCGAAAGGGTTTTCCCCACATGAATCATTGGGTTGTGGTATGCATTTTATTTATTGTTATTTTTCGTTAATTTTTTATAACTGTCGTAAGGATTTGTAAAAGTTTTTGCATCACATTCCTATCAAGGTTAGTGTAGGAAGTTGTTGTACTACTTAACTTCCTTACAACATGACAGGCCCTATGACCCCACTTGAAATGCTTTTGACCCAAGGCCACAAAGGAGGGGCCTCATCCCCATTTATCAAATCTCAGGCTCACACTCATGAGCACCATGGATTGACAAAGGTATAAGCATGCAATCACAATGACCCACTAGGGGTTTGAACCTTGGTAGCCAAAATAACAATACCACCACTTAACCAACACATTGTGGGAGGAACCCCCTGTTTTACAAACATAACAAATTTTAAATTGTATAAACCTAAAAATGGTATGAAGATAATTAATTAAATAAGAAATTATTTAATTAATACTCCTTCCCGATTTAATTGAATTCACCAAGCAATTTGATTAAATTTCCCTTTTCATCTACTTATTAATAAATCTAAAGATTTATTAAATAGGTTCATTTCATTTCACCTCTTTAATTAATTAATTCAAATTAATTAATTCCCTCCATCCAAATTCATTTCTTCTAAATTCATAATTAATTAAAACAAATCAAATCCATGAGTTGTTGAGATTAATTAGCCTTTTCATATTATTTAAATTTTTAAATTCAATTTCTCCTAAACCTAACCATTCCTAAACCTAACCCATTCTACCTACCCACCATGTCCCCTTTCATCCAACATCTTCTAGAACCTTTGTGACACTTGTCACTAAGTATTCCCTTTCATCTAACCTCTTCTAGAAGCCTCTTGACACTTGTCACCATAGAGATGATAGATGTTCCCTTTAATCCAACCCCCTTTGCCATCCTCCAATTTAACCATTGATATCTTCAGATCAATCTTGACCGTTGATTCTTGCCACATCAGCCCTAGCCTTGGAAAATCCTATAAATAGACCTCATTTTGGAGCTCAAAGGGTCCCAATTTCATCTTATGCATTGTTATTATAGGCATCTAGCTTCTAGTTTATCATTTCTTACCAATGTTATCATGCTTAATTTTAGCTTAATTGCATCTTCATTCTAGCTTATTTTCTAGATCAATCATGAAATCATATAGCTTAATCATGCTATTCTTGCTAGATCATGCATTTTCATCCATCAAATCCTCCATCTAAGTGTAGTCAAGTCACTAGAATTTGTATAATCAGATTTGAGATCATTTTTCATACTCGCATTTAATAGGAGGCAATAAGTTGATTAGCTATGGTTTTGTCTTTCATTGTTTCAATTTTCTAACCATGCTTGTAATGATTTATTGAGTGCATTGTGTTTGCAGGTATAGGTACACTTCACAGAGCACGACATTTTGGCACCCACCGTGGGGCAGAAATCATCATTTTCGGCCTCTTAATCTTCAGCAAAATTCATCTTTGTCTGGCTTTGAATCAGATATTCATAAGAGTTTCCTTTTCAGCTTGTACGAACTACCTTTTAGCCCTGGATGACACTTCATCTTGACTTGTATGAGTTCATTTTCCTTCTCGTATCAGGTATAAATTCATGTCGTACGAGTTAATTTCCTAATAAATCATGTGTCGTACGAGTTGATTTTCACTGTCGTACTAGAGCTAATTCTATTTCGTATGAATTTTTGGCTTCAAAATCTTATGTCGTACAAGTCTACTTTTATTCCTATGTGAAATCTAAATTTGTGTTGTACTAACTGATAAAGTATGTCATACGAGTCTCTAGTTCTGTGATTTTTTGAAAGACTGCAAATTAGAATTTTCAAGTTTGTCTATACGTTGGTAATTTGCATTTTTGAAGGCCATCTGGTCATTTTTAGCCCTTGAAAGCCTATGCTTTTTTCGAAACCTCATCTACAACTCTTGGAGACCTTTCCAATGAGTTAAACGGTTTGTCATTTCGAGTCCCGAGCAGAAAGTCATGCCTATTTGAAGTTAGGCTAAAATTTCATTTAGTTTTTTTTTGAAAATTTCATAGTTCGGATCACTAATGCTAATCTTGTTATGTCTATGAGATGTTTGCAGCCTAACTCTTTTTTGCAGGATGCTTGTCAAAGATACACTTGTCAAAGACAAATTCAAAACACAATCATGACTACTAATGGATCTATTTTGCAGGTTGCCTAAGGATTCAGCAAAAAATTTGTGTATTCTTTAAGATTTTTAGGCACACTTCAATTTGGGCTTAAAAAATGAACTATCATGTCTTATGTGTCTTTGATGATAGGCGAGTATGCTCTCACCTTTCTTAGGTGATCAGAAAGCTAGACTCATCTTTTACTTTCATTAGTGCATCTCTTTAGCAGGCCTGCCCTCCTGAGGAGTTATTAACTCTTAGCCCTGAAGGCCGGTGAGAGGGGAACGACCTAAGTGGGAATAGCTAACACCAAGTAATCCAACCCACTATAAAATAAATGTGTTTTTGATGAAAATCAAAGCAACAACAGTGCTCAGGAATAGCTCTCCTCTGTACCTTTGAGTATATCAAACCTTGGTTTTCAAGGCTGGGAGACCTCTTAATTGAGTTTATACCCCGACGCGCTGAACAAATCCCTTACTAGTACCAGTTAAAATAGAAGCTACTCAGTTCACCTCTGAAAGGGTGATAATCTTTGTGCAACAAAGATAGTAACTCTCCCAAGACACTTTCCATATCGTGCCCCCATTAGCATTTAGAGTCGGATAATACGACGTTGAGAATCCATTGCGTGAGACTCAACGACCGTATTCTGATTAGCTATTGGGTGTGTACCTAAGTCAGCAAGCAAAGGTTTTCATTCTCAGCCAACTTCCTTAGGGTTTATCTTGATTGAGAGTCATGTATCACATCATGTGTTTGTTGTGTATTCGTCCCTAAATTGAAAAATCAGACACTTAAAACTAGAAAACCAAAGTAAAACATCAAAATTCAGTGATCAAAACTCAAACAAGAAAACACTTTTTACACCTGTTAAAATACCTGTCATACAAGTCAAGATATTTTGTCGTATTGCTTGATCTTTTGTCCTACGAGTCAAGGTTCTATGTTGTATGAAACACTACTTTTCACATGAAGTCACTAGTCTATCATTTTGTATTGTATCTCTTGTCATTCTATGCTACATAATCTGTCGTATGAAACTCAACATCTATCAATCTAGAACTGTGTCCTACATGCTTGTTTTAGATTTATCATTTCTGCCTAATCAATTTGTAGTAAACATGAACATCTGTTATCTGTCAATCCATGCTTAGATTGTCTCCTTGGTTTGCTTGGTCAAGTTATCATCTTTCAAAATCAAACTCTAGAAGATAAACACCCCAAGATTTTCAAAGTGTTCACCCTTAACAAGTTCAAAATCTAAACATCTCAAAGTGCATTATCACCCTCTTTGATAAACTGATCACTCAAACATAGTTTCTCATCGGGATCAATCATCCTTTATCATGAAACTGAAACATTTGGTCAGGATAACCTTGTCCCACATCATAGGATATATCGTTCCTACTAGACTTGGTTCTTATCAAATCATCACCATTGCACTCCTAAACCGAAGATCAAAAAACTTGCAAACCTTTAAAGACTTGAATTCTCTTTTAGTGTCATATCACTCTATTGACTTGAAATTGACTATTGATTGTTTAATCAAATCAACTTTTAGACAATCAAATCCCTGAAATGGAAACAAAAATATTTGAAATAGCTTAAAACCATATCAACATGACATACCAAAGAAAAATACACATGGCAAACCAACATATCAGAGAAATCAAAATCCAACTATGTTAAAACCTCACAAGGATTTAAATACATCTCCAAAGAAAAGTGGCTCTTTTATGCACCTCTTAAAAAGATCCCTAAAGGATATGGCTAAAGAAGATCAAAATTGTGCACCTATGTCTAACAATGATCCATCCATCCATAAGCAAATTGATTCTCCAAAGGCATCTATTCCTACACCTCTTGAAAGCTTGCAAGAACCTTCCATAGAATCCTTTCCAAATGATACATCCAAAGCTAAAGTTCCCCAAGGGATATCCAAAATTGCCATCAAACCTATTTTAGAGGATCCTCTTCAAAGCTCATCTCCTTCATATCCAAGCATTGATTCATTGCAAAATCCCCCTAACGCTTCCTTGCAAATTGAAGTCCTCATTCATAGAACGCTTGTTAAACGTGTTCTGATAGATGGGGGAGCTAGCTTGAACATTTGCCCTATGAATATTGTTTGTCCTCTAGGCTATTCAGAAGATGCAGTTGATCCCCGGAAAAGAATAAAAATCAAAGCACATAATGAAGAAGAGTATTCATCTAAAGGAATGGTGATATTACCCATCACAGTGGGACCCTTGCAAAAAGATACAACATGTCAAGATTTAGACTTGGACCTACCATACAACATACTCTTGGGGAGACCATGGATATAGGATATACAGGCTATTAAATCAACATGTCATCAGTGCTTAAAGTTTTTCTACAATGGGCAGGAAATGACAATATCAACAAACTCAAATCCATTGCAGTGTTGTAATAATCTGAAATCAGCTCAAGAGATCATTATTTCACATAACAGAGAGGAAGTAACTTCAAGCACACAATCCAAGGAATAATCATTTGCATCAATTTTGTTAAACATGGAAGAACAAATGCAGCTGAAAGATCAAGGAAACAAAGAATATTTGATATCATGGAAAAACAAACAAGAGCAACTTCAAAGTGAGAGGGATGAGGAAGAAGATGTAGTAGTCGATGTAGTTCACATGTATGCAGAACAAATGTTAGGAACTAGCCTACTTGAATCAGGATCACATTTGACTAACATGGACTTAACCGAGGACAATCGGGATTTTCTTATGCGAGGTCATTCTGATGAGAGTATCGTTCTAGACATGGAAATACATACTAAAAGCTTTGACCTCTCTATCATGACACCTAATATCTTTGAAAATATTCAACCTGGAGATCATTTATCCTAAAGCTATCCTGAACCTATGGACTGGGAAAATGAAGAACATACTGACATTGATACCTTACCTAATGACCATGCCATATCCTTATATCTTGATGAAATCAAAATTGTAACAACTTTCACCAAGGATTCCGCTAACACATCTTTGAGTCAAATGGATGTTAAATCTCCTAGTCGCAAAAGTGAAAATCAAGAAAAGAATTTCAAGTCTAATGCTGAAAACCATTTATTGGCAACATTAGACCAGGAAAAAGTAAAAACAAAGGACGCATCTAACAGTGAAAACCTCCTCGAGGCACTGGAAGATGGGAGATTTGACACCTTACCAGAATTTTATCAAGAGAAGTCATCTATCCTAATAGAACCAACAACGACAACTATCATTGACACAATTGATCTACATCTAGTAGCAATCTCTCTATTAGAACCATCAAGGCAAAAATACTTGAAATCCTTCAAAAGGTGGCAAATCAACTTTACCTGTTCATATACAGACATTCCAAGGTTCGATCCATATCTTACAATACATCACCCAAATATCAGTCTAGGAGAAGACATCAATAAAGGAGCACACCATGGATCAGGAGCAAGTATTCTATTTATCACACCACAAGGGCATACAATCCCAAAAGAATACAAATTAAGCTTTCCGTGCATAAACAATATAGCAGAATATGAAGCATTAGTAACAGGTATCAAAATGGCTATAGAATGGAACATTAAACAACTTCAGGTCTTTGGAGACTCTCAGCTCGTCATTAATCAAATCAATGATGACTATCAAACAAAAGATGACAAACTAATGCCTTACAAAAAGATAGTGGATGATATCAAGAAGTACTTTGTAGAAATAACTTTTGAATAGATTCCAAGAAATGACAACAAAGCAGCAGATGCCATGGCTACACTTGCTTCTCTATTGCAGACACAGGAAAATCAATAGTGTTATGAATTCCTGGTTGAAGAGTTGTTTCATCCCACCTTTAATTATCCTGATTCCCAAACCATCTGTCAACTTATTGGACACAATTCCTCCCACTATAGCCAAATTTACACATACCTGAAAGATAATATCTTACCTCCCGACTTATCAAAGAATCAAAAGAGAAACTTTATTTGCCAATCTTCCCATTATACTCTCATCGCAGATACCCAGTTTAAATGAGGTCTAGACAGTACTCTCTTCAGATGTCTTGAACAAGAAGAATCTGAGAAGGCCTTACATGAAGTCCATCATGACATTTGTGGCACTTATTCAAGTGGTCTTACCCTTTTGAAAAAACTCATATGCTTGGGCTACTATTGGCTGACTATGGAACGAGATTCTTTTAAGATAGAAAGAACATGCAAACAATGTCAAATCCATGAGAACTTGATCCATGCACCAGCACAAGAACTACATGCTTTAGCAACATCTTGGCCTTTTTGTCAATGGGGTCTTGATCTAGTAGGAAAGATAAATCCTTCCTCATCTAATAGACACAAATTCATTCTTGTAGCTACAAAATATTTCACAAAATGGATTGAAGCGGTACCTCTCATCAACATCACAGGAAAACAAATTGTTGCATTTATCTTGAATTATATCATCTGTTGCTATGGAATACCAATGACCATTATCACTGATAATGGGTGATTATTCAAGAATCAAGATGTACAAGAGCTATGTGAGAAGTTCAAAATCTAGCACAGATTCTCTACACCATATTATCCATAAGGAAATGGGCAGGCAGAAGCATCTAACAAAACTATTCTAAAAATCCTCAAAAAGATAGTGAACGATGTTGGGAAAGATTGGCATATCCAATTAAACCCTGCTTTATGGGCCTACCACACCAGTATCCACACATCGATAGGTGCCACACCTTTCTCTCTTGTATATGGATCAGAAGCCATATTGCTAATCGAAGTAGAGATACCTTCTCTACGTGTATCACTAAAAGGTCTCATCCCAGATAAAGAACAAAGAGTATCTAGACTGCAAGAGTTAGAAGTGATCCATGAACGCAGACATAATGCCTTTGATCATCTAAAGGTATATCAGCAAAGAATGTGCCGAAGCTATAATCATAATGGCACAAGATTGTTAGCTTAAGATCAATCAACACCAAAACACTCAAGATGTTAGAGTTAATCAATCAAAAACCAAAACATACGAAGGCATTCCAAAGGAGACACTAAAAACATGCTAATGAATCTAACTAAAGAAGTAAAACAATGAGACATCTCCAACTGCCTCTTAGCATGGCCTTAGCTTCTTCTCCCTTGTTCCTCTCCTCTCCAAGTTCCAAAATAGTGTAGCTCTCAGCAGCTTTTTGCACTATGGATGCTTATGGAGGATTGAGATTTATAGAATAGCTCTAAATGTGAAATAAAAAGCTATTTTAATGCTAAAATGAAGTATTTTACCAAAAAGACAAGATTTAGATTGTTTATGCTAAAATGCTCTCTAAAATGTCTATAGTCTAAATGCATACAAGTTTTCAGGATCTGGATTATGAAGGAATGGGCTCTATTTATAGGAAAAATGGAGCAATGGATGGTTGAGATTGAGTAATCTCAACAAGGGTCAGGATTGAATGATTTCTAATCCATGTGAGGGCTTTCAACCCAATCCCAGGATGACAAGTGTCAATGTGAGATAGGTTGAGAGGAGAGGGAATAAGCATTAAATGTCTGACATGACCTTGGGATTTTGAGTCAAGGTTGGTTGAATGAATAAACTCTTTATTCAAAGAATAAAACTTTTATCCAATGGATAAAATCTTGTGCAAATGTGAAATGGATGAATATGGTCAAACAATAAATGTTTGGGGAGACAAGATTGAAATAACCATAAATGGTTATGTAAGAGCCATAAATGGTCATGTAAGAGCCATTAGTGGTCTTGGAAGACTTTGGAGGTTAATTTGTTGAACACACAAAGCATTAAATGCTTTTCAAAGACTTTGGAGTCTTTGAGAAGTGACTCCATTTTGCTTAGGAATGTGACAATAATTAAGGGATGGATTAGGCTAATCAGGAAGGGTTAGAAGAATCTAGAAGGGGATTAGATTTTGCAAGTGGATTTGGTGGGTGAGGGAAAATAGGATTTTATTAAAATAAAAATTCATTTATTTCAATAAATGTGTGCAAGTTGCATTTGTAGGAAAATGCAAGTGGGGGGGGGATAATGATTTAAATAAATGTTAATTTATTTAAAAGAGGAAAAGGGGGATTTTAATTAAATAAATTGATTTTATTTATTTAATTGATGGGAATTTGATTTAATGAATTAATTAAAATAAATTGAATAATTTATTTAATTAATAGAAGAATGTTTGGGGATGAATTAATTAAATATTAATTTAATTAATTGATGGCTAGTGGATTTTTAATCAAATAAATACAAAATATTCATTTAATTAAAATGGACAGATTTATGTGACTACATTTGCCCCTCTTTGAGACGGTGCAGTTTATCGCATCGTTTCAAAGAAAGAAAAACTGGTGTGAAGAAATGCCCCATAAAATGTAAATTTAATGGGTGGTATGCCCCCTCAAGAGATGGGCCGAAAAATTTCGAAAAATCGGGCGATCTCTCGAAAAAGAATGAAAATTGGCAAGGTGATAGAAGAGAAGAAGTTAGGGATACTGGTTAAAAATAGAAGAAATCGGGGGAAACATGGAGAAATGGGGGGCTCGGAAAGTTCACGGGGACCACGGCGATGAGCGGGGCGAAGTTACGGTGACGGCGGGGGGGTATAAATGGGGTGAAAGGGGTGAAAACAGGATCATTTGTGACCGCGACCAGTTGAAAACGAGAGCTCTGACAGTGACATTTGGAGGAGCAAGGAGGAGCGACGATGTCGTTTCCTATCACCGAGCACCGATTTGAGCGAGTCCGCCGGTACCAGCGCCCAGCCGACTATGGACCAGCGGTACGCAAATTCGAAAACTCACTTTTTATGCATTTTTGGTATGTTTTTAGCTAAGTCCAAGTCAAGTCGGAGCAAGAGCGCTGGAACTATGTTTTTAGCGCTTTTGCTCCATAAATTAGCGCTATTGTGCCGCAATAGCGCTTTTGTAGGCTAGTTGTAGCGCTTTTGAATGGATTTAGCGCTTTGGTAGGCAAGTTTGAGCACTGTTGATAAATTAGCGCTACTGTAGGGTCAATTGAGCGCTATTGATGTGTAATAGCGCTATTGTAGAGTGGTTTTAGCGCCTTTGTTTTTGTAGCGCTATGGTGTAGCTAATTGAGCGCTATTGTCTTTTAATAGTGCTATTGTGGAGTGGTTTTAGCGCTTTCGTTTTTGTAGCGCTATTGGAGGGCTGTTTGAGCGCTATTGACATTGTTGTAGCGCTATTGTTCAGAATGAGCGCTTTTGTAGGTTAAATAGCGCTTTTGCTTTAGGGTACAAGATGCCCCAGTTTCGGACAAAACAAATCTCCTGATGCCTTAACGATTGATGGATGACGAGGTGAAGTGGGAGTTGTTTTGAACCATAGCAGCCCGATGAGACTTAGGTCATTTGTTAGGAGAAATGCCTGTTGAAGTCTAGGCGGCCATGATTGCTTACCTGTTGAGACTCGAAGATATTTGATCAAAGTATCTGATGATAGTCTAGGTTTAAACTTAAGAAAGTTTGATAACAAAACAACTGATGGTGTTTGGATGAACGTCTATGTGCAGGAGGATCTACGCGTGTTGCAGTTACGCGAGCGCCACCCTGCGACACAGGGGTTGCGAGATCGTTTGACTCAGATCGAGATAGATTGTATTGCGGCTACTGGGCTCTATGAGGTGATGCATATGCCCGTGATTCGGATGAATCACGGCCTGATTACAGCTTTAGCAGAGCGATGGCACAGTGAGACATGCACGTTCCATCTGGCTCAGGGCGAGATGACGGTGACTTTGGAGGACGTGTGGCGTATCCTGCGGATTCCGATTCGGGGGCAGCTGGTGACGTATGATCGATCCTGGGGGACAGTGTCTTGCCAGAGGATTTTTGATGAGGACGTATTCATTGATGATGGGTCGATTGCCTGGGAGGATATAGCGGCACTATATGAGCCCCTTCCAGCAGTATTGTCAGGGATCGTGGGAGGGCTTCTGTGTCCAAACAGGCGGTCACATGGATTGGCGGTCGGATGGGGACAGGTTATTGAGATGATGGTGACAGAGGGGACCCGATATGCCTGGGGGCCGTGCGTATTAGCGCACATGTATCAGGAGCTGCATGAGGTAGTGTACCGGGGGAGAGGTTCGCTTGCAGTAGGCATGACGCTGCTGCATGTGTGGGCATGGGAGCATCTACCAGTGACTCGACCAGTGAGTCTGAGATTCCGAGCCGTGGACCAGCCCTATATGTTCATGTATAGTGGTATGATGAGCCAGCCCCACTTGGGGAAGCTAGAGTGGTGGAGGCGAGCATTAGATGACCTAGATGCAGTGATCTGGCGGCCATACTTGGAGTGTGAGCCATGGGAGGATGATGCAGAGGCACTACCTCATGTCTTCATGACCCGATTCCTCATTGGGAGGACCTCTTATCACGTAGAGAGACAGGTGCCAGGACGGGTTATGAGGCAGTTTGGACGGCAGCAGGGTCTGCCGAGCGGATCGGGAGAGTATGCTCGAGTGATTCGAGAGCGGTATGCATGGGGTCCAGTGCTACCGTATGATCAGGCATTGGCAGAGTTCCGAACATTGCAGGCGAGGCCATGGGATCTACGACCGAGGGTCGTTGATGCAGGGGTTACAGCAGAGTATACCCAGTATCGGGCGGCGCACCCGATCCGACGGATATCAGACCCAGCTGAGCCGATCCCAGCGTTTGAGGATGAGAGGGGACGAGGACGGAGAGGAGGAGGTCGAGGAGGAGGTGGTGGTAGAGGAGGAGGAGGAGGAGGAGGAGGAGGAGGAGGTGGTGGTGGTGGTGGTGGGGGAGGTGGAGTAGGGATGGGGATGCCGAGACAGCGGAGAGGGAGAGGTGGACTACCTCTGCAGATATCACAGGGACCGTTGATGCAGGGAGGAGTGCAGCTGAGTGGGAATGGGATGGAGAGAGAGATCCAGATGGATACAGGTGGAGGAGAGGGTGGTGCAGGGGAGTGTGGAGCAGGGGAGGGACCTAGTGGAAGGGGTGATACAGGTGCAGCAGCCATGGATATAGGGGAGTGTGGTGCAGGGGATCTGCGGGAGCATATGATAGGTTATTTGCAGACCCGGGTAGAGAGATTAGAGGCGGAGGTAGCAGCTAGAGATGTGCAGCTATTTGCACGTGAGTCAGAGCTGACAGTGGTGCTGCGGGAGAGAGATACTGCGGTGGAGAGATTGGCAGAGCTGCAGGAGAGAGTGCGGACTGGTGCACAGGGGCCTTCAGGAGAGGTTATGAGGGAGATACGGCGAGCACAGGCGGAGATAGAGTACTGGCGGGGGTTATATGAGCAGGTGGTACCGATTAGCCAGCGAGCTCTCAGCTATACCCAGATGCGGCAGGCCAGATCCGAGCGATCACAGAGGATGCAGAGCAGTGGGGGAGTGATGGGTCCTTTACGGCAGGAGAGATCAGGGGATGCAGGAGGGAGTGGGGGTTCGATGAGGCCTCCACGGAGAGATGGATCAGGTGGGGCCGGTACCAGTGGTGGAGCAGGTAGGGGGGGTGCAGGTACAGCATCTGGCCAGAGCGGCATCTGAGAGAGCATTTTTGCATACATGTGTTGTATCATTGTCTATGTCTTGGACTGTATCTTGGATGGCTCTTGGTAGCCGATTTTGTAGACTTCATTGTATTCTGATATATGAGATGATATATATGAGGAGATCCCATTTTGTGATGATATGCATGTGATGATGTATGGATGTTTATGCATGATGATGATTTATTGCTTAGAGGTATATGTGTTCATGGATGCATTTGATGAGATGTTTCTTTTATGCATGTTTTTATGATGATTTATGATGTGAGATACTGACATATGAATGCAGGTTTGATATGATTTTATGATGAGTTATGATGTGAGATACTGACATATGAATGCAGGATGATATGTGCTCATGCTTTGATGTATGAACAGGATTTGATGATGTTTCCTATTGCAATGTAATGATGAGATGATTTATGTGATGATGTTAATGCAATGGTTAGATGAATGATTTTATGTATGGATATGCATCTAGATGTGTTTAGATGAATGTAATATGGATAAACAAAAGGTTAAGTTCAAATGTTGATATGATGATGTCGAAATGAATGCAGATGGATAAACAAATGTAAAGTTCAAGTGTTTATATGATGATATTAAAATGAATGTAGATGAATAAACAAATGTAAAGTGCAAGTGTTTATATGATGATATTAAAATGAATGTAGATGAATAAACAAATGTAAAGTACAAATGTTTATATGATAATGCCTAAATGAATGTTTCTAAATGCGTTTTAAATATGTTGGTAAGTGCAAAATGGGATGATATGATAACTAATGGGGATAATAACTGCACCTTAATGTAATGATAATAAATGCAATGTGAATGAATTCTAAAATGAACATAATAAGATGCTTTATTAATGAATGAATGAATGCACTGTGTATCTAAATGGATAAATGGATGTGTGTAATAATAAGTTGATAAGATGATAATGGATAATTTACACTGGATGAAATGTTTAGTAAATGATTTAAAACAATCAAAGACAATTTGATCCCATGAATGAATCTAATTATTTATGATTGGTGCAATGATGAAAATGATTTTGTTTAATGAAAACTAATGGCAACAATGAACTATATGCAATGTTTAAGTTAAAAAATGACATGAATGGTCGCAATGCAAGATGCACCTATATGCAAGGATGATATGATTATGCAAGGTTGTTTTAAGACTTTGCATAATGCATTGATGATGTATCAGAGTACTCGGTCGTGATTGTATCCAAGACCAGCTTTTATTAATCATTTTTTTACATGTAAAAGCCTACATATGAATGAATGAGTGGATGGGTGATATGCAACGGAATGCAAGATATAAACAGATGAGGTGAAATGATGATCCATAGTGCTCTATTTTCATCATTGAGCTTTAAAATGTTGAAAGAGAATACAAGCATCTTGACACAATGATTCAAGATGACCTGAGTATTTCTTTTATGGATTTTAATATAGCAAGTTAATACAAACGACTTGATATAAGGGTCAAGTCGACCAGAGTATTGCTTGCGGAACAGACAAGGATTATTTCCTTTCATGCATGACTTGGATCGTCCTCCTTGATCTTAGGCTGATCAGATCCTGAGACAAGTACATACCGTACTAAGAAAATAAAACCTTTATCCAATTTGGAGGAAGAGGAATCAAAGGATGAGCATTGTACCTGCAACCAAACAGTATATATACATAAAGAATAAAGAATATGGATCCTTGGTAATGGTTCATGTTCATATGGTCGAGGTATACGCTGTAGTCAGCAAGCCGTAGTGATCTATGACTGCATTTTGCATAAGATCACGTAGCTTGGTGAACTTCCCACGTAGACACCATTAGTACATGCCCCAGAACTTCATCGGAAATAATGCGCAAACGATACAAAACAATGCTGAAAGATCCCGATACAGATAAACAAATGAATTACTCACGAATCAACCAAGCATTTGATAGCTTAACAGAATTTTCTTGTCAAAGAAAACGTCATCTTGTCTTTGTTTTTGATAAGGAAGGATGCATCCTTGTGTTAAAGACAGTTTGGTTTGTTGATGTTGATTGTGTGGTTGATTGGTAAATGGTCAGTGTGTGAGTAGTTTGTCAATGTTTGTTTTGGTATCTGCATAGATGGGTATGTACAAAGTTTTGTCATGTTTTTGTGTAATTTTCAATGTTTTCTGATGTTTTTGGATTTTGTGAAACAATTTTGAATGTTTTTGGTATTTTGAGAGTCATTTTTGAATGTTTTTGGTATTTTGAGAGTTATTTTTGAATGTTTTTGGTATTTTCTGATGATTGCCTGAATGAAGAGCGTAATGATATATAAGACAATGTAGAATCCACTTCCATCACGAGGGTAAGGGTATTGCCCCCAGTTTGTAGACCTGACTATGAAAAGGTGGGATGCTAGACGCATGGAATACTTTCTTAATTGTAGATCAAATAACGAGCCATGGTTGGGATGGATGGATGGGTGTGTGCATGAATGTGATCGCAACGAGCCTGAAAGATACTGGAGCCATTGCCTTTACGAGTGGCGCCTGTTTGCCAGGTTTTCACCATCGCACTTACCCAAGGTGCCACCGGAGTGGTTGTTCACCGTTTGGATGCATGATTTTTCTTTACTTTTTTGAATGTTTTTGTATTTTCTTCAGGAATTTTCTGAATGTTTTTGTATTTTCTTCAGGAATTTTCTGAATGTTTTTGGTATTTTTCTGATATGTAGGGGAGCCTGATGCCTTGTACACCTTAGGTATAAAACCTTTTGAGGTGCATGCTATTGATTGGATCTGCGAGCGGTTCTCCTTCTGGTGTAGCCAACTGATATGCCCCGGACCCGAACACAGCAGTGACAACATATGGGCCCAGCCAGTTTGATTCAAACTTACCTTGATGTTCTCTATTTGGTTGGTTGCGAGGATTTTCTCGAAGAACAAGATCACCTACCTCAAATGTACGAGATCTAACTCGGTGATTGTAGCTTCTACTCATGCGCTGCTGATAAGCTTTGAGGTGATTGTATGCAGCTTGTCGCTTCTCATCTAGTAACTCTAAGTCTTGAAGACGGGATACTCTGTATGCTTCATCATCGATGAGATTGTGCAATGAAACTCATAATGATGGTATCTCAACCTCAATAGGTAAGATAGCTTTTGCACCATAGACCAATGAGTAAGGAGTTGCACCTGTAGGGGTCCGAATGCTAGTTCGATATGCCCATAATGCTGGATTCAATTGAACATGCCAATCATGGCCGGCATCATTGACTGTCTTCTTTAGGATTCTTAATATGTTTTTATTGGACGCTTCGGCCTGACCATTGCCTTGTGGGTAATAGGGAGTGGAAAAGCGGTGTTGGATATGAAATTTCTCACAAAGTTCACGGACATCCTGATTTTTGAAAGGGAGACCGTTATCTATGACAATAGACATGGGTACACCATACCGGCAGATGATGTAATTGAGGATGAATGAGGCGATCTGCTTGCCGGTGACTTGGGTAAGTGGAACAGCTTCGATCCACTTGGTGAAATATTCGGTGGCGGTAATAATGAATTTATGGCCATTGGATGAAGATGGATGGATTTTACCCACAAGGTCAAGGCCCCATTGACAAAAAGGCCATGGTGTTGTGATTGGTTGCAGTTCCTATGCTGGTGCATGTATTAGGTCGCTATGAACTTGACATTTTTTGCACTTCCTGACAAAATAGTAGGAATCCTTTTCCATAGAGGGCCAATAGTATCCAGCTCGCATGATCTTCTTGGCTAGTGATGGACCACTTGAGTGAGTCCCGCAAATTCCTTCATGTACCTCTTCCAAAGCCTTTTTTATCTCAGCTTGTTCCAGACATCGAAGGAGAGTACCATCAAGACTACGTCGGTATAGGGTTTCGGCAATAATGGTATATCGAGCAGTTTGGCGAATGAAGGTTTTTCGTTGGTTATTCGATTGGTTGGGAGGAAGGGTGTGATCGCGAAGATAGGTGTAGAACTCACCGTACCATGGGGATTCGGAACCGACAAGGCGACATATCTTTTTAGATTCGGGGATATCATAAGCGGGAATCCAAAGCTGTTCTACCAAGAACTCGTAGCGTGTTGAATTCTGTGGAAGATCTAGGAGAGATGCGATAGTAGCCATAGCGTCAGCAGCTCGATTCTGATCTCTTGGTATCTGCTCAAAAGTGATAGTAGTGAATGATGTCTTTAGAGTGTCCACCATTTGCTTGTATGGCATGAGTTTATCATCTTTGGTCTGATATTCATCAGTTGCTTGTCGAATGACCAGTTGTGAGTCGCCATATACTTGAAGTTCTTTTAATTTCCATTGTATGGCTAGCCTGAGTCCTGTGATCAAAGCCTCATATTCTGCTATGTTGTTTGTGCATGGAAATGTGAGCCTGTAAGACTTCGGGATGCTATCACCTTGAGGTGTGATAAACAGAATGCCTGCCCCCGAGCCATGCCTAGTGTATGAACCATCAAAGTATAATTTCCATGACTGTGCTTCTGTAATCATGAATATCTCTTCATCTGGAAAATTGGAAATGAGAGGATGATCACCTATGAGAGGTGCATCGGCCAACTGATCTGCAATGACTTGCCCTTTGATAGCTTTACGGTCCACATACTCAATGTCAAATTCACTTAGAATCATCACCCATTTGGCCAAACGACCTGTCAATGCTGCTTTGCTGAGTAAATACTTGAGTGGATCAATTTTGGCGATGAGTTGTACCTTGTGTGTTAACAGATAGTGTCACAATTTAGTGGCTGCCAGGATTACTGCTAGGCAAGCTCGCTCAATAGGTGTGTAATTGAGTTCATAGCCAACCAGTGTGCGAGAGATGTAGTAAATAGCACACTCTTTTCCTTCTGCATTATGTTGTGCCAGTAGTACACCCAATGCTGTACTTGTTGCTGAGATATAGAGTAACAACGGTCTACTTGGATCTGGTGGCATCAACAAGGGTGGATTCATGAGATATTCTTTAAGTGCCTGAAATGCTTGCTGGCATCTGTCATCCCATTGGAAGCGTATGTTCTTGTGTAGCAGGTGTGTGAAGGGGTGACACTTATCGGCTAATTGTGCAATGAATCTGCGGATGGATTGAAGCCGCCCTTGTAGTGTCCTTAGCTGACTGATATTCCGTGGAGGTGGCATGTCCATTATTGCCTTAACCTTTGCTGGGTCGACCTCAATACCTTTGCTTGAGACAATGTATCCTAGAAGTTTCCCGGAGGTCACTCCAAAGACACATTTCTTTGGGTTGAGTCGAACATGATATTGTTCCAGTCTATCAAAGATTTGATCTAAGATATGGAGATGTCCTTCTCTTGTGAGTGATTTTGCTAGTAAATCATCCACATAGTCTTCCATCATAGTATGCATCATGTCATGGAAGATGGTGGTCATTGCTCTTTGATAGGTTGCTCCTGCATTCTTTAGACCAAAAGGCATTACATTCCAACAGTATGTGCCCCATGGACATGTGAAGGCTGTCTTATGTTGATCCTCTGGTGCGATCTTTATTTGATTATATCCTGAAAATCCATCCATGAGTGAAAGCATGGCATGTCCTGCTGTTAGATCCACTATGATGTCAATATTTGGAAGAGGGAAGTCATCCTTAGGACATGCCTTATTTAGATCTCTGAAGTCAGTACATATGCGGATGCCCCCTTTTGGTTTGCCAACTGGCACAATATTGGAGATCCATTCTGCATAATCAATTGGCCTAATGAAACCAACATCTAGGAGTTTCTTGAGTTCTGTTTTGACTAGCACTGCAATCTGGGGATGCATCTTACGAAGCTTCTGCTTGACAGGTTTGGCTCCTTTTGCTACTGTGAGATGATGCATGACTAAATCAGGATCAAGCCCAGGCATGTCTTCATATGACCATGCGAAGTTGATCTGACGCTTCTGGAAGAACTCTATAAACTTAGGTTGTTCCTCTGGAGTGAGAAGAGATGCCAGATGTATGATATGAGGGTTTTCAGGAGTCCCTACATTGTATTCTTTAGTCTCCTCAATGAGAATCGTTGATCGTTCCTGTTGTGTACTAGCAGGAAGAATGTCAAACCCTTCATCCTCAGGCGCCTCAGAGAGGTTTTCACCATTGGATACGCTCTTTCTTTTTACTTTTGTCGGATCAAACAGTGCCACAGTGTGGTTTTCACTAGAAGATCCATGTTTTATTGTTATATTTTTGCAGCTGAAGGGTTTGGCATCCGCCCCGAAGTATGCTGCGCTATTAAGTTGAATGGCGAATCCAGCTTTGTGATCCCCGCTTGGTAGATTATCCCTTAATTCCAAAAAGTCAATGATAGCCTCATCGTTTTGGAAGAGGTCAAGACATGGGGGATTTGGTTGGTTCCATTCGATAAGTTCAGGGTGGATAAGGGGCATTACGTCATCGATTAGGTTAAGTGCGGGAGATGTATCAGTGAGGGTTAAGACAGTGTGGTGAAGGTAGTTGATGGTACTTTCCCTGTCAGAATCAGGCGTAGGATGAGACGTAGGGTCTGTGGAAGATGTTTCCAGCTCAGGTACCCAAGTGGTCTTTATCTGTGCTTCTCCGTAAACAGGAATGTCTTTGTGTGGCGGAGGTGGTGATGTGTCTTCCTCATCTGAAGTGTTAAGTTGCACTGAATCGAATTCCCACTCATGTGAGTCGGTCTCTGAATCACTTTCCAGCATCCGATTGCTATACCATACTGGGATGTCTTTGGAGTTGAACACGGCAGGTGTGATTGGTTTATGTATCTTTGTGGTGATCGGTGCTGCAGGAACCGTGATGGGGTTTAAAGGATTTGTTACTGGAAGTATCGGCAGTGTTGATTTAGTGTCTTCTGTTGGAATGGCTAGCGCCATAGATGTTGCTGCGGGTTCTGATACAGTTGTTGCTACAGATGGTGTTGCTGATGGGATTACTGGTTCGTTTGGTGGGATGTTTGGCACTGGTGATGGTTGCGGTGGAGTTGTGAGCCTTGATGGGGCAGTGGGGATAGTGCTTGATGGTGCTTTGATTATAAAAGGTGTCCTCTTTGTAGTAGGTGGGCAAAATGGTTTGCTGGGTTTTCCTTTGAATCTGAGTTTAGGAAGGACTTCTTTTTCAAAGCCTAGGCCGGTATTACCTTTGGGCTTGAACTCTAGCAACAGCGGTTCCTGTCGTCCTTGTTTGCAGGATCCCAAAGCACTTTGACCATCATACCCCATTCTTTGCATAATGAGGAGGCCTTTGCCATACTGTTCTGTAGGAAGCGTAACTCGCGGTTTATCAATGGTAACGGGGTCTTTATAGATCCAGTCTGCTAGGTCCTCATCTTGTGTTTCTTCCTCTTGACTCTTTCCAAGAATGAAAGGCGTCAAAGCACATGCGGGCGTGATCAGTGGTTGCTGGAGTAACTGCTGGGGTTTACCATGTGTTCTAGGAGAAATGGGCATTTGTCCCACACAAAAGAGCTGACTCAAGTTGTATTCTCCAGGACCTTCCTCTGCGACTTTCATCTTAAGCTTTTCTTGCTTGGGTATAGGAGTGTTTGAACTGGCAAGAGAGGCGGGATTTACATATGATGTGGAGGAAATGGCTTCCCTATTATTAGGAACAGTAATCTCTGGTTGATGGCTGATATTATGGCAAAATGCAAAGGGATTTGCATCGCCCAGGATTGTGATCTCTGCACCATTATGTGGGAACTTGATACATTGATGGTAGGTAGATGGAACAGCTTGCATGGCATGTATCCAAGGTCTCCCTAATAATAGATTATATGGTAGAGGAAGGTCCAGAACCTGACAAATTATGTGCTTTACCACGGGACCCACTCGGATTGGTAGTACCACAGCTCCTTTGGATGAACGCTCTGCATCATCATAGGCCTTGATGGTGATCTTCTTGCGAGGATCCACTGATTCTACTGCATAGCCCAATGCTGTGACCAACTGTAGTGTACAAATGTTTAGGCCTGCTCCATTATCAATCAAGACTCGCTTGATCCTGTGTTGGTTGACAAAGCCTTCAATGTGGAGTGAGGCGTTATGAGGTTGCTGGAAGGAAGAGTTATCACTTTCGGAAAAAGTGAGACAAGGTGATGACTTTAGACTTCCAACCATGGCTTGAAATTGGTCCGTGTTCAGGTTTGCAGGGACTGACGCCTCTTGGAGTGCTTGATCCAAGATTGTTTTATGAGAGGGTGACAGACGCAGAAGCTCCAAGATGGATATAAGTGCAGGGGTTTTGTCTAATTGTTCCACAAGATTGTACTGCTTTGGGATGGAGGTGGTGCCTTGTGGAGCTGCCTTTATGGTGATCTTGCCACGATGTGTAACAACATTGCAATTTGAGGTGGGATTTTTGAAGGTGATAGTTGCAATTTGTTCACTGGCATCATACAGGTGATTGACAGTGTAATTATACGCAGCTTGTGTATAATCAATGGTATCAGGACCTCGTCTGGACGTGGAAGGACCCCTTTGATCTTGCGATGGAAGTGGATTCTTGAACATCTGATGATCATTATTGGTCATTTTTGGGTCATGCCCTTCAATTTCAATTTCTCCTCGATCAATAAGATCTTGAATGAGATCTTTCAATCGATGACAATTACTTGTCTTGTGTCCTCTTCCTTGATGGAATTCACAATGTTCAGTATTTCTCCACCATGCCGGTTTGACCTGAGGCTCATAGTTTGATAGCTTAGGTAGAGTGATCAAATTCTGAGAAATGAGTTGTCGCATCACTGTTTCAATGGGTTCCCCTAAGGGAGTGTATGTGCGTTTTTGTTTTTGTGGACGGGGTCTTGGTTCATCATGAGATGTGATGCGACCTTGATTAGGAGGAACATTTGTGTTATTTTGAGGTCGAGGATTTTGTCCTGCAAATCGAACCACAGGTTGTGCATTTTGGATAGTTCGAGCATCCACAACCCCATCATTGACGATATTCTTATTCTTGTTCCAGAAGTTCGGTTTATCGCTATTGAAGCGCGGGCGAGGACCATCTTTGGGTTCATTAAAGATTTTGATGAGTCCTTTTTTGATGAGTGCCCTTTCACATTTTATACCTTTGGTGATCATATCGTTAAAAGAATCTGTGTCTTTGACATCCAGGTGAAATTCCATTTCTTCGTTTAAGTTGGAAATGAAAATTTCCACTAGTTCTCGTTCAGGTAACTGAAGAGAACGTCTGCTAGACATTTGGCGCCATCGTTGCAGGAATACTGAGAATAATTCACCTGGTTTTTGTTTGGTGTTGCATAGATCAGCCATGGTGATGTCGCGTTCAATATTATAAGAGTAATGAGATAGGAACTTCTGGATGAGTTCCTCAAATGTTCTTATGCCACCTGGTAGTCGGGAAAACCATGATGTGGTTGTTCCTCCCAAGCTTTGGGGAAAAAGGCGCATTAAGTATGTGTCTTCATATGCGACTTCGAGACAAGCGGAATGAAATTCTCGGACATGATCGCGGGGATCTCCCTTTCCTCTATATTTTTCAAATTTTGGTGTTTCGAACCCGCGTGGAAAAGGTGGCATATAAAGATTCCTATCAAACGGATAGGGACAGATGTCATTAAGTGAGAATTGATTGGTCTTAACACCACTATGAAGTTGTTGGGCGAGATTTTCCACTTGTTGCCGCAACATCTCCATTTCATTTGGAGGAGGAGGTGGTGGGTTACCTCGAGGGATGTTATATCTGATGGAATCTCTACGCCTTTCCTCCTCATGGCGACTTTGTCTTTCTGATGCTTGTCTTAATTGGGCAAGATCAAAGTCTGAGGGGAGTTTGGCTCCTTCTTGAGCAAGTCTTAAGAAGTGAGCATCTGCGTTGCTCCTTAGTATTTCATCAAATAATCTGTTAAAATGAGGGTTATGCTGAACCCTTTCGATTGTTGAAGGAGTGGGTGTACCTAGGTTTTCATCATTCCCAGTTCCTCCAAGTGCTTCTTGAAATTCATTGAGGTTGTCCTCTTCTTCCTCAATTTCTATTTCTCGTTGCCTTGATCGTGATCGGGTTTGAGCCATTTTGTTTGCAAGTTTGTTTTTGAAGTTGATTGAAGATGATGATGAGTTGGTGATGAAAGATTGGTGATTGGTGATTTGTATTGTATGGGGATCTCTAGCACTTTAAGGTAGATGTAACCGAAATTCCTTCTTTGAATTGCTTGTTTGTTTTGAGGAGTTTGGATGTGATAAGGTGTAGAGAAATCTGAGATGTGTTACAGATTTTGACTACCTAGCAATGAGAGGATTCACTCATGAACTAGTTTTAACCTGCGTAGATGTGTCTCTTAGGATGAGCTTATCCTAGATGTAGAAACAATCTAAAAGTGATGTGATGTGTTTGATTTCAAGCAATATCTAAAAGGGAACTTGGGACAAGAACCTCTTAATGTTTTGAGAGTTTTGGGATGAATTGATGATGGAATAATGATGTATGAGTGGGATGATGGATGAATGTTTTTAGTGGATTGGTGGTATGTAGGTCTCTAGCACTCTAAGGTAGATGTAACCAAAATTCCTTCTTTGAATTGCTTGCTTGTTTTGATAAGTTTTGATGTGATAAGGTGTAGAGAAATCTGAGATGTGTTACAGATTTTGACTACCTAGTAATGAGAGGATTCACTCATGAACTAGTTTTAACCTGCGTAGATGTGTCTCTTAGGATGAGCTTATCCTAGATGTAGAAACAATCTAAAAGTGATGT
This sequence comes from Cryptomeria japonica, assembly GCF_030272615.1. NCBI lineage: Eukaryota > Viridiplantae > Streptophyta > Pinopsida > Cupressales > Cupressaceae > Cryptomeria > Cryptomeria japonica. The sequence continues at coordinate 441,880,419 of NC_081415.1, read as the reverse complement.
GATGTGTTTGATTTCAAGCAATATCTAAAAGGGAACTTGGGACAAGAACCTCTTAATGTTTTGAGAGTTTTGGGATGAATTGATGATGGAATGATAATGTATGAGTAAGATGATGGATGTTTTGTTTTCAACTTCAATAAAAACTTTGTGTCATAAATGGGACAAACTCTATCTCTTCCCTTTCGGGTGTTGGTGGCACTTCTCGAGCTGTGTTGTAGGTGATACAGATGTTTGGGAAGAATTTGGGGTTAATCTTTCCTCCTTGATTTTTGTGATAACTCAGAGCTCTATATTGCATAAAAGCTCTGCAGTTCAATGATTCTGAATCAAACTCGTTTGTTTTACCTTGAAGGTATAGACGCATGCGATGTAGAAAGACTCTATGTGAGACAAAGATTTGTCTATTGAGATAGAAGAATTTCCTCTTTTTGATTAAAGCCTTTGAGCTTAATGGTCTCCTTTTCAAGGTGATACTCTGATGACACTTCTTCTTTCGCAAGATGTGAAGAATGGTCATAAATTTTTGACTCTTTGTTTGTTTGCACTTTGTTTTTGGTATTTTTGGTTGTGTTGACAGATGTTGGATGAGTACTTTGTTTTTGGGATTGATTTTCTGATTTTTCTTTGACAAGAAAACAAAGCAAGCACACAGACACAAGATTGTAGCCTTAAAGGCACAAATGAGTATGGGTCTAGATCAACCCAATCCTTGGACTTATTTTTGACCCTTCCTTTAGATGTATTTTAAGGTGTAATTCCAAAGCCTGAAGTCGGCTCAATTTGCTCTAGGTCTGTAAAATGAACACACTTCAAACACTCTTTATCCCTAAGGTCAAATGGCCAGTTGTGATAAATTTAGCCCACATCTTGATATTTCTTCGACTTTGGTACTACATACCTTATGAATCCCGCCGTGGCAGGTAAGGATGTGATATACTAAGTCTTGCGCGAGCATAACAAATAGATGATCCCTATGATGGGGGAGTCACCACTTTTATCAAGCCACAAGTGACCTTTCAAAAAGCTATGTTTCTACTCAAGGAAATATGTATGGTGAGTATCTTGGGAGCAAAACCATCTATGCTCTTGCACTAAATTATACCTCAAATATCCTCAATCAATAGAACGGGTGGGCTACTACTTAAAAGTGTTTAGTCATGTTCGATGGCTTTGGACATAAGTTCATTCTGCAGTGACTCACTTAAGAGCCTTGTAACTGGTGGTGGGGCCCATTTGTCCTTTTGGCCAGTTACACTGTAGGAACAGCTATACCCAAGGCTACAGCTTTCGCTCTCACCTGATTTCTATAGCGGCTCGAAGGATTTACCGCTCGAGGTCGTTCCCAAGAGTATCGATCCCTTGGCAGACCTCTCTTAAAAAGATAAAATTTGAGTGTTACTAACACTTTTCTCTTGCACCTAGGACCACGAGAGCCAAGGGAGAGGATAGTGTGTGTTAGAAGTAGGTCCACTCGACTGACTGTTTTGCACAAGCGTGCCAAATACGAAAAACACTTGTTCTTTTTAGTCCAGCATTTGCAATGTGATTTAACTATTTGGAGATGTTGCTCCAACAGCCATGGTGTTCATTTTTAGCTTCAAAGCAATATGTTTTGTAATCTAGAATTTTGGAAATTCTGGTCAATTTAATGAAAAACACGTTTTGCTTTGAAGGAAAATTTTTGTTTTTGCCAAAAATAAAGACAAGTGGATTGTTCTTTTTACTGCACCAAAAATTTGAAGTGTGGATTGTGATTTTTTTAAGTCCCAATTGATGCAAGAAAGAAAGTTTGTTTTGTTGATTTTAAGCACCAAAACAAAATGTATCCCTAACTAGAAAACAATGAAACTATTTTTTTGTGTTTTTAAGTTCTTTTTAAGTACTAAATGAAATTTTTTTTTTGTGATTTTTGTTGTGTTGTTAACCTGCACAAAGAAAAGAAACAAGTTAATAAAATCAATGCTCAAAGGGGGGCTTCCACAAGCCTAATTTTTGATTTTTCGGTTACAAATTTTACAAATCCTGATCCTGAAATGCCCTGAAATTTGACTAAGTCTGAAATTTGGAGGATCTTCCAAAAACTAGATTTTGCATTTCAACTCCTAGAGGTCTGAAACCCCTCTCAAACATCCTGAAAGTATATATGGAATATAACTTAAAGTATAAGAAAGAGAAAATATAAGAGGAAATGTCACTTATACTTAAATGTTATATTCCATATATATTCTGCCTCTCACAAACCTAAGAAAAAAATTTTATTGGTTACAAGGCCTTTTTTTATAACGTTCTGTTGCAATAGCGCTAGTCTGTGTTTTTGCAGAAGCGCTGATTCATGCAATAGCGCTAGTCTGCATGAGCAGAAGCGCTAATTTAAACGGTAGCGCTGAAAGAAGAGAAAAATCTGGAAAGTCAAAAGCGCTAAAATAGTTTCAATAGCGCTATAACTGTGACAAAGGCGCCAGAATGGGATCAGTAGCGCTAAAACTTTTTCATTAGCGCTATTATATGGACAATAGCGCTAAAAGAAAATTTTGCAATAGCGCTAGAACGTGTTCAATAGCGCCGAAGCGCGACCTGTGTGGCAGTTTCAACAAGCAAAAATGTTAATTTTCAAAAACAACAATCAGAAGGTTGCGTGTTCGATTCACGTCGGGTTCACCAAATGATGCCCTCCTAAATGGCACAAGATTGTTAGCTTAAGATCAATCAACACCAAAACACTCAAGATGTTAGAGTTAATCAATCAAAAACCAAAACATACGAAGGCATTCCAAAGGAGACACTAAAAACATGCTAATGAATCTAACTAAAGAAGTAAAACAATGAGACATCTCCAACTGCCTCTTAGCATGGCCTTAGCTTCTTCTCCCTTGTTCCTCTCCTCTCCAAGTTCCAAAATAGTGTAGCTCTCAGCAGCTTTTTGCACTATGGATGCTTATGGAGGATTGAGATTTATAGAATAGCTCTAAATGTGAAATAAAAAGCTATTTTAATGCTAAAATGAAGTATTTTACCAAAAAGACAAGATTTAGATTGTTTATGCTAAAATGCTCTCTAAAATGTCTATAGTCTAAATGCATACAAGTTTTCAGGATCTGGATTATGAAGGAATGGGCTCTATTTATAGGAAAAATGGAGCAATGGATGGTTGAGATTGAGTAATCTCAACAAGGGTCAGGATTGAATGATTTCTAATCCATGTGAGGGCTTTCAACCCAATCCCAGAATGACAAGTGTCAATGTGAGATAGGTTGAGAGGAGAGGGAATAAGCATTAAATGTCTGACATGACCTTGGGATTTTGAGTCAAGGTTGGTTGAATGAATAAACTCTTTATTCAAAGAATAAAGCTTTTATCCAATGGATAAAATCTTGTGCAAATGTGAAATGGATGAATATGGTCAAACAATAAATGTTTGGGGAGACAAGATTGAAATAACCATAAATGGTTATGTAAGAGCCATAAATGGTCATGTAAGAGCCATTAGTGGTCTTGGAAGACTTTGGAGGTTAATTTGTTGAACACACAAAGCATTAAATGTTTTTCAAAGACTTTGGAGTCTTTGAGAAGTGACTCCATTTTGCTTAGGAATGTGACAATAATTAAGGGATGGATTAGGCTAATCAGGAAGGGTTAGAAGAATCTAGAAGGGGATTAGATTTTGCAAGTGGATTTGGTGGGTGAGGGAAAATAGGATTTTATTAAAATAAAAATTCATTTATTTCAATAAATGTGTGCAAGTTGCATTTGTAGGAAAATGCAAGTGGGGGGGGGATAATGATTTAAATAAATGTTAATTTATTTAAAAGAGGAAAAGGGGGATTTTAATTAAATAAATTGATTTTATTTATTTAATTGATGGGAATTTGATTTAATGAATTAATTAAAATAAATTGAATAATTTATTTAATTAATAGAAGAATGTTTGGGGATGAATTAATTAAATATTAATTTAATTAATTGATGGCTAGTGGATTTTTAATCAAATAAATACAAAATATTCATTTAATTAAAATGGACAGATTTATGTGACTACAGAAATCATATAGCTTAATCATGCTATTCTTGCTGGATCATGCATTTTTATCCATCAAATCCTCCATCTAAGTGTAGTCAAGTCACTGGAATTTGCATAATCAGATCTGAGAGCATTTTTCATACTCGCATTTACTAAAAGGCAATAAGTCGATTAGCTATGGTTTTGTCTTTCATTGTTTCAATTTGCTAACCATGCTTGTAATGATTTATTGTGTTTGCAGGTACAGGTACACTTCATAGAGCATGACATAAATAAATTTAAATCATTTGATTGGTTGGTAGCTACAACTATGTTATTTAAAGTTGAGTATTTATAATGGCACTATGACCAAAAGAGATTTTTCTTTTGATATTTATGATAAAATTATATTAGATTCTTTTAAAATGACTTTTTTTTAACAAATATAAGGAATCTTAATTTGGCTAGATTTATTAATAATTAGGTCCCTATCTATTCTATTGAAATTTGCAATAGTATTTTTTATTTACATGTTTTTTTCCTTTGAAAAACTTCCTCTATTTTTCCATTCTTGTTTGCCCTCATTATTTCATTCATTATAGTTGTATACTTTAGTATTTTGTCTTTGATGCATTTTTTTTATATAACTCAAACAAGTCTACACCCCTAGTTATTTAATGGGTATATCTTAAACATAACTTTTGGGATGGTGTCAAGATCTATAGATCAATTGGACTAAGGACTAATACCATAATGGTTGATCAAGTGAGAGCCAACCTTGCCTTCGAATACCCTTGGTTCATGTTGTTTTAGGTATCGATCATACTAAAATACCTAAACCATATGATATAATTAAGTGATATTCCTTCTAAAAAAATAATTTATGTGCATGCTTAGTTATGAAATCAACTATAAATTTTGTATTTAAGAAGACATTATGAAACACAAGATAAAAAGAAAAAATAACATCAAAACCTAGACAATTTGAATAAATGGTCGAGCTTGTGATATATATATTTTATTGTACTTTTAGAAGACACATAAATTAATTTAAAAAATATTTCAAGGGTAGGTATATATCTATGTCTAGTTGCTAATTTTTTTTTATTCATCTCATTTTAATACTATATGACTGATCCAGGTGGATCTACGAAGGCCAAAAATTTACAGTCTCATAATCTCTCAAATTCAGCATCACTGCAAAGAGCTCAGAGAATGGAACCCGATGCAACTTGAACGGGCGAAAAAAGAGCTCATATGCAAAAGCTATGCTTGGTCAAAGTTTGGTCAAACAGGTGAACCAGAGGGCTAGATAAAGGGCGAAATCAGACCATCTCAAAAGTGGTCAACAATGGATTTCAAAATGAAGAGTCCAATGAGAGCTTTCCAACGACGTTCGTTTCATAAAAAACGGAGCTCATATGAAGAAGTTATGATTGTTTGAAGTTCCAAGATAAAAACGGAGCTCATATGAAGAAGTTATGATTGTTTGAAGTTCCAAGATAAATACGGATTTTGATGACGTTAGCATGACACTATAAAAACTTTAAGGAGAGGGAAAAAATTCAAATTCAAATTAAAATGGTTATTTAATTCGAATTAAAAGAATTAGATAATGGGAGTTGAACTCCCAACCATTGCCCTCCTAAAAGTTAGGCCAACCAATAGGCTATTTATGGTATATGTCACAATTGAGGATGAGTTTTTATCTATCCATAACAAATCCGCCCAACATCTCATGCATTTATTTTGCTTGATTTTTGGAAGCTACCTTTATTTCGGGATTAGCCAGGTGTAAAGTTTGTTATTACCCAAGCCCCTACGAAAATACATTAATAGACCCCAAATTAGTCATAACTCAGGAAATTTGTTAAACAACCCAAATTTAATATGTAGGTAGATACGAACAACCTATTATTGGGATAGTTTATTTTGTATAGCTTAAAATTATACAAGCCAAACATAGGGAGTTTATATTTTGTATGGCTTGCAATTATGGAAGCCAAAATGGGTTAATTTGTTATGTAATTTGGGGAGTTTTATGGTTATTTGGTTTTAGACCAAATAAAGCATATTTTATGTATAAAAGGGGAGTCATTTTCCTTTGTAAGAGATATGAGACATTTAGTCTTGAAGGAACCAGTTGTAATTCTTGTGGGAGAATTATTGTAATTTTTGAGAGAATTTTGTAAGTGAGGAGATTATTGTAAGCACGAAGTTATTATCTTCAAGTGTGAAAGAGAGAGACTGTAAAGGCTGAAGCTTGGATGTTGTAAGAAGGCGTGTTTTGCCTAGCGACATTAATAAAGCGGTCCCCGAATTGAGAAGTGGACCCGGAGACATAGTCCTAATCGGACGAACTCCGTTATCAAATTGTTTGCGTCTCTTCTATCTCTTTCTTATTTCTCTCATTTCTTTTTTAGTTATGTTCTTTATTTTATGTTATTAAACACATTGTTACTTTTAAGTGTTTAAAGCATAAATCTTCTTGTAATTTCAACGGTTAAAAGCATAGTCATGCAATACTGCCAGGATCGGGAATAAACTGTAATTGGAATTAATTTACAAGTTATTGTTTGTAAACTCTAATTTCAGATCAATGACAAAGTTATGCCCAATCTAATGATAGGTGGTCTAAGCTAAGAATCATTGAAAAACTACAAACCCTACAATCATTTTGAAAAAAATTATAATTTCAAATAAATATTTTTTTTTACATTAAGTAAATCCATTTGAACATATTTTATAACACATTTTTATATAAAAAAATATAATTTATTGCATGTCATTCCATAGAATTAAAGTCTTAAATTTTTAATCTAAAAATATCTCTTAATCCCAGTAATGACCATCTTAATATATCTATGTTATTCCACTAGCTTTTAATTTTTTAATGAAGTATCTCTTAATCCCAATAATGACCATCTTAATATATTTTTGTTATGCCATTATGACATAAAAGGAATCTTTGATATTTTAATTATCATTAAGATGACGAATAAGGAGCACTCAAATAAAGAGAACTAATTTTGAGATTCACTAGATCCTATAATAGTGTCTTGCAGTTGTTGAGAAACATGCCCTATAATTGTTGCATAAAATATGGTGTACATCTATTTTAATTTTTTTTTCAATGTCTACAATAAAGTTTATAAGTGAAAATCAATAACATTTGAAACATTTGAAACATTGAGTACTAATTCATTAGAAAAATTATGCAAATCTATGTTGATGTACATTTCCCCCATATGTTATTATGATTACTAAGAAGCCAAACTCGTTAGATATTATTATTGCATAAGGTAGAAAATTTGGTAGTAATTACTTTATTACCTACTGAATTCATTTTAGATCTATTTCACTTACATTTATTGCAATCAACTTTAGGAATTTTATTAGAAAAGTTATTATCTTTTGTCTTTTATAAGATTATTTTATATTATATAGTAAGTGTTTGCCTTTTTGTAAATTACCAAATAGACAAATATACAAGAAAGTAAAATTTTTAGGTATATAAATGAAAGGAAAATAATGAATTATATTTATAGATTGTGTAAAAATATAGTCATTTTCTTTTATATTAATTTATTTGAAATGTGATTAGAATTTGAAATGCAACAATATATATAATTAATATACTTTTAACTATCAAAATTTTGTGTTAAAAATATTAAATGTGAAAGCTAGAGAATGAAAACTAAATCAAGATTATATTATGAAAATACAAATAAGAAAATGGTTAGAAGAACATGTTTAACATGAAATTTGATACTATAAATGGACTTCAAAGGGTTGGGAGCTAAATGATTAGTTCAATTTTAATTTTTATATGTCAAACAATGAGAATTATTAACAAATGCTAGTGTTGTAGAGAATTTGACTCTTGAATGTTGGTGTAGGTCAACTAGATAAATGGGTGCTCGTAAATTTCACCCAAAGAGTTTAGATTTAGTGTATTATTTTTTTAGGTCTTAAAACTTTCAAGATTTTATTATCATTGTTTCCTAATTCCAATTCTTGTAATATTTTATCTTTAAGTTTTCATTCTTTCTTAACATTAAAATTTGAAGCTACATGGGAGAGAAAATATATTCAACTATTAAAAATATTGCTTGAATTGGTCCCCTAGGTAGTATATCCTTATCTTCATTGTATCCTCATAAATCTCTAGGTGTGTGAAATACTTAGAGTGGTGAAAGAGTAGCATGGTTGGATTTGATTCTAAAGGAATATGAATGTAAGAGAAAATAAATGATATTGTGTACAAATGGGGGAATCACAGACTTGATGTGTAACGCCTCGCCAAGAAACCCTAGAGAATTTAACTAACATTTCCAAAAAGAGAGAAAATGTTTTTTTTTAAACATTAAGTTAACATCCTATAATACTAAAATGATAATATTGATCTAAATTGCACAAGCGGAAGGCAACTACTAACTTCTCCCCTAAGGTTCCTCAATGTAGTTACTATTCTAACCATACAACATTAAAGAAAATACATCTATTTTATGATAATTGTTAGAGTTATCATGCATTAGCTAATAATTCTTTATTTAATTATTAGTCTATTGTACTCTACGCTTAAGATAAAATTAGGCATTCATTAATATTATAGGTATTAATTACACGTTATCCCTTTAGGGTTTCTTTAGGGTTGCACAATCTCCTTTTATAAGGATTCTATTGTACCTTTTTATTAATTCCCTCCCTAAATGATAATCTTTTTTTTCAGAGCCATTATTGCTTTTTTGCCTCCATTCTTCTCTTGTGATAGGTATTTTGCTTGCAAGTGTTCTTGAGATTTATGAAGTTATATTTCTCAACTTCTTCAATAACATTTGATACATCTATTAGCATATACAAAATAACAACTTAAGTATTTCATTCATACAAATTACTGAATCATACAACTTCATTGCATATAAATATTTTCTAAAGCTTCATTTATTGAGTAACCTATATCCATAGTCTATTACAACATGCAAATAAATGAATGATGAACATGGACATATTCAAACGCATAAGATCATTATTTCTATTTGCCAATCTAAAAACCTATCATCTAAGTCTCACTTTACTTGCATCCAATTTACATCATAATTACATCATTTGCCATGTAGGCATGTACATACATATTTACAGCTAATTTAAGCAAAGGCACAACATGATAGAAGCATAAAATCTCCATCTAATGCACTAAGCTAACCAAATCCAAGAGTAGCAACATGAAACTAAATGAAGCCAATCCACACATAGACAGGTTCAAAATCCCCGATGGAAGAAGGAAACTACCACCCAACAATGGGACCCCAAAGGAACACCCACCGTGCTAGGAGATAGACATAAGGCCCTCAAGCACACAAACAAGGATAAATAAAACATGGTCTGAATACACTTCCACCAAGTAAAAACACAATCAACACATACATAGATAAAAATCCAAACAAGAATACTCCATAGGCTACAACCATAGAGACAAGACACTAGTACTCACAAGGGGAGAGTGTCATCACATAGCTTGATAAAGGTTATCCTAGCAAGTCTCCATGGCCTCGACCCCCATCCTGGGTTATCCTGATAGCCTCTCTTAACCCTCGACCCCCATTCAAAACTCATGTGGAACCAACATACCTTTCAAGAGGACAAGGTAGTTGATTATGCCATTCCATGCCTTCCCACATCATCTTGAGCCTAAACGAGAACTAAAGCCATGAGCGAGGCACACTTAATCTTGTTTAATGTGTTTGACTACCCAACCCCCTAATACATTATTTAGGTTATCATTTATTAAGAAAATCTCCTAATAGGTTATCTTGGTGATCAATTTAGGATCTCGACCCCATGGAGAGCCACTCCCCCTCATGACACTAAGCCTGCTCAAATCCAACCCAAGGCAGCAGATGAAACACCATTGAATATCCATATAATGGAATCCAACCAAGTCTTGGAATAACATCGCATCTCAACCACATAACTAACAAATACAATAACTTCCATCAAAGACCACAACATGTCTCAATCCCATAAGGAGGGTAAATATAAAATTCCAAGAGACATATAAGATAGTATAGACTTCCATAATTAAGGCCTAGTAGAAATTTTTGAACATACTATGATTGAAAAACATCCAAGACATAGGGTAAGACATCATTCAATAACATAACAAATGTAATCCAAAATTTTACTATCATTATATCTTGGCTACACCATCCTCTTCACAAGAAGAACCCACAAGAGGTATCCTAGATGACATATACAAGTCAACTCACATTCACAGAACCACTGAA